>NW_017732555.1:96555-149137 GCF_001890085.2 Hipposideros armiger
CGACAGACAAAGGTGAGGAAGGGTTAATGAAGCTGTCCCTGCTGCAGCTGCCAGACCAGTGTGTCACTCAGTGGGTCAGGCTCGTCCTTAGAGTCCTGAGGAGCACATCATGAGGTCATCATGATGTCATACCAAATGTGGGGTGCTCCTGGGCCGCAGGTGATACTGAAAGAGAAGCTAGGGTGAGTAGCCATGAGCCTCACTGATTCCTTGACGGCCCATCCAACTCTCCGAGCCCATGATTCCTGAGAGGCTTCTGACTTTGACTCCAGGTCCCAGGGGGTTGGCTGGGATATGGGGCACCAGGCTCCTCGGGGTGGCAGATGGGGGATCATAGCTCACCATAAAGAACTGGCAGAGGGTGATGTGGGGGAAGATGTTGTGTGCCTTGTTCTTCCCGCAGATCTGCTTCGACTGCTGCCAAAAGTCCAAGAGCTTCTGTGCTAAGGGGCCTGTGGGGCGGAGGTAGAGCACATACTCCCGGGGCAGGGGATCGTCCAGGAAGGGGTCGCCCACATGGGAGAATAACCTGCAAGGCAGAAGAGAGCCGCAGGCCTCACTTGAGAATAATGGAAGAAAGGGAAGAACTCAAAGAGACAGACCCACCCTCCATATGCTCCACACCCAGGCATTGTAAGGGGAAGGTTTTTCATTTTTGTGCTTTAAAAATCTACCACTCGGAGCTCACACTTCATAACCAAGTCTCAGATACACCAACTTCTTTTCTGCCTGTCATGCTACATCTGCAGCCCACAACTCCCTTAAAAAAAACCTAAAGGCTGCTCTCTAGGAAGCATTCTCAGATAAACTCCAAATCCTTTCCTAATCCAGGAGGGATTTCCCACCCGGCCTGTTCCTCCAGTTCAGTCTATGATTCAATCCATGTGCCTCCAAAAGACAAGGGAAACTCCAGGAGGGTTACCTCGTGGGGTCTGCCCTGGGCGATAATATCCTGAAATGTAAGGAGGTTTTCTTCTAAATTCATTTGCCCAGCATCCACACACTTAAAGTGACTGGAAGGGGGGTGAATATTGTGATAGGGACTCTAGCTTGGAAATGGTTTGCATTTCTTTAACAGTGTTAAGGAGAAGCACACCCTGGGGCCAGGGCAGAGGAGGCAATGGGCTTGATAAATGAGTTTGTCACATGGTCTTTTGGTTCATCTCCCCCCCCTGGAAGGCTCCATTAGAGAAAGGCTGTACATCCCTGCTCATCCACAGACACTTATAGTTAATTATACGCTATTTTCTCAATTTATTTATTTTATACCAACCAGTCACATGCTGCCTGAACACTTCTTCCTCCTGTGGATGCCAAGGCTTTTTGTCTGGAAGAAGAAATCAAATTTCTATTGTTAGTATTTTTAGCCTCAGCTTTTCTCATTGCAGTTGCAAGAATTGAGTGTGAAGTCAGTGACATCAAAGCCTCCTCAGTGGTGAGGGGGAGAGGCCTGCAGCAGGATTTCCCCCCAAGGGTCACAGCAAGGCATATGGACGTAGGACTCGTAATTAATTTCCATGGGATTAGCGCTGGGTCTGCATGCAGCCTGACAGCCCATGCAGTCTATTTTCAGCAGATTCCACACTGGGGGTTTTATTTCTGCTTCCTTAAAGATTGTCATGTCTTGGTTTTTCCTCCTTGCTTTTTTATCCACTCACATTTACTGACCCAGATCCCCTGCACAACCTTTTTTTTTTTTTCCCCAGCTCCTTGGAAAAGTGTGTTAGAAGGTGGGGGCTAAATGCCCACAAGGACATGTGGTTTGGTTCACTGCAGCGCCTCTTCCCACCCACCTCCAACCACCACCAACAGCTTCAGGCTGGGTCCATGATGTCCAACTATTTCAGAGACATCTTTGGGGACAAGTGGCCAGAGCAGTGCTGCTGTGGCTCCCACTGCTGGGGAAACAACACCAAGCCCGACTAACGGTGCTGCGGCATCTCAGGATAGTCATAGCAGCGAGGCCTTTGAGCACAAGCACACAGCAAGAGCACTTAGGAAATTTCAGACTGGTCTCCAAGAGTCAGCGTCCTGGGTTTGGATTCAGTTTTGCTATTGATCCATCCATCCATGCACTCATGCTTATATTTGTTCAAGAAATACTCACTGAATTGCTATTACTTTGGCAGCACTGTGCTAGGCTCTAGGAATACAGTGGAAAACAAGATTTATACGGTCCCTGCGGAGTTTTCAGGCATGAAAACATTAATTTTACAGATAATTATTTAATTGCATCTGTGGTCGGTGCAATGAAGAGACAGCACGGGGAACCATAACACAAGACAGGGAGGCCTAACCTGAGCTGAAGAGTCAGTGAAAGCTTCACTGAAGAAGTGACACTTTAAGTGAGACCTGAAGAATGTAGGTTCTTCTGGGGAAGGGGTGAGTGGGGATTGTATGGGGCGGTGATGGTGACATACATCTAGTGTATCTACTCTATAGTGAGGTGCGTATATACAAGGAGCTTCGAACAGTGCCTGACACATAGAAGCTGACCAGTGAACCACCATTCCCATCTCTTTACACTATACCAGTTCCAGGTCCTTGGGAGAAGAAAAGAGGGGAGGGGATTATAGTTAAATCAACACTCTTTCGAAGCCTCCTTTTCCTGATTGGCTGCTGAACCCAACTCTTTCCTTTTCCTGGTCCCTCTATGGAGTAATTAGAACAACTGGTGCTGTTAAGTGTCATAAAGGGTTAGATTCGAAGGGACCTCGGAGATCATCTGGGACCCAACTTCTTCCCTTTACACAAGGGAAATTCAGGGGAAGGAAGGAAGGTAAGGTGCTCAAAGCAGCCTGGCTGAGGTGATGGCTGAGTGATGGCAGACTCTAGACTGACTTCCAGGCCAGCGTCTGTGGCTCTGCTCCACAGCCCAAAGGTAAGTTAAATGCCTTCCTTTCCCCCCATGAAAACCTGAACACAAATACCAAATGATCAAGATAAAGAAATTTGCACAGCCGAGTAGAACAGTATTATGGAAGACAAGCCTACTTACAGAAGATGAAGTTATGGAGAAGCAAGACAGACCCTCTGAACCCCCTGGAACAAAAACTGCTGAAGAAAAGGCTGGAAGACAGATACACCCCTCCCACTCCGACTCCTGGATGAGGTGCTTCATTGCTGCCAAGTTGCCAACCCTGTTCCCTTTACTGCTTACTAGGCAATCAGAGACCACAATCTTGCTTTTTTTTTTTTCCAGGTCCAGAAGCCATGTACCTACAATCGAATGCAAATCATTGTCTTTTAGAAGTTAGAATCTCTGAGGGATTAAATTCATCAAAAAAAATTTAAAAGACCCATTGTTTCAAAAACAATAGGAAAGAGGAAAACTCATTTGTGGTACAATGTGCTATTTATATAAAGGATCCAATTTCTTTTATTTTTTTCTATGCCCTTCTCCCAGTTAAATATATCCTACTGAAATTTATTTTTCTTTAAGCTGTAGTAGCATTCTCTAGAAATGAAAGACCTAATTAAGTCAGAGTCTTTGTAACTCAGAAGACAAGTTTTGGAGAGGGCTCAGAAATACAATTGAGAAAGATAATGAAAGGTTTGGGTGAAAAGGCTATGATGAAAGTTTAAGGAAATCTAAATTCTTCTTTCTTAAGAAGGCAAGTCTGAGAGGTCTTCCATTTTATGGAAGGTTATTGTATCTGATGTACCTTTTTTAGTAAAGGTTAGCTAAAATAAAATAAGCTTTAGCTATAGCACAAAGGACTCAAGCTAGTTACCAGAAAGAACTTCCTGGTGCTATAAAGTTGTTTTGCTTTTTTGAAAATTTCTAGAAAGTAGTTACCGATCTGAGAGGTGTGTGATTCTCTAAGCAGGAGGTCACCCGAGAGGTAAAATCCCACCTTCCTTAGTGAACCGCAGGCACAGAGCTCAGCTACTCCTTCATCGACTGTCAGGCCAATGACGATTTGGGTTGAGCTAGTTCCCAGAACGCTGCCCACTGAACATGGGCAGCAGCAGAACACACCTCCCCCTCTCCACCTCACTGAAGAAAGACTGTTGCCGTAGAGCTCCCACTTCCATGGTCCATCCCACAGGTCCAATGCCAAGGGTGGTGGGGTGTGAGGGTGGACCCCAAACCACAGGCTGAGCCTGAATAGCTGCTACCTTCAGTGACCCAGAAGTTGGCAGAGAGCTGGAGACCATGAGCAGATAAGGCAGGGGTAGCCCTTTAAACCCCAAAGCCACTGAATTATAGCAACTTATTATTTATATTGGACCTCTACAGTTAGAATCAGTGAGACATGTGAACTGCTGACGTTCTCTCGTGTGAGAACATAAATTTGACTTCTGATCCTGGTCACACCTAACCTTCCCAATTAAGTCTAGGTTTATGCTTAGCAGAATGTGGGGAAAAAATGATGCAAATTCTCATGTCCTGCTCATGATGGGGAAAAACAGCACAAATCAGATAAAAATAATGGCTCATCCAAAAATCAGGCAAGCAGCTGTAAGGAAATGATCCAAATTGGGAAGAACTAGCAGCACCCACTGATGGCCTTGCTTCCTCTGGCTGGGATGGCTGGGGTTCCTCCCACTGTCTGCCCCCAACCCTGTTGAATTTGGAGTTCAAGTTTGATTTGGCTCCAGGACCATGGCTCTACCCAACCACCAGGGTCACAGAGATGCCCTTCTGACTTTAAGGGAGGTTTGGAAAGGAAAATTCCCTTTCTACTTTGTGTGAGACAAAGAAGCATGTCTTCCTCTCTTCTTCCCTTCCTTCTTTCTTCCTTTCTTCCTTTCCCCCCTTTTTCCTTCTTTCTCCCCTTCCACCTTCTTCTTTCCCTCCTTTCCTTCTTTCCATTCTCTTTCTTTTCCTTTTCCTCACAAGGAACTCTCACTAGGAAATCAAATGAAAACCAAAAATGTATTAACTATAGTTTTTTGATCTAAAGTTTGACTGGCTGGTGCCCTTTCAGAGACAATAGCCTCTGGTTCCCTCGGCTGGGATCAGGCTGACTGAGCAGATTCAGGCTGCCTTCATGTCCAGGTCCAACAGGATTCTCACTCCCTTTCGGAACCACAGGCTTTGAGCTTGACTGGGATTTCCTGTTTAATTGTCATCTAGGCAGATTTCCTCTGCAGCCACCCTGGTTCACTGGGTCCACGGTGGTCTCTGATCCTCTTGGTAGTTCAGTTCCTCTCAGCTTAACAACAGCTGTACGCCAGGCACTATATTATCACTGGATATACAGAGAAGAGGAAAGAATGGTCCTTGCCCTCACAGAGTTCGGTCTTAGAGTTAGAAACAGGCATACAATCATCCTCTTACAGTGTACTATCGTAATGGCCATGACAGAGCTGTTCAGTGTGCTGAGGCAGCTCAGAATAGGGATATTAACTCAGTAAGAGGGAGTTTCTGGGGCTGAGGTTCTCCAATTGTATACAAAGCTACTCTAAGTTGGATGTCACAGCAAGCTCAAAGAGGTGCCATGGGATATTTTAAATTTTTGAGGGAAACCTAGCAACGCTCATCATCTGTTGGACATCCCATAAGCTACTAGCTCAAGGTATTTACAGTTTCAATATTAGATTGTGTTGCATTCCTTAATGTCGTATCTTTGTGAAACTGTGGTTTTGGAAATGGCTGTAATAAAAAGCAAGTGCCTAGTGAAAAGAAATATGGACCAGAAAATGAGAGTGACAGTGTACAACCTGACTCTAAGGTTTGAGCAGTTGTGCAGTGCCCAACAGACACACACATCCATTAGTAAGTAGTTGTGGTTATTTAAGAGTGAAATAAAAATATTATTTTCTTTGAAATCTGTGCATTATTTTTTCACATGGCTCTTAAGTTGTTAGAAGATAAATACTTACTAAGTTGTTTGGATCTAACTGGTAAATGAACAGAACTATCAGGTATTTATGTTGGCCTACAGGCTCTATGTAAAAATTACTGAGAAACTAAGGATGCTATAAAATGTGCAAGTTTGGGACTGTCCTAGACAAAATGATGCTTGATCTGGATCTTAAATCAGAGCAAGGGCTGGCTAGAGAAAGAGAGGAGGAGAGGAGGGCATTTGAAGTGGAGAGCATGGCTAGAGTTAATATTTTAGGGAGCCAGGTGGACTCATGTCTTGTTAGGGAGACCACTTCATAGATGGTGTAGAGGCCTGACCACTGCACTGTATTTCTGAAGCTGATGTTGAATAATATTGTATGTCAACTATAATTATATGTACATATTCACGGGATGTGGAGTAGAGTGTGGGAATGGAGTCAATGGAATTGTAATAGATAAGTATGATATCGGGGGTGGGAGGGCAGTGGATGGGGGAGGGAGTTGTTACTGTGTGAGGGGTGAAAAGGATAACTGTTGCATTGTTTTGTACACCTGAAACTAATAATAATAATAATAAAAAAAGGTAAAGCTGGAAGAAAGTAAAGATGCAGCTGAAAAGGTAGGCAAGGGACAGACAGCTCACGAAGGTCTTTGTACCATTTTAGAGAGCGTGGATCTGATAACCTTATGCAGTGGGGAGCAATGAAGGATGGTAAGTTGAAGAGGTGTGATCAGGTTTGCATGTGAGGGATGTACTTAAGAGAAACTGTTACTATGCTTGAAATATTTAGAAAATCTTGTCGACATCAGAAGGGAGGTGTTGGGAGGTTGAAGTATAATGAGGATGGAATGTTGGGGAGGATGTTTGGATTATTGATAGGATCGATCTTGGAGACTGATGAGAATTGTAGTTTGAATGTCTACATGGATTGGTAGGGATACTCCTGAGAGAGAATGCAGGAGTAGAGACAAATTTGGGTTTGGGTGGTAGTGAGTGATGAGCTCAATTATTGTTTCCTGGAGAATCTGGGGGTCTGGGCTAACAGCTAAATCAAGAATCATTAACAGACACCTGGTCTAATTGCGGGGCACTATGTTCCTCAAGTTTTCTCTGTTAGCTTGACTTGGATTCCTTGTCTCTTTCTGTTTTGCAAGCCAGACATTTCTTCTAGGCTATCCCTCAAGCTCTTATTTCCTGTCTAAGGAATCCCTTCAGTCCCCAATGCACTCAATACTCAGTTTGGTAAATACTCACGCCATCCCTGGCTCAGGTGGACAGGTTAACCCAGGCCCCCGGGTTCTCCAGGGTGATACATCTCTCACAGGCCTTCGGAGGAGGACAAACTATCTTATTGCACTTAACAAAACTCAAGTATCTAAAACCTGATGTAAAAAATAATAGGTAGCATATATACTAATAGAAATGGAAATATATTCCCTCAAAATTACAAGACCTTGATTCCGTTAAGTAGAAAACTGATTTGTTGAGCGTTCCAATTACTTGAAGTCGTTCTGTCATTGGCTTTGGATTACTGGTAGACATAAACTTGTGGCCTCAGGTTCTCATCTGCTCTGTGCATTGGTTCTCTGTGACCAAGGACTTATTTATGTAGGAAAAGAGAAGGCAAGGAGTCAAGCATGTAATCCTCGAAATGGATGAAGCTCCCTATGCAACCAAAATTAAATGGAATGTCCTTCATGTAGCTGTGACAATCTCAAATTTTAGAAATATTTAATGCTAACTGCAGGATTTTAAAAAATGTTCTCAACCTCCAGGATACCAGTTGTTAAATTTCCCACCTCTAATACTGTGAATTCAATTAAAAGATGGCCTAATTAATCAGATATGTCATTCTTTTCCTTAGATCTGCACTAGGCTGGGGGATGTGCAAATTAGGTAAAAACCTGACTCCTATTTTTCCTGGTTGGTGAGTTCAGTCATAGAAAGAAGCCCTGGTGCCACTAAGCAAAAATGAGGGATTCTTTTAGGGTATATTGGAAAAAGAGCTGCTATTTTATAATGTGGCTTTAGGTCAGAGGCTTTTATTTGCTCTATAAAGAATCACCTGCTCAGTGCTGATCTCCTTCATAGGATGATATGAAGTAGCTTACTATCCGGAGAACAGAGGGCAAGCAGGTGATTCTGCCATCTATTTGTTTCACTAGTAGGAGAAATATAAGAATAAAGAAGTTAGTAATGCTTGAAGACGTTCCATGCACTAGGCACTTAACAGGCTTAAACTCTCATGACAAACAGGGATGCTGGTATTGTTAGGAGCCTCTCTGGACCTGAGTGGCTCTACCCTGGCAGGTCAGCTGTCCAATCATCTCTGGGTTGTCTCAATCCAGAGGCTGGCTCTGAAGCTGTGGCTAAAGTCTGAATCAGTGAAAAGAGTATACTGAGTAGAAGCACTGAGCGTACAGCCCTAGGAAGCATCTCAGCTGATGGCCTTTAAGCTCCTTCTCTGGAAACCCAGGGAGGAGTGGCCTCTAAGCCTCTCACTGGATATGATCATGGAGATCTGCTCCAGACTCCGGGGGTGCCTTTCAGGTTAGAATTGAGCTTCTTGGCAGGAAAGGGTATCCCCTATGTACAAAGCCCCCCATCAGGAACAGCAGAGTCTGAGGATGGAGTGGATGGACACAAAATACAGAGTAGACATAAATCCAGGCACTCCACTGCCCAAGGATGCGAGACACTTAACAGGGCTACAAATTCAATTCCCTGAATTTGCATACTCCAACTCCTCTCATCCATCATTGCCCATTCATCAAAGCTTCATTTTCTGATATGGTTATCCTCTCCTCTACCAGGGCATAATAAGATCTGTACAGTTTCAGTCCCAGTTTTAATAATGGTCAGAGGCCAGCAAATATGGAGCAGCTAAGAGCCACACAAGCCAAAGAGGGACACAGGTGGTATTTTAGCCAAGGCTTCCTGGCTCAAGTAAAATTGGGGATTGGCCACATATTGTAGTCACAGTGGGTCCTTGCAGGGACTAGAACATGGGCACTGGTTTTTAGGTGCCCTTTCCCTGCAGCAAGCCATTTCCCAATTTGGTGCTTTCGTTTTTTTCATCTTCAAAGAGGAGGTGATGAAGGCTCGCACAAGGAGGTGGAGAAAAAAAGATGTGACATTTATAAAGAGTTTGGGGGTTCTCAAGAGGAAACCATACATGATAAACGGCGATTCCATGGCTGACAAGGATTTTGAGACCATCCCGTTTAATCCACCTTATAACCAGACAAGATCGTACTTCCTTCAAGGTTGTGTCTTTGATGGAATCTTTCTTCCTTTTACAGACCTTAAGAAGAGGTGATTCAACAATGTCTCTTGATTACCTAATGGCCCTTGCACTCACAAAGTTCTTCCACGTGTCCAACGTCCTTCCACCTGTGCCCAAACACATGCTACCTTTTTTGCACCTGGTAGAGTTGGTCACTCTTTCCTACCTAACAAAATAATTCATTCTGCCACTTTCACACAAGGTATTTCAGATACCTTTTGTCACCCAAGCCAATGAGATAGGCTTGCAGAAAGCCTGGGCAGTTCAGCTTAACAACTTCATCTCTGAAGTTTCTGTCCCCTTGGGCCTCCTTCCTAGGAAGCTAAAGGAAGGCAGTGGAGAGGCCTGTCAATAAACATAAACCATAATGGCCCTACCCATTTCCTTCAGAGGAAATGAACCTAATGGAGCAAGATATATTGATCATAAAGACCTAATTTCAGAATCAGTCTCCTGGCGGTGAACCCTTTCAGTTAGTGGGGCTAATGGCCTCTTGCTTTCAGCTGCTGTAGCCTGTACATCTAATAATCAATGGAATAGCAAGCCTGCTGGGGGGTTGGGGATGCTACCACCAAGGCTGGCCAATTTTAAGGAAAATGCTGTGGGTTTTTTAAATAAAGCTAATCCGAAAAGGAAAAAAAAATTGCTGAGCTATTTGGGGGCTTAAGAAGGACATCCAGTTGAAGAACTCCAACCTGCAGGGATGCCCCTCTTTCTTTTCTATGAACAAAACTGTTTTCCATCCCATAAAGAGGCTATTAAGCAGCTTCCCCAGGGGGTGGTTAGCAGGGAAAATGCTTTTTAGGTTCCCTGATGCTTTTATGTGACAGGGCCCAGCAGCCCATGTGGGGAGGCCTTGTTTCATTCTTGCTAAAAAGGTGATGGAGCTCTGTCCTCTGCTGTAGGGAGGCAGCAGTTTGTAATTGGGAAAGCAGCCATTAGACCAGGGGTGGTGACATAATAAAACACATTTCTCTTTGCCTCTGTTGTAAGTCTCCCTAGGATCTGAACGACACCTTTCCGTCCCCCAGTAGCAACGACTTTTTGCCCAGAGGCACAAGTGGAGTGTTTGCAGTGTCGAAGGAGCACATCCTTGGACGCCAAACTCTTACTAGTTGTGGGACTGTGAACAAGTTAATTATTTTAAAATTCATTTCCCAAGTCTCTTAAATGGGGATAACAATACCTACACTTCGCAGGGCAGAATGACGATTAGTATCAGATAATGTATTTGGAACGCTCAGCAGAGTGTCTGGCATATACTAGGTACTTAAAAATAACATCTGCACATATGCTTATGCCTATTGTCTAACAATCTTTGCAGTTTTCCTAGAATAAATGTCTGCAAGTTCCATGTGAACAGGAATATTTCAAGACTGGGCATCAGAAGACCCAGGTCCCTTCTCTGCTAACATGATCTATAGCCATCTGGGAAGGTCTTGAGGAGTATACGGGATTTGAGAAGACAACAAAGCTTTCCAGATAAGACAGTAACACAAGAAAAGGTGCAGAGGGGAACCCAGCAGTGATGGATGAATATTGTAGAATAAGTCTGTTGGACAGCTTTCACTGGAGAGGGAGACACAAGCCACGTTGTTGGGAGGCAGGGAGGGGAGTTTAGCTTCCATCAGGAAGAAAGCTGGGAGTCACTGAATGACTTGGAGCAGGGGAGGAACCAAGTTTCCACTCATTGACGGTATCCAGGGAGAGGAGAGACAGCCCTGAGCTGGGTGTCTATAGTCATTAAGCACTGGGGAAGTCTGGCCAGGGTGCCCTTTTCCTTCTGTGATCCTAAGATCCTAAGTTACTTACACTCCCTGTGGGACCTTTAGTCCCCACTCTGCAGAGTAATACCATTTCTTCCCATCTGAGCTGCCTCCCAAGGAAATAAGGATAAAAGTTTCAAAAGTTCAATCCATTGTGCATGATGAACTATTATTATTCCCTGAAAAATAGGATCAGAAGATGCTTCTGTTTGCCCAAGGATATACAGCAAGCTGGGGACACAGCGATCCCCAAATCAGATTAAATGAGATCACGAAGGTTACAATAACACTTGGTGCCGTCCCCTGCCTATAATAATAGGCACTCAGTAAATATGGCCATGATTTATAATTTTATGACAATCTCCTCTTCAGGACTTTACCATTTCTGCATGCTTTCATACACTTTTCCTCCTCCAAGAGACACCTGAGGATAGAATGTGGGTTAGTGTTCTAAGCAACCACTCAGTTCAGTTTCATGTTTAAAGCATCAGTCTCTGACTCTTTGTCAGTCCAAAAGATTCTGTTTCTAGGTTATAGGTTCTATAGAAAACCATGGAAATTAGGCACCCCTGGAGGGACAGTGTCTGTTGTGTAGAGTCTCTGTGTCCCTATAGAGGCAAGTCCAGCTGGTTCGGGGGCAGAGGTGTCCATGGGATAAAAGATGCTGTGTCCCTGTGGGATACTGTGGAAGGCGGGAGGTTAATACAGAGACACAGTGAGTCCCTGATGCCTTTCAGGCTGGCAGGCCAATGTGGAAGTGCTCCAAGGTGTGTGGAAGTCAGGAAAGCTTCTGCAGGAAGATAAAGGAAGGTGAGAAGGCAGTGACTACACTCAGAAAGGCAGGACAAGCCAAGCAAAAAAGATGGAGCTCACTGATAGAAATGACATGTAGCACTGGCACCACTGTAGTGCTGAAGCTTAAGGCTTTTATATAATCACTTATGGGTCCTCCAAGAGCCCCGTGAGACAGGCAGGACATCATTGTTATTTTCACTTCACAGATGAGGAAAAGAAGGCAACAGAGAGGTTAGGAAACTTGTTCAACTCACGCAGCAGCATAGGACAGCAGTGTGACTAGAACCCTGACCTGCTTGTTCATGTCCAGAAATCTGAGGTACCACTGGGTTTCAGGGAGTGAAGGAGAGGTAACAGTCTATGCAGTAAATCTCCACTGCAACAACTGGAAAGTGGGATTTAAAACATAGAGAGGGAACAGCCCTACCCCTACCCACGCAAAAAAAAAAAAAGGTGGGGAGATCTGGGAGAAACAGATAAAAATGAAGAGTCATTTCAGGTTGCAAAGACTAATTTTTTCCTCTTCCCATTTCCACCTCCTCACTCTCTAAGCCACTAAAATCAGCTAAAAATACTTAAACATGGGTGATTTTTAGTCCTTCTGAAATGGTTTCAGCCCAAAGCTACATGAGAGGCTCTGATTCACAGCCTTGGTAGGTCAGAAAAAAGTACACAGACCAAACAAAGCCATTGTCACCATTCTGTACCTTTTCACGAAAGTAATTTATTAGCTAACATGTATTGAGTGTTTACAAGGAGGCAGGCATCTTACTAAATGTTTTCAATATAAATGATCTCATTCAGTCCTTACTCAGCCCTTTGAGGTAGGTGCCATTACTTCCCTCACTGAACACATGAGGAAAATGAGGCTGAGAGACTGTAGAACTTGGCCCAGGTCCCACAGCTGGGAAGAGGCAGACACAGCATTCAAGTATGTGCTCAGCCACTGGCCACATGTCCTCCTGAGCAGAAGGATGGCAGCACCAGCCGTGGCCGCTGTTTCTGGATCATAGGAAAATGAAGTGCAGTGATGATCTTCCACAGGAATTTGCTACAAAACATGACTGCACTGTTTTCTCATTTGTTTGTTGATTGCTCATTCCTTCAACAAGTATGTGTTATGTCAACCACTGTTGCCAGACACTGTGTGAAGGGCTCTGAATATAAAGATAGAAAACATGGAGTGAAGAATGGGAAAAGAGGGTAAAGAGGGTCAAATATATGGTGATGGAAGGAGAACTGACTCTGGATGGTAAGCACACAATGTGATAAATAGATGGTGTACTATAGAATTGTATACTTGAAACCTATGTAATTTTACTAATCATTGTCACCCCAATAAATTTAACGAAAAGAGAAACCATGGCTGGCCCCTGTCCTTAAGGGAAATCATTATATGACCACTTCAACAAACAGATGTTGGAAAGAGAAGGAAGTTAACATTACTAGAGTACCTATTACGTGCCGTGTGATTTACAGGTACCCTCTTATTTAATCTTTAAAAAAATTTAGTGGGGTGGGAACTACTGCCTCCCATTTACACATAATGAAACTGTGATGGAGAAAGCTTATGGACATGTTCAAGGCATACAGTCTGTCACTGGCAGTGCTGGGACCATATCAGGTCTGATTTTCAAACCCATGCTCTTGTCATCACCCCTTCCCCCAATCCTTCCCCCTCAACACCTCTCCCTCCTTTGAATGATTCAGGTCAGTTTCAAGAAGAGTATGTAGGTAAATGAAAATAAATCCTGGATTGGGCCAGCCGAGTGGTGCATTGGTTAAGAACTGGCTTGGGATGCCAGAGGACCCTGGTTCGGATCCCACATATGAGGGCCAGTGACACTGCCCTCCACAGCTAAGATGCTGAACAACAGCTCGGCCTGGAGCTGGGCTGCCGTGAGTCGCCGGCAATGGCGTAGGCTGCAGCCCCTGCTGCAGTGGGTTGCCATGGGCTACCGTGTGTAGCCAGCAGCCAGCGTGAGCGGCCAGCAGCCGCAGTGAGCAGCCGTCCAGAAGCCGGCAACTGATGTGCCTCGCCCGGGAAAAGCGCAATGATGGTGCCAACTTGGGCCAGTGAAGCAACATCCTCCACAACTAGAATGAAGAACAAAATGACAGCAACTTGTCTGTTCCCCTTCCCCCAATTCCCCAGCACTGTTCCCATCCCCCAATTCCCCAATAAAAATCCTTAAAAAATAATAATAAAATAAGTCCTGGATTTGAAGAATTAAGCTGAGAGTATTTGATTAGGAGGATGGGTTTTCATGGATTTTTGGGTGAACCTTTGGGGGAGAATGTAAGGCAGAGGGATACCTACGTCTTACACGTGCACCAAATTCCACCAAATAGTCTCACAGGTCAAATCCCATTCTTCGTATCATTTACTTCAAGAGATGTCTGTGTAGATAAAAATCCAAGCCAGCAAAAGAAGTGGACAGTCTTAAGAGTTCAGTGTACGAAGCACTGACCAGTAGAGTTCTGTGTGTGACACGAAGGCGCAAAGACAAGGAGTAAGTGCTATAGGGATGCAGGGCAGAGGGGACTGGCCAGTTTAGATACCTGCTGCCATCCAGGGTACAAAGCAACCCCATCCTATTTCTAAAGATCTTCATTTCCAGAAATGTCTAAACCCCTTACCAAGGCACGCTGGGCCCTCCATGGCCTCATTCCTATCAATTCTTCAGCTTCACCAACAAGCATTCTGTTCCTTGGCTCTTGTCTTACACTCAAAACCTTTCTCCTGTTCACTCCTTTTCCTGCAAGGCCAGCTCCACCCTCAGTTACCTGGCTACTTCCCACCACTCCAGATGGGTTTTGTCTCCTTCAGGAAGCTGTGCCTGACTGGTCTGGGCACCTATAGCACCCTGTACCTGGTTGAATCACAGCACCTTCTACATTATATTAAATGATCAGTCTTCCACAAAAGACTGAGCTACTTAAAGCAGAGACCTCTTTTTTTTTTTTTTTAGCTCTAATTGCTGGCATAATATTTAACACATAGTAGGTGTTAGTTTTTTTTAAAGTGAACTTTATGAATATATTAAAAGTAGATAGCCAGTGTGGCAGACAGATCCTAAGTGACACCCTGGTCATCCCACTCGCTGATATTCACGCCTCTGTGTAATTCCATCCCCTAGAGTGTGAGACCCAAGACTTGCTTTTTAATAGAATATGGCAGAGGTGATGGATATCACTCCTGTGGTTGGGTCATTTCATACAGCAGACGTGATGAATGTCACTCCTGTGATTCCATTCTATTACACATAGAAGGCTCTCAGTGATTCACTCTTCTTGCTGGCCTTGGAGAAGCAGCACGTTGTGAACTGCCTGTGGAGACAGCCACATGGCAGGCAGCTGTGGGTGGCCTCGAGGACCTGCAAGTGGCTTCTAGCCAACATCCGGCAAAAAGCTGGGGCCCTCAGTTCCACAACCACAAGGAAATGAATTCTGCCAGCAATCAGAATGAGGTTGGAAGTGGATCCTAGTTGAGCCCCCAGATGAGAAAGCAGCCTAGCCAACAGCTGGATTGCAAGCAGACTGAGAAGAGACCCGGCTAAGCCTGGATTCTTGGCCTACTGTGAGATAACAAATGAATGTGTTTTAAGTCACTAGGGTTCTAATGTTGAGTAATGGAAAACAAATACACCCAGCTTTTCAGGAAAGGAGAAACAGGCAGGGAAGTAACATTGCTTGAGCATTGGCTGGCATAAGCTGGTAAAATCACCCTCAGCATTAAGGAGTAAAAAAAGGTATTTAATGCAGGAGATGGGAAGCACCAATCTCAGAACCAATTGAAAGTGGCTGATCTGATTTATTTTTTATTGATTGATTTATTTTTATTTTTTAAGCTGAGCCATCCTGCCGCCTGTTGGCAGCTCAGCGGCAGCTCAGCTCGGGCCAGGACTAGAACCACTGTTGCTCAGAGCTCAAACTCTTGAGTGAGCTCTTAACCAACTGAGCCACTTGGCCGGCCCATGATCTGATTTCTTCGTTATGAATACATCCCCATCTCATTCCTGCAACCAGTTAAATTTGATTTAAACCATGCGTGGCTAAGAGTCATACCTTGGTACTTAAGGGAGTGGGTAGAATGGAGTGGCTAGGACATAGCCTCCAAGTCAGACAGGGTGGGGTTGGAAACCACGGCTACTCCTCTAAACCTGCAAGACCCCCAGTAAGTGACTTAACCTTTCTAAGCTCAGTTCCCGCCTAGGTAAACTGAGGCTGAATATACTGCTCTGTTATGTCACGTGAAATGCCATAAAGAAGTGGCTAGCTCAGAGCCTGGCACAGGTCTGTCTCCCTCTCCCCCCTTCCCCGCCCCACCCCCCACACACCGACTATCCTCTCCAGCTTTCTCTGACTCTGAGGCTCTGAGGCTAAGTCTGCTTTGGGATTCTCCTGGATAAAATCCATCTGTAAAACAGTTCTTAGCCGATTCCTCAGAGGTTTACGCTGCAGCTGAAATCCTAGGAAATTCTGCCCTGCCTGTTCCAACACTGCTAAGCTGCTGAGAGGTCAGGCTCAGTTTCCTGAAATGACTTACTGCTTCCCCTCTAATGGGGCACTTTCTGTGTTACAAAACATGGGACTGTACCAAACATGCCAGGAAGTGAGAAGTCCCAAACTCTCCAGGCTGCCAGTTGTGTGCTGGCCCAACGCCAGGGCCCCAGACCATCATCCCTTTGTCATGTTACCTGTTTTCCCGTGCCTCAGCTCTCAGAGCTTAGGGAGTCAGGCTTTGGCAAGCAGTCAACACGCTGCCACCCTTGCCAGCCTGGGAACCCTGAGGACGGCTCATTCAAAGGAGTGGCTGGGTTGTTTGTTTGTTTACTTGTTTTAATAAGGTCTTGTCTTCCCACTGGGCTTCAGAGAGCTTAGAGCCCTGACACCTCAGGAGCTCTCCTCCCTCAGCCTTAGGAGGGACGGAGACAGGGACCAGAAGGGAATTATTAATTTTATCTTATGAATAAAGAATATACAGCCTATTCATCTAGTATCCCACTGACTGGAATATCTAGATTTATCAGATGTCTACTAATGCCCACGACCTTGTCAGGCGCCTATGAGTGATGGTGTGCGTGTGTGTGCCCATGTGTGCATCTGTGATTTCAGGATCTGCTCACAGTGTATATATTCAGATATGACATTTAGGATGTTCACAGGATTTCAGAACTTTGAGGTCAAGATCACTTCAATTCTGTCATGCTACAAACAAGGAACTAAGACCCACAAGGCTAAGTGTCTTGACAGGCATAGGGACCCAAGCTGTGCTCTTGGCACGAAATAAAGCTGTGCCTCTGCCTTTTCTGCTTACACTGTGTTGCTTAATTTCCTTTTAAACTAGTGCCACTTCTTGAGCTCCTGGGCAGTGCTACTTTGCTGAGAGGCCTTGGGATCCCCTTTATAGGGAACAGCACCAAGAGACAGCCTCTTGCTTTGGGTCCCACAGTGTAGTCTTGGCAGGCCAACTGATCTACTGCCCCATGGCTTCCTTCTCTCTTTGGCCTCCTCCTCCTCCATGCTGGGTGTCCCAGGCCCTACCACAGGCCTCCACACTGGGGCACTACAGCCTTTGAGAACAGCTAGACCCGCCTATGATGTGGAGGGTGGGGAGGCTGCCAAAAGCCAAACATAACTAACTCCCTTCCCTGGGATCTAAGAACTAAACACCCAGAAATAAATGGGGTCCAGTAGGGAAGAGGCAGGAAACGGAAGGAAGTACACAAAGAGGACCTGACTCAGCTCTAGGTAACTGCATGAGTTTCAAGGCCATAAGCTCATAAGACTTTTTCACGCAGTTCATTCTTATTGCCACATTCAGATGTTACCCCTGACTGCAGTTGGCCTTGAATCCTCTTCGACCAACATATGGTAATGCTTATGCCTGAATGTCGAGCTTGAATCCTTCCATCCTAATTAACTGAACGTCTCCTTAACCAGCTCATGCGTTGCCAAGGAATACCTCTGTCCTGTGTCCAGCGCCCTTCATGGTAACCGGGAAGGGCACTGCAATGTTTGGATACAAACGATTTCTGTAATAATCTCCAAACCCCAGGAAACAGACAATCAAATTAACTAGTGAGTAAGAAAACCAAAGCAGATTACAATTAATTACCCATGTTTAGACCATGTTTGTCTTTAGCTATGAGATTTACAAAAGAGCTTTTCTGGTCTCTCTTTTTTCTAAATATATTTCCAGTCTTAGAATTGTAGGACCTTGAGCCCAAGTTTTCAAAGACTAAGTTGACTCTGTCCCCAGCTCAGAAGAGGCTCCTAAATGAGTCACTTCCCCCTTGCCTGTTTCCCCCTCAGTTGATAAGGCCTCCCTCTGGGAGTGGGAGGGAGAGGTCACAGGCGAGGGCTGAGACCACTTTGGCAGTACTCAGGAGCAGAGGGCATATCCTGCTCTGCGGAACGATTTTCACTGACATTGGAAGCTTTTCTGAATCTGGCTTGGCAAAGCCCCTAGGTACCAGACCCTCTTTCTGAGTGGCCACTCTCTGGTCCTGGTTGCCTCCCCTGACCCAAAACTTAATTCTCACTTTCCTTAAAAAAATACGTATATAAAATGTTCAGGCCCTTTCCATAGAAGGCTACAAGTCAAAAGGTCATTACTATTTGGGTTATTTGAGTGTTTGCTATGGACACAGTGGAAAACTGAGATGCTGAGAGAAGAAAGGGGCTGCGTGTTCCTTGCGCTTATGCATTAAGCTCAATTCATAGTGGTGTGCAGTTTGAGGTGACAATGGGTAATTAACTTCCTTAAATGTGCTTCATTGAAACCTATGCAAACATATTCACTATTGGACTGTGAAGGGGGGGAAAAATCATGTGGCCTAACTTCTCCATTTTGTAGAGCAAGGAACTAAGGCTTAGAGAAGAAAAATTATTTCTTTAAAGTAATGGTGAGTTGGTGCAGATCTGAACTTAGAACCCAGGACTTACAAATCCTTGCATTGGACCTACTCCAACATTCCAGTCTAGGTCTTTTCCCACCCTTGTGACTGTTGTGCAGCGCTGGGAGAAAGACTGAGCTGGTGATGCAGCCAGGGTTCTGGTCCTGACTCTGCTGTCACTGTTTGACCCTGGGCAAGTCCCCTAACTTCCTGGAATCATGGAAAACCAAAAGGGTCTTACGTGGATCTCAAAGGCCCCTTCCAGTTCTAATGGCCTGTGGGTTTGTGCTATGGACTCTCTTCTCCTTCCACATACCAGGGGGAGGAAGTAGAGCTGTTTCTTCAACATTAGATGGCAACGAGGGATTAAAGATGGAACCAGGTGTGGTACTAGGTTTGGCCTGAACATGAACTGTGTCCTGCAAGGGAGGGAGGGCATCATGGAGAATCCTCAGTGGGCATTGAGGCCACAGACCAAAGCAGGAGTCATACTTACAAAACCCAGTACAGTGTAAAGTAGTCATTTCAAACTGCAGCCCTCTCTACAGGCAGCAGCCTCAAGCCTCTCTCTGCTTCAATCCAGCTTGAAGGAACCATATACTCTCTCTCTCTGAGCCACTCATGCTCTGTCTGGCCCCTTCAGCTGCTCTCCCAGATGCAACACAGATCAGGTTCCTTCAATTACTCTTCTGTGTTCAGTAGTTAAGATCCAAAGAGAATGATTCTTCAGGAAAATGAGGTGCCATTTTTAGCTTATGAAGAAGACAATTTCCTTGAGAAGAGAGAAAGCTGAAAGGCCCATCTCCACTTCTGGAGTGACAGTGATATGCTAAAAAGGCAGTCTCTATCATTCCAAGGAAAAGACTTATTTCCCCCTGTAGTTTGCCTTTCTTGGCAATTGAGTGTAACATTTGGAATTCCCCTCACTATTGTCTATAAAAGTATTCCATGAGAACTCTGCTGGTCTGTATGCTAGCCAATAGCTGCATGCTAAGCAAAATTAAAAATTCAGTTCCTTGTCACACTAGCTACATTTCAAGTGCTAGTGGCTACCACCATGTTGGCTGCTCAGATATGAATGAACATGGTGATCATCACAGAATGTTCCTTTGGACAGTGCTACACTAGAATCTAAGCTCCCCAAAAGCAGGGACTTGGCCTTGTTCATTTCTAGATCTTAAGTACCTACTGAGGTGCCTGGCACGTAAGTGACACTTAATTTATTGAATGCATTTATTGAATTCATGGATAGGCAGGTTAGATAGAGAATACAGCAGTATCAGTACAGTTATGCTAGTACTTAAAAATTACACAGCAGACTTCTTCCAAGAAACTCTGACTTCTCCTAGTGTTCATTCTCTAAGAAGTTTCTGAGTTTCCAATGATGCTCCCCTAGGCTAAGAGGGATATAAAAACCACAACAATAAGAGAAGAAGTAGTTAAATGTACTGGAAGCAGCAGAGGATGAAGAAAAGATCCAGTTTCTAGTCCAGATCCCAGTAAGAAGGGCAAGTGGGGATGAGTCAGTCTCGGTATCTTCAGCTGTAAAATGAGAATAATACTACTATATCCCCAAAGAGTTGCTTGAATGGGCCAAATGGGATATTTATATTACATCAAAAAGTACTTTGGACACTATATAGAGTTGGATGTGTGTGTGTTATTGACCTTGCCTCAAGTTGCTTTTGCGTCCCACTGCCATAATCCTTAAAAACATTTTGCCTTCTCCAGCTGCTCTCCCTGCTTTGGGATCATGACTTCAATCCATCATGCACACCTTCAAGCAAAAATTTCTGCCAAAATACTGACTATGTCCCTGTGCTTGAAAGACTAAAATGGCTTCTTACTGCCTATGAGATCAAGATCTGTCTCTGTCTTCTAATATTTGATGTTATTACATGCCCCATTTGCTTAGGAAGCTCCTATTTCATGATTATCACGTAGGATCTTCCTGAGGTGAGAAATATTATTCCTGTTACAAATGTGCCTGTGCCCCACCCATGTCCTTTCTTCTTCCACTTCTTCAAATTGCATCTGTTACCTTGAGGTCACCTCACCCTGTCTGTAACTCTAGCCCCCACTAACCCTGGCATTCCTTGTGCCTATCTTCTCTTGAATGTTATAACATGTTCTCTCCACATGTGCTTGTTCTTTGAATGCTTCATGTGTCTTATCTCCTCTACAACACTGGACAACACTCAAAGAAGGCACTGTTTGGGCCGGCCGAGTGGCACGTTGGTTAAGAGCTGGCTTGGGATGCCAGGGGACCCTGGTTCGGATCCCACATATGAGGGCCAGTGGCACTGCCCTCTATAGCTAAGATGGTGAACAACAGCTCAACCTGGAGCTGGGTTGCTGTGAGTCACTGGCGATGGTGTAGGCTGCAGCCCCTGCTGCAGTTAGTTGCCATGGGCTACTGTGTGTAGCCAGCAGCCAGCGTGAGCGGCCAGCAGCCGCCGTGAGTGGCCATCCAGAAGCCGGCGACTGATCTGCCTCACCCGGGAAGAGCACAATGATGGTGCCAACTTGGGCCAGTGAAGCAACGTCCTCCACAAATAGACTGAAGAATAAAAGGACAGCAACTTGTCTGTTCCCCTTCCCTGATCCCCCAGTGCTGTTCCCATCCCCCAATTCCCAATAAAAAAATCTTAAAAAACAAAACAAAACAAAACAAACAAAAAAAGAAGGTACTGTTCTGAGGTAGTATTTGGTGCCTTAGGGGTACCTAGGGAGAGGGGTCGGCAGATGGCCCTATAGGCCTGGGTTTAAAGGGGACCAGATATATAGGGGATGAGATAAGCCAAGAAGAAAATCAGGTTTGAAAAGACAATGGAGTCCATGTTTTAGTATGAACATTTCAAATACTTTGTGTTTATTAAGTAATAATTCCCCCATTTTGTTATACTTTCAGTTGATATAATTTAGCCCAAAGGAACATAGAATTTTAGTTAGCTGAGGCTTTATTTTAGAGATCTGACTCCTTTTGTTTGCAGTAATTGGTTTCACCCTGGATCAAACCTTCACGGCTCCCACTACTCATTTAGAGGCTTCTTGCACTGATATAGGAGGAGGCATAGCCATGATGGCTGTGATGTGGAGCCCAGTGACTTACAATGGCATTCAGGGAAAAGAAGAGCACTGTTATTAGCCAAGATTATCCTGGAAGATGAGGCCAGCCTCCCAATCCACTGCAGAAGGCTGGAGTGTATGGCTTCAACCTTCATCCCCCTCACAATAAAAACCATCTTCCCAGGGGAGAGCAGGGTTGCAGCCAGGCAGCCATTGTCTGCGTGAGGCCTAAGCCAGCACAACAGTTCTGGCTGAGTATAAACAGAGCACCCAATTAAAACACCTAATTATAGGACAGGCTGGAACCAGGAGGTTGGGCTCCGTTGGTGGCCCTGAAGCCAGCTGACAGCTGAGCTGCCAGCATCTCCCAGATCAATGACAACTGGTCTCAGACTGAAATGAGCCTGCATGTGGACAGATGCACTAGAGGGTTGGGAGGGCAGAGGCTCTACAAGAGAGAAATAGACACACCTCATGGCTTCTTAGCTCCTAGGGCCATGGAGTGCATTTTTCCAAGGAGCACCTAGGCAGCTTCCTGGATGACCAAAGGAGAAGATGCTCTTTAGCACAAGAGAATTGATATTTCACTTTCTTGGGACCCAGCTACCTCATCTATAGAATGGTATATCTAATCCATAGGATTACTATGAGATAAATGCTGCCAGGAGTAATTTAGAAGCTCTTCGCTCTCAACTAAGCTCTGCATTAGATTATGCATTTTTCCCAAAAGTGGAAGGCAGAGAAAAGTTATGAACAGCAGTGACCCAAAACCCAGGTACAAAATAAGAGTTCTTCCTGACAACCTGCAGGTGTTCATCCCTCTTGCCAGCCACGGAAATGTTGGCATTCACTTAACTCTACCTCAATTATCACACTGTCGGTGCGAACATAAATCTTTCTCAGTGATACTGATCATAAAATGAGTTTCTACGATATCTTTCCTTCTAGAATATCAAAGCATGGTTCACACAGTTGTATATTATTCCAACCTTCCTAAGAAGTTGACAAGAGGGGTAAACATTTGAAGCTTAGTGAAGAACGGGTGCTCTACATCCAAGTGACTTGCCCCAGCCCCTCTACAGCTTGGACTAGGACCTTGAAATGCAAGCACCGAGGTTACCTTCTTGGCATCCACAAGGTTCACCGGGCATTGCAGAAAGTGGGCATTCTGAAAATGCAACATGGAGATTAACAACTACCAGGTGGAATTCAGGTGGTACCTGGATTTTAAGCTTCTCTGCAATCATTTCACTAGCCTCCTTTGGGGAGAATGTGGCTTCTGTTTCTCTACATTATAAAAGGATACGTGGGGTTTGACCCCTCACTTAATGGATGGTGATATAATTAGTCAAGTGGTCTTAGCTCACATAGCACTGGCTGAGTGGAGGTCTTTGTAGCTTTGGGGGTTTAGGTCAAAAGCACAACAACGTTATGTGGGTCTAACTGAGGGTATACTGTGCCTCTGAGTGGAGAAAACACCTTGCCCCTCCCAACCAGCCTGAGCAATGTGCCTGAAGGGGTGGGGGCTGCCACTGAACTCTATCTCAGCAAGGGGCACTCAGCATTGGCAAGCCTGTTTCCTTAGCAGCCCAGGCATTCTCTGACTTGAGGGAAGGGAGTTGCACCAAGAAACAAACTGAATACTGACTGGATCAGAGAATCTGGCTTTGAGCCTCGGCTCTGCTATTTACTAACTGTGACTTAGGGAAAACCCCTTTGGGCATTGCTGTCTCATCTATAAAAATGTAACAATAACGATGACTTCACAAAGCTATTGTTAAAGTTAAGAGACGGTGTGGCATAGTGGTCAAGCCAGGGCCTTGAGAGACAGACCTGGATATGAATCCCGTTCCATCACTCACTAGCTACATGACTCTTGGGTAATTTACTGAATATAGCTAACCCTTACTTTTCTCATCTGACACAAGAGAATGGTAATAATACTTAGGGAGTTGTTTGGAGGTTTGCCCTGACACAGTGTCTGGTGCACAATGAGTACTCAATAAACTTTCCCTGTTAAAATTACAGATATAAGATGTAAAGCACAATACCACTGCAAACAATTGTCATTATTTTCTAGGCTTTGGGCAAGTGTTGCCAATATATGCACTGCTTTGCATATAGTAAATGCATAATAAGCATCTGCTACATATAATTATGGCATCTGCGGCAGCAATTTCACTCTGGAATTCAGCTCAGAGATTAGTATCATTTGCAATGACTACATTCCAGGCTGCCAGCCCTACAAATTAGACCAACTAAAGACAGGCAGTACATGATTCAGCTGTATCTCGGGGGAGGGTTTCTGGTGACAGCAAAAGCCGCAAGGGATCAGACCTGAGGACAATCGATGTGTCAGCTCTTCCTCTGACAGAGAGGGTAAACATGCTGCCATGTGTAGTTTGGGGCACACACTCTGCAGGGACCATTATGGTACCCGGAGAAGACACAGCTGTCTAAGGCTGTCTCAGCAGCAAAAACTTTCTCCACGTATGTGCAGCCAAAGTTGAGGGCTCTCCCTCCCTCCTTCCTTCCGTGCTCTGTTCTTCACAAATGAGCATTAAGCACTAGTGTGTGCAAGTGGCCCAGGGAGTGTGACAGTGCGTGGCTACTGCCACTCACCTCCAGCTGACCACTGACCTGCAGGACGAGAGTCCAGAGTTGCCCAAACTTTTGGTATGAATTTTATCAGTTTCCATCCACTGTATGGGATCACTCTATCTTTCTTATTTGCCACAGCATATTTCTTCAAGCATGGGGGAGGTATCCTTTTACCTGTCATGCAGGATCTGGGGACTCACTGCACAGATACCCTCTTCCTAGTTCATGTTCATAGCTACCATTGAGTGCTCATCTTGTGTCACTCCTTGTAGTAAGCTCTTTACTTGCATTGTGTCATTTAATCCTCACAACAGTTAGGTCATTATTATGCCATCTAATCCTCACAACAATCAGCTCATGATTATCATTTCCATTAGACAAACGAGGAAACTGAGGCTTAGAGATGCAAAGTAGCTTGTCCAAGGCACTATGAGTATCTTAAATGGCAGAGTCAGGATTTGAACCCAGGAAGTCTGCCAGAGTCCTTCTCCACTCCTGTGCTATAAAGCCTGAACTTTGCCAGACTCTCTTTGAATTTTTCCAGATTGGAGAGCTCTGATATTTTCATTGTGTCTTTATAAAGAAACTTTTCCAACCCCTTAATCACTCCATTGTCCTCCTCTGAACCTTCTCCAGCCTTGGTTTCTATCTCTTAATGTGCAAAAGCCCAAACCACCTCACATTACTCTGGGTGCTGACTCTATTGTTTATAAAGAACTTAACAATATGTTAACTCATTTTATTCTCACAGCAGTCCCAATGGGGGCTCAGGCAGGTCAGATAATTGTCCGAGGTCACAGAGCCACGGCTTAGGCACTGAAGACCCATGACTCCAGTCCTCTTTTCTTCCCTGTCTACTGCTGCTTCCAGGTATTGATCTCAGAGTTGCTTTGTTCCCACAGGGTGTCCTGCCTGTATGGTGGGAGAATACATTTCCCAAATCTTACTGGCTGATATCAACAGGCCAGTTCCTCTCCTTACTTTTTAAAAAGATGTTATTGGGGGTTGGGGGAGGGGAACAGCGTTGGGGAATCGGGGCAAGGGAACAGACAAGTTGCTGTCCTTTTGTTCTTCAGTCTAGTTGTGGAGGACGTTGCTTCACTGGCCCATGTTGGTATTATCATCGTGCTCTTTCCGGGTGAGGCAGTCGCTCGCCGGCCACTGGACAGTCACTCACGGCAGCTCTTGGCAGCTCATGCCGGCTGCTGGCCACTCACACTGGCAGCTGGCCACTCACGGTAGCTTACTGGCAGTCCACTGCAGCCCTGCTGCATCCTATGCCATTCCCGGTGACTCACAGCAGCCCAGCTCCAGGTCGAGCTGTTGTTCACCATCTTAGCTGTAGAGGGCGCAGTGTCACTGGCCCTCATGTGGGATCCGAACCGGGGCCCTGCTGCTCAGAGCTGGCATCCCAAGTCAACTCAACCAATGCACCACTCAGCTGGCCCTAGGTACATAAGTTCTTGTTTGGATGATTTTAGAGGTTCTCTAGGCTGCTCGTTTTGCCCTTCCTTTTAGTCCCCAATACCCAGTCTATCTTCCACTGAGGCCAGAATAATCTTCCTAAAATACTAACCTGGATCTTGCCACTGTCTTACTTACGATCTTTCAGAGGCCCCCAAATCCCTGGTCACATTTTGCTCTGGCTCCTGTCAGCCTGGCTGCCTCTCCTGAGGACCCCGCACCATCGTCACCACCATGCAGCCTCTGCTGCTGCCATGGGAGACCTGCATTGCCCAAAATACCCTGAAGTTCTCTTTGCCCACTTTGATTTGTCTCATGAGATTGTCCACACCTCCTCTTTTCTGTGTGGCAAACTTGAAGGATGACTTTAAGCTAAGACTTTATCTCTTAGGTGGAATCCTTCTAGAACTTCCTTTCTGAATCACACATCTTCCCTCATGGACTCTCCCACACTTTATTTCTGTATATCCCCCATTGGACTCTAAGCTCCTTAGAAATAGGCTCCATATCTGTTTAAACGTTGTGCCTTCAGAATATACTATGAAGAAAATCCCTGAAATGTTCATTAAATAGGGGAGGAATGAATGAATCCTCCCCTCCCGTTAGCCCCACCCCAGCAGAGTAGGTGTCTTATGAGGTCTCACATAATTTTATAATACTCTCCTAGTACCACTTGCTAATCTTATCTCTTATTATTTTCTTCTATGTTTATTTCTCTTCTATGTACATTGGAAATATTCTTCTTCACTAGACTCTGAGATCATTCAAGGTTAGGAGGTACAGTCCTGAGCACAAAGCCCGCCCATAGTGGGTGCTTAACTGACTGAACAGAGTTACTCCTAGGTCCTTGTTCTTTCCTGCCAATGTTAATCACCGAGACACACCATCTCATACCTCAGATAACTTTTGCCTAAAAGCAGTGGCTTGAATTTGCTCACACTGAAGCCATCTTCCATTTGTCTGCCAACTCACATCTTACCCCATTGGCATGGCACTTACTACTGAAAGAGCTCTCTGTCATCCATAGACCCATGAGTTTCACTCTGAACTTCCTTTCCCAGGTCATTTATAAAGATGTGAAAAGAACCCAGAGCAAGCATCAGCCACTATTAAAACTTCATCTCTTGGGGCCTGCCGAGTGGCGCGATCGTTAAGAACTGGCTTGGGATGCCAGAGGGCCCCAGTTTGGATCCCACATATGAGAGCCAGTGACACTGCCCTCTACAGCTAAGATGCTGAACAACAGCTCAACCTGGAGCTGGGCTGCTGTGAGTCGCCGGTGACGGCGTAGGCTGCAGCCCCTGTGGCAGTGGGTTGCCATGGGCTACCGTATGTGGCCAGCAGCCAGCGTGAGCGGCCAGCAGCCGCAGTGAGCGGCCGTCCAGAAGCCGGTGACTGATCTGCCTCGCCCAGGAAGAGCGCAATGATGGTGCCAACTTGGGCCAGTGAAGCAACGTCCTCCACAACCAGACTGAAGAACAAAAGGACAGCAACTTGTCTGTTCCCCTTCCCCCAATTCCCCAGTGCTGTTCCCTTCCCCAAATACCCCAATAAAAAATCTTAAAAAAAAAACAAAAAAAACCCTTCATCTCTTGCATGGTCCTTGGGCCTTGGTCTGCACTTCTTATCCTGGGCTGACATCTCTTTAGTGTCTGTCTTTCATACATGAAAATGGGTTAGGGGGCATTCATCTAACCACCCATATGGCCACCACCCCCATCCTTACATCCATCCCACTCGTGTTGAACATCTGAGAAGGACCAAGCCTTGTGCCAGGCTCTGGGAAATTCAGTGATAGACAAACAGTTCCTGGCATCAAGGAGCTCAGTTGAGACAAGACAAATCTGGAGCCAATAATCACAATGCTTTGTGATACACACGCTCCCCGGTCATTCAAAGTGTGCGGGTGGATCACCAAGGGAGAATGATGAACTCTGCCCACACAGTACCTAGTGAGCACCCCATAAATATTTGCTTGATGAACTGGACTCCTGCTACTTGCCAGGAGCTGTACTAGGTACTGGGGATAAAGAAATGGACTAGACACAATGCCTCCTCTTCGAGCTAAGTCTATTACATGATTTAGTTCCTTAGGAAGCCATTTTTGAAAAAAGACCTTTCTACATTCTGAGAGGTAAGCTTTTTAGGGTTAACAGGAAAGGCCCTAGCAGCCATCCCCCACATGCCTGCAGACACTAATTTCACAGTGCTCCCCCTTCTTGCTACTTAGGCAGACGGGTATGCTGGGAGGGCAACAGCTCCGGACAGCCCCCTCCCACAGGCATCCCCTGCAGGGACAAGCCCTCTGCCTCCACTGCCTTTCCCAGGCTGTGTGGTACACTCATGGTTACACAGTCACACACACACACTCACACACACACACACACACACACACGGCACATACTTGCAATGTCACACAGACACACACATGCTAATATACTCACAGCACATGTTCATATACATGCTCACACTTACACACGCATGGCCACACTCACACAACACACGCTCACACACACTATCACACTCTCACACAACATGCTTACACACACACACACACGATCACACACATGTTCACACACACACATACACACTCACACAACACAAGCTCACACACATTCACACAGCACACACTCTCAAAACCCATATCTTTCTCACACACACACACACACACACACACAGCGTAAGCCGTTAAAGTGACAGTACTAACATTTTCCATCCATTGGTTTCAAAACAGGAAGCCTGAGTGGGGTTGGGGGGTGGGGGAGGTGCTGAAATGAGAGCTGTGTGAAGAGGCCCAGGTGCATGGACTGGATTCAAAAGGGACATCTCGCTGGCACCTGTCTCCTCCACAGGCAGGAGCGGGGCTGGGAGGCTCCGGCTTGACCCAGCCCCTAAGCAGCCTCAGTCCTGGCTGATGGCTGAAGCTGCCTCTCCACAGTCTGGGTCCTGATTGTTCAGCTGTCCAGGTGGCAGCAAAGATGCAGCCACTCTGATGAGACTGCTTCTCTACCCCAGCTAGGGGTTTGCTGTGAGGAAGAAGGGAACACCCTCTGCCTTCCTGTCTGCCAATATGGAATCCCCTCTCTTTTGGAAACCACCAATTTCAGGAGCCCTCTGGGACTAATTCCTAGGTGCAGCTCTAATTGATCCCTCGGGTCCTCTGCTACTTAGTCATGCTTTCTTGCAATGGAAATGTTCTGCCCTGTGCCTTGTCCCCAACCCCACTCTACAATGAAATAGACCAGGGACCTGTTCTCTAATATCAAATCCTTGCAGCACCTTGTATTTTTCATAACCAGCATTTTCCTTCAATCTTCAAGACAATTCCAAGAGGTTAATACTCTACCCACTAAACAGATGAAGAAACGGAGAGCAAATAGATTAAGTCACTTGTTCCAGGGTTACAAAAGCAGACCTTCTGATCTCAACTCTCCATTTTCAAAAATGTCACACCTCATATCTCCCACCCTGGCTCTAAACATGGGGTGTGTTTAAGATGAACAGGTATGTCAGGTCAGCCAGAGCAAAAACTGATGGTGAGAAGGGAGCTGAAATGAGAGACTAAGGAGAGAAGGAGTAAAGCTTTACCACAGGCTGGCGAACATCCAGGCCCATCACGGGCTATTGGGGCACCCCCTGTTCCCCAGCTCTCTCACAAACATGTGCACACACATACCAAAACACACCCGCAGAAATAAACTCTAGCTGGCCTGGCACCATGAGGTGGGGTAGGTCTATTTATATGCTTTAATTGCCAGGGGCAGTTGGGGCTGAATTCCACAACTTACTGAGAAACATTGAGGGGAAGCCTAGTGAGATGACATTTCTGGGGGTGAATGACATTTATGGAACTTTCTTCTCCCCCCCCCCACCAAGAGAAGTGATAAAAACATTTTCCCCCCTCAGCAGTGACCTTGCAAAGGAAATCAGCCTTACTGCTCTAAAGCTGAGAGGGAGAGCACATACACAGCCCTTTGTGCTGTATTCCTGCCAAAGGGTCCCTAAAGAAGGGGTGTCAGCAGGCTGCTCTCCAAAACCAGCCTATGAGAATAAATCTAGTGATAGCATCCATGTGGCCGGAGGGGACAGGAAATGAGACCAGGATGGATTTTTTTTCACCAGGCTAGCATTTCTGTCAAACCATGACCTCTTTATCATGTTCCCCTTCCTTTTAGGTTTCACATATTTAACAGCCGGGACCTAGAAAATGGGACATCAGAGGTCACAGGGGAAAGGATGGGTTAGATTCAGGGAAGCCCTGGAATTTCCTTTCCTGAAGATCTTCAGGACCGAAATGAGAGATTCCTGCGCTTGGGAGAATTTCTTGCTCTTCTTGGCTCGCTGCGCTTCTTCTATCTGGAACACTCTCTCTCTCTCTTTTTCCAAGTCACACCCTTTTCTTAAAAGCCTTCTCTGACCCTTCCAGGTTTTAGTGCTCCCTGAGGTCAGTGACTCGAACCAATGGAGTCTCACTGACTGACAAGTGAGAAAGCGGATGCCTGAGATGACCTTGGACCCCACCCAACTCTAGAGTGTCATTATTGTTTTTGTTGAGGAGTGGGGCAGAGGTTCTCAGGGTTGTACTTCACCATCAGACTGGAGAGGCTAGACTTCAGCTGTGTGGGTGGTGAATGCAGCCCAGGTTCCAGAAGTCGTCCTAGTGCAGCTGGACTGTTTGGGTTGAGTGAATTGCTCAAGGCTGGTTTCGTTGGTCAGCAAAAGGTTCCAGGAAGCAGAACCCGGGGGAGGGAAACTGGGCTGCTCGCTCCAGAAGAGGCTTGAAGCAGCCTGGCTACCCAAGTTCAGCAAGTTCACGTTCATGGGGCCTGGAAGTTGTGAGGGCCTTGGGGGAGGGAATTGGAGTAGCTGGGCTCCTTGCTATGGGTCTGTGCTCTTCCAAGCAAATCATCACTGGGCCTCAGAATCCAAATAGGTCAGGAGACCAGCAAAGGCTTTATATTTGTAGTACTTGAGTACTTCTGCAGCTTCTATGAAATGGGAAGTTGAGTAACCACTACATGAACTGACTTATCTTAAAGGGAGTGACTTGAAATGAAGCAAATACGATCTCTAGTTATGCTTATCAGCTAAATTCTGACAGGAACCCTAAAGTTTCCTTATTAGTAAACAACCAAAATAAATGTGTTGTTTTTGTGGTTGATTTCTATTTTTGTTTGGGTGGGTTTATTTTTGCCTTTTGAAACATTTCATGAATATATTGGGTTGTTGGAAAAGTCATGATGCATTTTTGCAATGAAAAACAGAAAAATATATGCTATGACTTTTCAGACAACCCAATATTTACACAAAGATCAAATTGGTAATTCTCAAAATTCACTGTTAGGAAAAAAAGGCAAAACATGAAAATTGTACTATGAACTGAAAGTAAATTGAAGAGGTTTTTTTTCTGTGTAAATTCCTATAGAAATTTGAATCACATAGTTACTTTAGTCCTTAAAATAGCTGGATGTTAAAGTCAATCTGCATTCCTTGATTTTTTAGTAGAAAATAAATTTCATCATTTTTAAGGTGAAAAGAATGAATAACTTAGAAGTACTTTTACATTATTGAGGTTTACTTTGATGACTGAAAATCGATTTAAGTACCAGTATGCATTTTTCAAGTAAGCAGAAATCAAAATTCCTAAGAACAATTGGTTTTTAAGTTAGATTTCTTATCCCAATCCTCTCATTTCATTTACATAATTTTTATCTCCCACTAAAGTAAGACGTCTCCTAAAACATGTGTCCAAATATGGAGCTCTATTTCACTTTAAAAGTAACACAACTGAATTTTATAAAAAATAAACCTGCAGAGATACACCAAGCCCCATATTAGTGTTCAGTACCTCAGAGCTGGTCTCAGTCCACCCTCCTGCCTTCAGCCTGCCCTTTGTCTTCTGTGCCATGGTCAGCACCCAGCTCATGGGCCGTGGTGTTCACAGAGTTCTACGCTGAAGTGGGATGGCTTATGTTCAATCATAGCTGTGTCACTGTGTGATCATGGGCAAGGTACTCAGCCTTTTTAAGCCTCAGTCACTCATATCCAAAATGGGAATAATAGGGCCGGCCGAGTGGCTCGTTGGTTAAGAGTTGGCTTGGGAGCACGAGCTCTGAGCAGCAAGGCCGCCGGTTCGGATCCTACATGGGCCAGTGACACTGCGCCCTCTAAAGCTAAGATGGTGAACAATAGCTTGACCTGGAGCTGGGCTGCCTTGAGTCGCCAGCAACAGCGTAGGCTGCAGTGGGCTGCCATGAGCTACTGTGAGTGGCCGGCAGCCAGTGTGCGCTGCTGTTAGCAGCCTTTCAATGGCCGGCGACCGATCTGCCTCAGCAGGGAAGAGCACAATGATCACTGGAGAACAAAAGGACAGCAACTTGTCTGTTCCCCTTCCCTGATTCCCCAATGCTGTTCCCTCCCCCAACTCCCCAATAAAATCTTTAAGAAAAATAAATAAATAAATAAATAAATAAAATAAAATGGGAATAATAACAGACCATCCTCATATGGTGTTCTGTGAATCAAGTGAAATAAAACATAAAGCTTAGCACCCTGCATGGCACACCTAAGCTCTCAGTGAATGTCTGCTGGCATCCTAGTCCTGGCACACTGAATCCTCTTTCAAATCACATGCTGTTTCATCAGGAAACCTATCAGGAAAGCCATTTCCTTTCTTCACCTGGGAAAATCAAGCTCATACTTTGAGACTCAGTTCAAATGCCAGCTTGGCTAAAATGTTTTCTTGTTGCTCCCTGAAATGGGTGGGGGCCATTTTAAAGCCAGTTGGTAGCTCCCACTTAATCTCACTACTGTCTACTGAAATTATGTCTTTAGGTCTAGCTATTCCACAAAATATGGGAGTATTCAGAGTACAAAACTGAGTATTATTCCCCTTTGCACTATAGATGCCAGGTACCAAGCAGACACTCTATAAATATTTATTCAATGAATGAAACAAAATGGAGTCAAATGGCATCTGTGTGGATGCCAGGATGTATGGAGCATATGACTTTAAAGAAATAAATCCAGGTTATATCTTTTCCAGAAACCAGTTATTTCCGGGTGGAAATGAATTTAACCATATCAGATGTCATGAAACACAGGATAACAAGAGATATTGGAGGAGAAATTAGGGTTTTCTCATCTGTCCAGAAAGGACGTGTTATTCATCTTGTAGGTAAGTGCCTAAAAAGCTTAATGGGAAAGTGATACACTTAAGCCACTGCCCAGCCCCAAACACAAAAACTCTTGCATGAAGACATTTTGGTACTCCATTGTACAAATGTGCCACAGCTTCTTTATCCAATCATCTATTGATGGGCATTTCAATTGTTTCCATACCTTGGCTATTGTGAATAGCACTGCAATAAACATAGGGGTGCATAAGTTACTCGGCCATAAAAAAGAATGAAATCTTACCATTTGCAACAACATGAATGGACCTAGAGAATATTATGCTAAGTGAAATAAGTCAGACTGTGAAAGACAAATACTATATGATCTCACTTATATATGGAATTTAAAGAACAGAATAAACAAACGAACAAAACAGAAACAGACTCAGAGTTACAGGGAAAAAAACTGATGGTTACTAGATGGGAGGGGAGTGGGGATGGGGGAAAGGTACAGGGATGAGAAAGTACAGATTAATAGTCACAATATAGCCACAGGGATATGAAAACATGGGAAATATAATCAATAATGTTGTAAAGATTATGTGGGGTGCCAGAAGGGCACTGGACTTAACAGGGAGATCACTTCAGAGACTGTATAGATGTCTGACCACTGTGCTATACAGCTGAAGCTGAAGTTGAATAATATTGAATGTCGACTATAAATAAATGTAAACACACACACACACACACACACACACACACACGGTACCCCAAAAATGTATACACATTTTAAGAAAGGAAAAAACTGCATTAAAATTGTAATAATATATATCAACAACAAAAGATAAGTCATGTGTGTACATTTTTTGGGCACCCCTGGTGTGTGTGTGTGTGTGTGTGTGTGTGTGTGTGTGTGTGTGGTCACAGGATGTGGAGTATAGCATAGGGAATATAGTCAATAGTATTGTAACAGTTATATACGATGTCAGGGGAGTATTAGATTGGGTGGGTTATCACTTTTTGAAGAGTGTAAATGTATAACTTATATTGCTTTGTACCCCTGAAGCTAATTTTAAAAAAGACATTTTGGTGCAAAGCAAATAAATTACGTCAATTTGTCAAATCAGGGAGTGAGCAGAGTTGACAATTTAGCCCTACTTTTTTTCTTTTTCTTTTTCTTTTTTTCTTTTTTGAAGATTTTATTGGGGAATTGGGGAAGGGAACAGTGTTGGGGAATTGGGGAAGGGAAACACTGTTTTTCCAGGACCCATCAGCTCCAAATCAAGTTATTGTCCTTCAATCTTAGTTGTGGAGGGCGCAAGCTCAGCTTCAAGTCCAGTCGCCACCCTCAATATAGTTACAGGGGGACGCAGCCCATCATCCCACGCAGGAGTCAAACGGGCAACCTTGTTGTTATGAGCATGCACTCTCATCAGCTGAGCCATTTGGCTGCCTGTTAGCAGCTCAGCTGCAGCTTAGCTCTGGTGCAGCTCACTGGCCCATGTCGGAATCAAACCAGCGATCCTGTTGCTCAGAGCTCATGCTCTAACCAACTACGCCACCCGGCCAGCCCCTAGCCCTACGCTTGAAAGAAAACCTTTTGGAAGACAAGATTGTTGTTTTATTTTAGGTAGGAAGCAAAGTTACATCTCTTGAAAATCAGGTGACAGTAAGACATTCAGGGATACTACCAAGAGTGGCTGGAGAGGGGGAGGTGAGAGATGAGGAATGGGAAGAATATTGATTGAAGTGTTCACTGTAGGCCAAGCACTTAGGTATTGACATAAGATGTAATGCTCAAAAGAATCTCAGAGATAAACATTATCATCCCCAATTTATTGATGGGGAAATTGAGTCTTGATGAGGTTAAGTGACCAAGCCAAGGCCAAATGCTCAAGTGGTTTTTTCTGTGTAATAAAATTGTTCCACCAGCAACCACAGTGTGATAGCTCCTATCTAAATCTTTAAATCTTTCTTCCCTATAATCTATCTTTCTCTCTATTGTTAAAGTAATTTTCCTAAAACAAACCGAGTTAAACTTTCCACTCTTTTAAAATTGCCCATGGTTCCTTTACATTCACAGAATAAAAATTCAAATACTCAAACTCAATGTAACATTCTTTATAGGCTCAGCTCCCCTTGAAGCCCATCCTGCATCTTTCTTACAGTCACACTTGACCATGTTTCCTTGTGTAATCCCATGCTCAGGTTCTTGGGCTCACATCTATCTTTCTGTGTTGTTTTGCTTTATTCCCATTGAAAGCGAATTCATCCTTCTCCTGTATCTTCTACTTTTTCCTCCCTGTTAAGTCCTCCTTTACATTTAAACAATCTCTCCCAAATCTTCAGCCTCACTTTTCCCTCTGGCTAAAAGCCACTATAATTGGCACCTCACCACAAAAAATTGCTCCCCCTAAATCCTCAATAGTTCTTCATGTCGAAAATAATGTGAAAAATTATGGCTAATATTTATGTTTAGATAGTAATCTGAATACTGTACAATCACACCAATTTACAAATAAGTCTCAGTGTAAAATAAGTAACTTGCCTCAGTTCACTCAGAAAGTAGCAGTGAGAATTCGAATCACTACAGTCTATTCAATGGGCTTTTTAAATTTCAGTTTCTCCAGACCTCTCAACAGCTCTTCACATTATTGACACTCCTTTGTTCTCTACTTTCTACTTCCCAGACACCATATCTATATCTGTATCTATCTGTATATCTATGTCTACCTGTATATCTATCTATCTGTATCTATCTATATATCTACATCTATCTATCTATCTATCTATCTATCTATCTATCTATCTACCTATCTATCTATCCACACACACATATATATCTATATAGATGTATATAGATATGCATGCACCCTTTTGGTTTTTCTTTTGTTTTCTCTAGGTGTTCCTTCTCAGCTTTCTTGATTTCACCTTCTATTCACTCTCTCTAGGAGATCTCAGCCAAGCCATGGCTATAACTCCTACCTCTCCATGCTCATGTTGCCTCAACTCTATCTATGTGCCATCCATTTCTCTCAACCTTTGGGCTTCTCTAACATGTTCCTTACTGGACATCTCCACTTGAATATCTTGCTTGTACTAAACCTCATGTGTCTAAAAATCAAAGTCACCTTTCCTGACTCTGAACCTGCTTCTTTCCAGATTCTCTTGGTTGATGACACACCATCCATCCAATTTCCCAAGTTAGAAACTTAAGATTTACCCTTGACTTCTCCCTCCCTCATTCTCATCTCCAACCCACTTAATCACTAAATCCTGTCCTAGCCTGCCTCCTAAATTTCTTACACACCTGTTCTCTTCTCCTGATGCTAAAGCCACCATCAACTTTCACTTTGGTTATTATAACAGCTTCCTGACAGATCTGCTGCTTTCAGTTTTGCCCTTTCCAATTTATTCTCCAAATATGCAATAATCACATCAGTATTCTGCTTCTTATTTCTTTTAGGATAAAGTTCCAAAACCTTATGTAACATGGCTAACAAGCCTCTATGGGCAATTTTATGGCCCCTGCCAGCCTTATTTTAGGCTACTCCCCCTTCTCTATATGCTCCAGTGACATTAGATTTTTTTTTTAGCTGCTTGAGCATGCTACATTTTCTCCCAGCTGAGCATGTGAATATGCACTTGTCTCTTCAGGAACACTCTTCCTCTCTCTCTATGCCACTATCTCTGCTCACCTTTCATGTCTCAGCTTAAGTCTTCCGGGTTGCTACACCTGATCTCTTAGACTAATCTCTCATCTACTTATCCTCATGAAACCCTGCATTTCTCTTTCCCAGTACTATTCATTCTACTTGTTATTACTTATTTAATGTTTGTCTTCCTCCTTAGAGTGTATATGTATTTGACTATTCTCAGTGCCAAGGGAAGTGCTGAGTAAAAATGAACAGCCTAGCTCAAGTTGACTATGTGAAATGCTACTGAACTCTCTCAGGCTTCTCTCTATGTCTCCATAGCCTTTTGGTTTTCAGTCTGCTTTGGTTAGTGTTTACTGTTTTATGCCTTTCTCCTCCATAAGTATATGATCTTCCTGAGGAAAAAGACGAAGGCTTTATTCTACATGCCTTATCTTCTAGCACGATGACAATGATGTTTATTGAACTAAAGGAGAAAGAGCTAAAAGCCTAAGCCTTGTACATTATAAGTCCTCAGACCTAAGAGACAGGCCTGTGGAATGAGATCATGTCTTCCCCAAAACTCTAGGGATGAGTTACCCATTTCTGAAAGGGGATGGAGGAACACTGATAAGCAGCAGGGGCTGGGCTCCAGTAGTAGGCAGTTTTATTTGTGCACTTCAAAAAATGGTCATGCCATTGAAAGAAGTAGGAATTAGGAATTATTATTGATTTTCTCAACTTTCCTCCATCAGGTACCAAAGCACCTTAATATGGCTAATTGCACCTCCTTTGCTCCATCTACACCTCCTTTGTCTTGGGCCAGAATACCTTCTTCTCTCACCTGGCACATCTGTTCTGGTTTCCCTTAGTCTTTTTCCCATCTTATACACCATTGGCGTTGTTGTCAGAGTTGTCATCTAGAACTTAGACTTGACCATATTACCTCTGCTTAAGCCTTCAGAGACTCCCTGTTACCTACAAGATAACATCTTTCCCACATGGTATCCAAGGTGCTCCATGATGGTGCCCAAACCCACCATTGTAAGCTCAACCCTGTCATTTCTCTCCCATGCCCCCTATATATCACAAACCGCGAACTCTCTCTCCCTCAATACATTGTTTTCTTCCTAGTCTTTGCACATGCTAGGCCTTCTCCCTGGAACACTGCTCCCCTATTTCTACACATACACGTCTTCTGCATACTTTTCTATATCCAGATCAAATAGTTCTCTATACTATATAGTGGAGTTAATTGTTCCAAACGAGGGACTCACAGATCTGTTTGGATATCTGTCAAGTGGCATTTTCCTGAACCCAAAGAAGACAGAACAATGTCCTTGGCGTCTCTGAATCTCCAGCACCTATCATATACTAGGTGTTCAATAAATGTTAAATAAATAAAGGAGTGAAGTCTAGGTCTTTATGAGTCAGGTTGGTGGCAAAGGCCCCTCCTTCTGTCTAGGCTTTTGTTCTTTCCTTAATTAGAAGATTGTGCATTTAGCTTCTCTTTATGATGAGTTGTTCTTGTTAGAGAAGATATAATACACTAGCTTTCTGGTACCCACATATTGATGGGTTATCCACTGTAAAGTTTGTTGCCCATTTATGATATGTATAAGAATTGCAAATGAAAGTGGTTTAATGTGCTAAAAACAAGATCTTAAGTACATTCCAAAGACAAATAAACAAATGGGGAATATATGCCATTGGGTATAATCTATGTGATTGCTCTAACGTCATTTTGCTGATCATTTATGCAGCTTCTCTTCTCTACTTGACTCCTTAACTGCAAATAATTGAAGATAGTCAAAACATTTAAATATCTGTGACCTTCATGTATACGGTGAATAAGAAAGTGTAGTAAAAGTGCTGGCTTCCAAAAAGGGGAAAAGTTCACTCCTTAATGGCTTAAGAAATGACAAAATGAGTTTATACAAAACTTGATAGGAAACAGGAAGGTTAAAAAAACTGTGATAAGGAAAGCTGTAAAGAGAAATGCTGACCCAGAAAAGAGATCTGAAAACACAGAGAGAAACTTCTTGACACAGATGCAAGATCTATTCTCTGAGGGATTTTTTTTTTTTTAAAGATAGGGCTAAAAAAGTGAGAACTGAACTCATCATAATTCTGTAAGACAAGCATGTCTGATGAGAGGAGGGAAATGATTATTCACTCTACTGGAATTGCTTTAATGGGACCTTCATGATGAAAGTTGCATCTTAAAATACTTATCCAGTGATTAGGAGTTATTTCAAGATATGAATCACAGCAGTGGTTGCAGTGAGATTTGTATGTGAAGCACACCATGTCTTCAGGATGTTGAATTGAGCCAGATGAGCAGTGTGCTGACAATTGTCCCCACAGCCTCTATGGACAGCGGGTTCCCAACCCAGTGGCATGCTGGAAGCCAGCGACAGCTAGTAAATCTATGAACAATGCCCAAGCAAAGGGTGGGGCCAGCCCTTGGGGTCAGTCCCTTTCCTTTCTCCTTGGTAACCCCCATCTGCCCAGGCAGAGTCCTTCCCAGGCTCACCATCCTAAATGCCTCTCTCTCTCTCTTCACTGTAACCGGGCAAGGCCCCTAGTAAATCTTCAGGCCTCCAGCCCTCTTTCTGTGTTCATGAAAACCAAAAGCTTTTGAAGTAATATCAAGAAAGGAAAAATTAAATTTCAACTGCCCGATTCAGCTGTCCCTGTTGTACATCATTCAAGATCCAATTCAAATGTCACCTCCTCTGATACTTGACCCAATTCTTCCAGGCAGCAAGACTGTACTTCTGCTGAGTCCATACATTTCCATATGTACCTCTATTGTCATATGCTCTTATCATTACTATGATAATCTGTTTACATACCTTGGGTGATTTTATGGCCAGGGCTGCCCTGTAATCAGTCTCCCTTCCCCCAAGCCTAGCACAGAGCTACTTAGTACACATCTGCGGGATAAATGTATGAATGAATGCACTTCTAAATGAAGGAGGACTGTGGGAAGGAGATGTTGTCTGTCGACACCCACTTAGAGACAAGAGCCAAACATGTTGAATGGCAGGAATTACCAATGTGAAACTTATTCGGGCCGAGCTTTGATGCAATGTGCCCGAGCCACATAAACAAACAAACCGGATGGCTGGGATTTGTTACCAGTGACTTATTATTGACATACTTGAGGATGTTAAGACTCCCTTTTCCAAAGTCAATACCTTCATGCAGTCACTGCCAGGCATCTTTCCCTGATGCATTTAAACTGGGCATCAGGGAGCTCCAGAAATAATGGAGCTTGAAGATAGCACTTTGCATTCATGACGATTTGGATTAAAATTTAATTGGGTTTGAGATGGAGTGAGTGAAATGCTGCTAAGGTTAGTTTTCTAGTGCAAACGGGAGCACGTTTTCTGTTTGTGTGCAGTCACCTATTTGTTTACCCCAACCCTACACTCACTCCACATAGCCACAGTCCTTTTTCATTTCCTATTTAGCACAAGGGCTTCGGGTCTCTACAGAGGGGAGACCAATTACATAAGCAACATGGGTGGGAGACATTTACTCTCATATCCCAAAGGGCTTTAAAATTTCCTATTTGATATTATGCAGGTACAGTGATAGGTTACCATTATAAGTCAGGAATGTCAACATAACTCCTTGAGAGAGACTGAAAATGGTTCATTGGAGGGAGGGTGGGAGAAAAGGCAGAATGCTGACACCATTTGAAGAGGAGGAGCCATTTGGAGAAACTATAATTAAAAAAAAACAACAAAAAAAACCTCAGCTTTTTGGGTCTTATGGCTAATACCTATTGAGTGGAGTCCAGAACACTGCCAGTCTCCTTTTGAATGGGCATAGGGAATTTCCGGGGAAGGCTTTTATGATCAAGTTGTTGGCACACACAAGTGACCTCACTTTAAGGCTATTTTAAATTATCTTGTTAGGTTATGTAATTGAGTCTTGTTGGAGATGGGAAGAGGGGTTGTGGAAAGACAAACCATGACTTCACCTCCCTTATAAACACCGGAAATCAATGGTGTTACGACAGGGATTTACAAGTTGTATTTTACAAGCTGCAGGAAATACCATGGGAGAACCTAAGCCTACATTAAGGCGAAATGAAGTACAGCTGGGTGCAAAATTCCCGATTCTCAATTAGGATATAGCTATGGAAAATGTGCAGGGCCTGGGCAAGAGTATAAAGGGAGGCCCACATACCCTATGTCTAAATGTTTGCAAGTAACAAATCAAGGGAGCAAACTGGTAAATAAAATAGGTTTTACCCTCCAACTTGACAATCCACAATGGTCTGGTTAGATTGCTCAGATTCCTTGGCATGCCATGCAAGAACATGACAGTTTGGAAAAAGCCAGCAGCCAGCAGTCCCTGGCCGCTCTCTCTGTGGTCTGCTCCCATCCACATTATGCCCTGCCCCTGGCTCCTTCGGGTACCAGGAGGCTCTCCGCATGCATGTATATGGACACTCCAGAAGCATGTCAATGTTCTGTCTACACCCGCTACACAGCTGCTCCTTGATCAGTCCTCAGGGCTAGGGTGTCTGTCCTCAGGAGGCTGGCCACGGGGAAGAAGCCCAGGAAGCAGTCTCCTGGTCATTTGGATCCCGACTACCCAGTGTGTAGGGTGTGACGGAGGCTACACAGGCTCCAGGTAAGCATGTCTCCATGAACCTAAGGCATCTTCACATTGTACTAAAGGGCATGGCCCATAGGAAGACAAGAATGGAGCCCTCTGGTCTAAGAATAAGGCTGGGTGTAAAAAACTTTGAATGTAAAATGAACAAACAAAAACAAACTCAGGTACAGAGAACATTTTGATGGTTGTCAGATTGGAGGGGGATAGGAGGCTGGGTGAAAAAGGGGAAGGGATTAAGAAGTACAAATTACCGGGCTGGCCGAGTGGCACGTTGGTTAAGAACTGGCTTGGGATGCCAGAGGACCCCGCCCCGGTTTGGATCCCATATATGAGGGCCAGTGACACTGCCCTCTACAGCTAACATGCTGAACAACAGCTCGACCTGGAGCTGGGCTGCCGTGCGTGGGTCACGGGCAATGGCGTAGGCTGCAGTCCTCTGCTGCAGTGGGTTGCCATAAGCTACCATGTGTAGCCAGCAGCCAGCGTGAGCGGCCAGCAGCCGCCATGAGCAGCCGTCCAGTGGCTGACGACTGATCTGCCTCACCTGGGAAGAGCGCAATGATAATACCAACATGGGCCAGTGAAGCCACATCCTCCACAACTAGACTGAAAAACAAAAGGACAGCAACTTGTCTGTTCCCCTTCCCCCCGACTCCCCAGCGCTGTTCCCCTTCCCCAATTCCCCAATAAAATCTTTAAAAAATAAAATAAAAAAAAGAAGTACAAGTTACCAGTTATAAAAACAGTCATAAAATACATATAAAATACAGCATAGGGAAATAGTCAATAATATTGTAATAACTATGTTTGGTGTCAGATGGGTAATAGGCTTATCAGGGGAATCACTTCCTAAGTTGTATAAATGACTAACCACTATGCTATACATCTGAAATTATAACATTGAATGTCAACTGTAATTGAAAAAGTTTTTTTAAATAATTTTTTTTTCCTGAGCCATCCCGCCACCTGTTGGCAGCTAAGTGGCAGCTCAGCTTGGGCCAGGAATCGAACCGGCGCCTCTGTTGCTCAGTGCTCGCACTCTTCAGCGAGCTTTTAACCAACTGTGCCACTTGGCTGGCCCTAACTAAATTTTAAAAAGGGAAGTGTTCCTGTCCTTTCATGTATCCTCTAAGATAACCGGTGACTCAAGCCGATTACTGTGCAGCCTCTGCAGTAGCATCCTCGTTTGGTCTGCCCGCTCCCGCCCTGTCTGGAAGGGTGTCCCTGGTGGGCATGGGGGGCAAAGGGAGAGGTCCAAGCCCTATTTTTAAAAAATATTTATTCTGAAATTTTCCAAACATATACAAAAGCTAAGAGTATGGCACAATAAACCCCTCTGCATTTATCATCCAGCTTCAATAACCACAATGATCACCATTTTGCCAAATTGTTCATCTACTCCCCAACTTTTTTTTTCTGGACTATTTCAAAGCAAATCCCAGACACGGTGTCATGTTACCCCAAAACACTGATGAAGACTTCTTTCCCCCCCCCCCAAGAGTATTTTAAAACAACCTAGACATCAGTATGCATCTCTAATCGATGACTGTTTTTCCTTTAACACAATCACTGTGATATTGTCATATCTAACATTTACCATCATTCTTTAATATCACTGAATATCAAATTCACATTCAGTTTTCCCTGATTGCCTTAAAAATATCTTTTTACAGTTAATCTGTTTGAATCAGGGCAAACAAGGTTTTGGCCTTATTTTAGCAGGATGGAAAGCTCTTCTATGTGGTTTAAGAACAGGAACCTCTCACATACCTTATCCTGAAATCCACTGAGTACCTCAGCTGAACACAGTGGCAAGGTCAAAACTTTCAGCTTGGGAGTTTTGGCCTCTGAAAACGAGGTCTCAGTGGGAACTTCAGGCAGCTGAGCCCCTGCTGCTTTGAGTAGCTGTCTCTGCAGCCCAAGCCTGACAACCAGTGTCCAGAGCTTCCAAGTATTTATAGGATTTAGGCCACTGAGCAACAGCAGACATGCAATGAAAGTGGGATCCTGCCCTCTCTCGTACTGCCTCTACTTTTCAGGAGTTGACCTTTCTGACAAGAAAGGCCAAAAGCAAGCTGCATGGTGTACTACAATGTAGCTGAGAGCAGGGACTGCAGACAGATTTCTCTGTCTGGCCCTTCTTTCTGGGAGGCCTTTCAAGCAAGTCTCTCACCAATCAGTTTCTTCATTTCTGAAGTGAGAGGGAAGGACTCCACAATCCCTGAGACTCTGCAGCTCTAGCATTCTATAATTCTAAGCCCCAAAGCCACCAAGTGACCACCATGGTTCTGGCACCATGCTGGATGTTGGGAGCACACAGATGCCTCTTCTCCTAGATTATAAACTCTTAATGGGGAGGGGCTGTATCTTACTTTAGCACTACCGGATTCTAGCACAGTGCCAAGCACATAATAGGCTCTTAATCAATGCTATTGAATAAAGTATCTAATCCAACAACCTATTATTGAGGATTCACAACGAGTCAGGCACTGTGCTAGGTCAGGGTTACAAAAATCTCCCTGGAGAGGCCAGTGTTTAAATAGGGGGCTGTTCAGCAGAGAAGGAAAGTTCTCTAACTGCAACAGAAGTGGTCATGGGTCATAAATACCTATGATATAGACATTGGGCTGGTGGCCCCAATCTATGGGTTTCCTGCTCCTCAAATTGAACTCTTGCTCCTACAGAAACACCAGAGAGAGTGGTCCTATCAAAAAGGAAGTGTGGAAAGCCGTCTGTGCCAATTTTCAAAGGGGAACATCTCCCAAACAGCAACTGGAGCCCTTTCAAGGGTCAGTCTTCCTAAAGGGAGGCCCACTAGAATGATGCAGACTGCTAAACATTCCATAAGTAAACCCAACCATTGTCACATCCTCCTAAAGATGGAGTACACAGCCACCCAGGACAACTATATAGTTCCTTTTCCACATGGGCAAAACTACAGGTTGGGAGAGGGTCCCTACCACTGGGATTGCCTATAGGTAAGGGCCGTAAGCCCTCAGCATGGGGGATCTGCCTCTGGTTGCTGTTTTGCCTGGCTGGGCAGGCAGGGTGAATCGGCTATTTAAAGTCCCTCTGGGTCCTTGGGTAGAACAAGGATTTCTTGCATTCAGAAAGCTGGCACTGGCAAGGTTTTGAATCATGACTTAGCATTAAGCTCCCCATTATATCTGAAAGACAATGGCCTTATAACCTCTACCTAAGAACCAACATAAACCTACTGCCTCAAGAGAAGACTTCCAGGAAGCTTTCCAGTAAAACAAAACCCAAAGCCCTTTCAAGATGTTAAACAGGTTCTGTGGTCTCGAGACAACAGCATCACTGCCCTTTTCCTCCTGGTGCACATCTTGGAGGCCTCCACTCCCACGGTCCACTAAACGTACTGTGTGGAACGCTCAACTCCCGATGTTGGCACAGGCAGTCTCTGAAGATGTCATTAAAGTGTAATTTCAGAACTGAAGATATCTTGAGATCACCTAGTCTAGCCCCTGCCCCATTTCAAAGACAACTTCCTTCTGAGCCTCTTCAGCAGCCCTGGAGAATGCAGGAAATTCTCCACAGAGAGCAAAGATGTGAAGATACGCTGTCTTTCTAACCAGGGGGAGTTTGCAATCCTGGGCAATTACAGCTAGCACTGGCTCACTGCTGTGCTGTGATTTGGAGTCTTCAGGCTTCTGTGTGGCTCAGCACATGTGGTGGGAAAAATAAAGAACTTTGCAACAGATACCACGGGATGCACTTGAAGCCACATATATGCAGGCAGGAGTCCCTGGCAGGATGCAGCTTAACATCAGACACACATGGCCCCAGCAGAGACCAGGACTGCCAATTAAGGCTCAGAAGTTTTAAGAGGAAAAGCTGGAGGCAAGAAAAAACCCAACAACTTGTTAACAATTAGCAGTCTAAATTTTTTTTAAAAAAGTAGGTCCAGGGACCAGTCAACAAGAGGAAATATTTCACTGAGAAATCATAAAAACAGCAGCAATGTGAGACTCCCTTCTACCAGAAAACTCAAAGCAGTTTATGATTGTGAAATTACTTATAACTTCTCCACATGGAACTTAGGGTAGGCAGAATGTTGTCCCTATTTTACAGAGCAGAGAGACAAAGTCACAGCAAAGCTTCTACTCTCTTTTATTTTATACTTGAAGGAATAACTGGACTTGTCAGAAATCCCTTAACAAGTATGATTTTTTATTTTTCAAAGAGCTTGTTGATATACTGCCTGAAGAAGAGATGATACATATTCTAAAAGTGTCCATGCTTATATAAGAAAGGGGGTACAGGAAGAATCTAAATTCACATTTACTTGTCTTTGCATAAATACATACTGGAAGGATACCTAAAAAGCTAGTAAGAGTGGTTTCTTGTGGCAGGGCGAGGCAAAGGGTAGATGAGCATTGAAGTAAGAGCAAGACTTGCAATCTATAACTTTTCTATCACTTCGCTTTTTTTTTTTTTTAAGATTTTTATTGGGGAATTGGGGGATGGGAACAGCGCTGGGGAATTGGGGGAAGGGGAACAGACAAGTTGCTGTCCTTTTGTTCTTCAGTCTAGTTGTGGAGGACGTTGCTTCACTGGCCCAAGTTGGCACCATCATTGTGCTCTTCCCGGACGAGGCAGATCAGTCGCCAGCTTCTGGATGGCCGTTCACGGCAGCTGCTGGCCGCTCACGCTGGCTGCTGGCTACACACGGCAGCCCATGGCAACCCACTGCAGCAGGGGCTGCAGCCTACGCCATTGCCGGGGACTCACGGCAGCCCAGCTCCAGGTTGAGCTGTTGTTCAGCATCTTAGCTGTGGAGGGCAGTGTCACTGGCCCTCATATGTGGGATCAGAACCGGGGCCCTCTGGCGTCCCAAGCCAGCTCTTAACCATCGCGCCACTCGGCCGGCCCTCACTTTGCTTTTTGAATTATGAGAATGCTACCTATTAAATAATAAAGTTAAATGCAAACATAGTCTATAGAAAGATAAACCAAACAATGAACCTGCAGTTTTCCTTCTGAGTAGGTTGCCTTTTGGGAGAACACAGCACAGCACACTGCTCCTACCTTATCTACAGATGTAGCAGGGAGACAGAGCACGCAACCCCCCTGAACCTACAGAACAAATGGGAGTCCAGACACTTGCAGGGCCCTTCTTAAGGTCACCCTGAAAGTCATGGGCAGTATTGGCAGCAAATTATCCATAGCCTTGCCTGCTGGTCACCGTTGGTGTTGGGCACTCTCTGAAATGGTGGATGACCTACGCTTACATTTAATGAGGGTGAGAGACTCAAGTCATCGAGTTGGTTTGTTTCCTGTTTTACTGGGCTGTGCCCTTGACAGCAACCAGGATGATTTTTGTAAAACACAAACTTGAGCATGCTGCTCAAATGCCCCCAGGACTCCCGAGAGCTCTTCCTTCAGGTGACATCCAAATCGCTTAGGCATTTAGTGGTTCTTACAATGAAGCTCACTGAGCCCTCCACCTCATCTCCCACCTTCTTTGGACGCCTCGCCTTTTCCACTCGATGTCGTTTCCTGCATGTGTCAGAGCTCTCACGCCTCTGTGGCCCGGCTCATGCTGCTGCCTCTGCCTGGAATGCCTTTGCCCTTTCCTCCATCTGGCGAGTGCCTGCTGATCTGCTAAGGCCAAATGCTGCTCTCTCCACTAAGAAGCCACCACCTCTAGCTCAGGCCGGGCCCCAGCCCCCACACAGCGTGCAGCTGGCCATTGTCAGCGCTGCACAGCACTCTGTTACAGCACCGCCCACTTCACAGGGGAACTCTGCACCGCAATGATCTGTTTCTATGTCCATCTCCTCGCAAACTGAGAACTCCTGCAAGGTGGGGCTTGTGGTTGCTCTCCTTGATGGGCACAGGATGTGACATCTGCTGAACATCAGTGAACAGCTAGCAAACACTAGCACAAGTCACCTTCTAATGCCTCCTCTCACTAAGCACTCCACATATAACTCATTAAATCCTCACCGTAACCCTAGGAAGTAGATACTAGCGTTATCACGATCTTATAGATGAGGAAACTGAGGCACTGTGACATAAATTACAAGGCTATTGCACAGCCAGATTTTGAATGCAGGTAGTAGCATCCAGAGCCCATCTTTGACAATGCCTATAAATAAATGAATGAATGAAATAACTAGAAATCAAATTCCCATTTCTAAGGCAAAGGTCCTCCAGGTTCCAATTTCTGAAATTGGGAATCTGGGGATCTGGGCTAAGGAGGGCACCTTCCAAAGTCAACACCAGCATTTTAACTTCAGGAGCTCACAGTGGTACCGGGCCGGCTGGAACAAAAGAGCCCGGCTCTCTAGTTACTTTTACATGTTGACATCTCCTCATCCACAAGCACCAGAAAATCCACTCCAAGTTTCCCCTACCACCCCCAGGGCCATCCTGTCTCCTTCCCATTACAATGAAACTTGAGATTTTGAGGTTTCTTCTTGATGATTTAGCTCCAAAGGCAACGCACATAGAAAAAGGAACGATTTCCCACTAACTCTCCAGCCAGTGGTCAGTAGTTTCTGCCTACGCTCTTCAGAATTCTTTCCTGGAACTGGGCTAAAAGATCCATTTGGGCATGGTGGCCAGTCTGGGGCCCCTGAAGCCCAACTGGGTAGGCTGCGCCTCCTCCAGAATGAGGCTAGACCTGTCTGCCATTGTGGCCAGATGGGCGCAGATAACTGATAGGGATGGAGGGTCTGAAATGTTTCCTCTGGGGCCTGTATCTCCAGTCTCTTCCAAACTTGCTCAAAGCTGCCCTCCGGGAAAAAGCATTGGTGAGTGAGATTGCTGGTGAGCAATCAGAGTATGAGGAAAGACCGACACCCCCAGGGTAACTGAAAGATGGGAGAATGAGTCTCTTAAGGGAGATTGTAGTGGAAACAGATTCAGGTTTGGAGAGAAAACCCTTAGGCTGGAGGTTTGGCTCTGCCACTCCCTAATTTAGAAACTTGGAATAAATTATTTACCGGATTAGAGCCACATCTGCAAAAAAAGTTAACGGCTTCCTCATGTGTTGTGAGGAACAAATGAAATATTATATACAAAAGGGCTTTGTAATCTAAATAGTGGATTCCAAGACTGGTTACTTGTCAGAATCACCAAGATTTAATAATAATAATAATAATAATAATAATAATAATAATACAGATTTCTGGATTCTTCCTACTGATTTAGAATCTCCAGAGTAAGAACCCAGAAATCTATATTTTCAAAAACTCCCTGGGTGCTCTGAAGCACACCTGCAGCTCTATAGCACTTTACAAAGGTTGGCACTGCTATAATTCTGTGGTGAAAGAAATACTGGGTTTGAATATTATCCTTAAAGGGTACCCTCCAGAGCTGCCTGACTTACAAGCAGAGGATTTCTAAGGGACGTGACTTCACATTGGATGTCCAGAGTAGAAGCCCAACTCTCCACTGATCTGGAGCTTGGCTACATGTGAGCTTAGGGAGGGCAACTCTCCACAGAGACATGGATGGTTCCTTCTGCCTCTGAGCATTCTACTAGGGAAAAAACAGTCCCCAAGTACACAGGGACAAAAAGACATTCCCCTTGTCTCATAGAACCTGGCACAAATGGGAGAATCAGAAGCACGATGCTGCCAGTTAGAAATGGGCTTCCGCAGTAAAAGGCAGTCATCAAGTGTTTGAGACAGGGACTTGAGCTCCTGGAGTGCAGGAGAGAACCAGAGGAATACTTATCAACCCTGAGGGGAAGCCAGATGCTGAAGTGGGAGAGAAGAAGGCCTGAGACATAGAACTGACTGGACCATTAACCAAGAGCAGTCTTAAGCAAGTCTAACATGTGGATACAACTTGGACTAAAATGTAAAATGTGGATATATCTTGTCTACTATAGGAAGCTTCATGTGCATCAAATGAAATAACAGATGCAAAGGGTTGCAAAGCATGATGAAAAGCCATGCAAATATAATGCAATGTTTTTTATTCTTCAAAAGTATCATGACTAATTGTGGAACGTTCTCCAAAGAACTAAGTCTGTGGAACTGGTTCATTCAAAAACAAGTATCCTCTATGAATATCATTCTTTGACTCCCCAAGGAAAAGAGAAGGCTTGCTCTCCTGGGACATCCCCAAAGACAGGAGCAGCCTGTTTCTAAATTTTACCCACTAAGAGATGGAAGTGCAGATGAAGTGCACTAGGAGGCGCTGATGAGATGCAAAGTCTAACGTTATGTTAGATGACTTAGGGGAAAAAAGGTTAAAAGTGAGCAAACTCTTTGGGGTAGAAAGAAAAGAGATCCTGAAAGGCTTTTCAAAACCAGGAGGTAACAGGGGGCCGGCCAAGTGGCTCAGTTGGTTAAGAGCACAAGCTCTGAGCAACAGGGTCGCCAGTTTGATTCCCACATGGGCCAGTGAGCTGTGCTCGAGCTGAGCTGCCGCTGAGCTGCCAACAGGTGTCAGGATGGCTCAGCTGGTGAGAGCACATGCTCTTAATAACAAGATTTCTGGTTCGACTCCCGCATGGGATAGTGGGCTATGCCCACCTGCAACTAAGACTAGACATGGCACCTTGAATCAGATGGCGACTGGACTTGGAGCTGAGCTAGCTGCTCTCTCCATAACTAAGATTGAAGGACAACAACTTGGTTGTTCCCCTTTCCCAATTCCCCAACACTGTTCCCCTTCCTTAATTCCCCAATAAAATCTTTAAAACAACAACAACAAAAAAAAACAGGCAGTAACAAATGTAGCACCCACCTCCCACTCACATACCACTGGAAATAACTTTAAATAATGCATCTCAGAATGTCTGCAGAATTGGCAGTCTGGACTAAGGACTTTTAATGGAATGGTGTTCCAATAAGGATTCTTTCAGGGAAACCATCTTAAAAATTATTGAATCCTCAGGCAAGTTCATCCTGATAATATCCTTAGGCAAGCCTGCAGCTAGAACTGAAATCTTGGTATGGTAAATACTATCATGTGAAAAATTAATTTATGGCAGAAAAGGAATTTATGGCCAAAAAGGCCTTGAAACCTGCCCAACCACCACGTTTCCACTCATATCCCCAACAGCACCGTGGAAGAGTCACTTACGCTAAGTGAACAGAACTCCATAAACAGCTTGGTTGATCACTCAGAATCTGTTGTAGAAATTGAGCTGTAGTCATTTATTCTTTCAATAAGTATTAATTAAACATGTTCCATGTGTCAGGCATTGTTCTGGCCCTGGGGATATAGCAGTGAATGAAACATTCAAAATCTTCACCCTCAACAGTTTATATTCTGGAGGAGAAAACACATAATAAAGAGATACATGTACTTTACAATGAGTATTTTGGAAAAGAATAAAGCAGAGAAGGATGGGAAGGGATTCCTCCTATTTTATATAGGGTGGTCAGATAAGATATTAAATGAATCAGGGAGGAAGCAAGCCATGTGGACACCTAGGTGAAGAGCAATCCTGGCGGAGGGACCAGCAAGTACAAAAGGGCCGAGGCAGTGGCATGTTTTCAAGAACAGCAAGGAAGGGAGGGAGACAGAGAGGGAGGGAGGGAGGAAGGAAAGAAAGAAGAAGAAAGAAAGGAAGGAAGGAAGGAAGGAAGGAAGGAAGGAAGGAAGGAAGGAAGGAAGGAAGGAAGGAAGGAAGGAAGGAAGGAAGGAAGGAAGGAAGGAAGGAAGGAAGGAAGGAAGGTAAATAAGAAGATGGTGTGCCCTCCGTTGAATAAGCAAGGAGGTGGATGATGAGATTCAGAGAGGTAGCAAAGGAGCACACGGCTTAGGGACTTAAAGGGTTTAGCTTGTACTTTGACTGTGATGGGAAAACACTGGAGTGTTCTGAGTGGTGGAGTGACTTATATTTTAAAAAGACCTCTGGTTATACCAATGAGGATTGGAAAGCAAAAAAGTAAAAACTGGGAGGCCAGTTTGGAGGCAATTACAATAATACAAATGGGATGAGAGTGATTTTTAGACTAGTGTGGGAGCAGTGAAGCTGACAGATTTGCTGGTGGATGGAACATGAGAAAAAGTGAGGCAGTGAGGATGACGCCAAGGTGTTGGGCTTGAACCTCTAAGAAGGGAGTTACTGTGCCTGGAGATGAGAAAACCCCGTGTGAGGAGCTATGATTGAGATGCCCTATCTGACATCCTAAGCAGATGCTGAATATGGAGTCTGGAATACAGGACAGAAGACTGGGCTGGAGGTGTAAATGCAGGGGTTATCAGCATGTGGATGATACTGAAAGCCAGGAGTCAGGATGATACGATCACAGGAGTGAGTTTAGACAGAGAAGTGAAGAGGTCTGTGTTTCAACCTGGAGCCCTCCAACATTAGAGGTGAAGGCATGAGGAACCCACAAAGGGGTTGGAGCAGAAGCAGCTAAGGAGGTAGGAGGACCAGGAGAGAAGAGCCTCCTGGTAGCCAGGTATCTTCACAGAAGTGTCAAGGAAGGAAGGAGGGGTCACCTGCATCAAATGCCACGGGTGGACACAACGAGGATGAAGAATTGACCACTTAGATGCAATAATGCCAAGATCGTTGGTGACTTCCGCAGGAGTTGGGACAGAAAAACCTGACTGAAATAAGTTTAAGAGAGAAGAAGAGGATAGGAAGTGGAAATAGCCAGCACAGATATCTCTTTGAGAAGTTAATTCTGAAATGTTTTTAATTCTTTAGGTTTTGCAAGAAGAGAAACAGTTGCAATGATTTCTCAAGCTGCTAAGCCTGGCTGTTACTACCTCTGATCAGAAGCTCCGTGACTCCGAGATACATGCTTGGGTCTAGTGAGCTAATGACACACACTGAGGTTTTTCCTTCTTAGAGGCTTATTTTCAGGAAGGGGAAGAGGAAAGACTAGGAGAGAGAAGTGAAAGAAGGAGGCAAGAGAAAATGTAATACTTTTAAAGATTTTCAGGTCATTTTAAGCTTCCTACATGGTTTCTTTTTCATCACTGACATCACTAAAAAGTAACTTCAAATTCCACATAGTCCAGAAAATTTCCCAGGTAAATTTAGCTCAGACGTACAATTTTGAACATTAGTGAGTACCTAAAACAACATGTGATCAGGGAATTGAAGCTCAGAGAAGGGAGGTAACTTTCTGGCTCTCCCCGTTATTGTCTGTATGGTTTTGGGCACTTACTCTTAACTTCACTGCATTCGTTAGTCCAGACAGTTGTAAAAATACCCACTACCTTGTGTTGTAAAGAGGATTAAGACAATTATTACATGTAAGTTTCTTAGAATAGTTCCTGGCACATGGTAAATGCTGAAAAAGTGTTATTTTAAATTTCTATTGCACAAGTCACTCAGAGGGCTTGTGTCATATTGGAGAAGCAAGATGGTAAAGTAGAACCACTCTCTTTCTGACACAAATCCTGAGACAGAAGTTTATCCTTCCCTCGATAAAAGATCCACACTCCATGAGTTAGCTTTTCTTTTCTTTTTTTTTTTTTTTAAAGATTTTTATTGGGGAATTGGGGGAGGGGAACAGCGCTGGGGAATCGGGGGAAGGGGAACAGACAAGTTGCTGTCCTTTTGT
>NW_017732555.1:150067-175909 GCF_001890085.2 Hipposideros armiger
GGGGGGAAGGGGGGAGTAGGGGAAGGGAACAGGAAATCGTTTGCTGGTGGTTGACCAGGCCTCCTGTGACTTCTCAGAGTTACAGAGCTGCCACCAACAGTCACAGCAGTTCCTGGGGAACAAGAACCTTGGGGTCAGCCAGAAGGCACCGGTGGTGACATCATGGGGTACAGCAATGGAAAATATACAATCTCCAAGGGGTTGTTTCTCCCTTTATGAACACAGAGTACTAAATAAACTAATTATAGCCACCCTACCCCCGCCCCCATTGAGGGCAACTGGCATTTACAGGTGCCTTTGCTGTTAGTAGTGCTTTTCCCTCTATTGATGTGTAGCCACAGCCATGCCTAATGCATGTGGTGGAGGCCACAGGGTCCAGGAGGCCTGAGTGCTGAGTGGGGCAAGGACACCCTCACCCCCAGCCCATCCCGGCTCCTGCCAGGACATCTCTCATGTTGCTACAGGTCTTTTAGATTCTGATGTGATTATTTTGTGGGACTACAGGGTAGGACCACTTCTCTCGAGGGAAGAGTAGAGACCTGACATTCTCACTATCCATCAGCCCAGGTGTAGCATTTCCCGGGGCAGACAACGAGAAGCTGGAAAGTGGGTGTTAGAGATGAGAGGAAGAGAGACTCTCCCTGTCTCTGGGCTTTGCTCTCTTAGGCTAAGACTCCAGGGAGTCTGGCTGTATTTGAAGATTGTTCTGGGACCTGGGGGGCAGGGGTCTCTGCAACATGCAGGCAGCCAGGCCCAGGCAGAGAAGTAGCCTTGAGGGAACCTTATGAGATTAGGCTGATCCTAGGAGTAACCCTGATCCTGAACAGCAAGTCATATCTTACCCAACTTGTTCTACTGTGGCCTCAGCTAGGCAGGGGGAAATTTAGACAGGAGCCTGCATCCATACTTAGGCAAGAGGGTAAAAGGAGACATGAAGCTCTAATTGGCACACCTCCCTCGTGATCTACAAATTGTGACATTAGAGCAGCCTTGCCCAGTCTTTTACTGGGACGAAATGGGAGAATTTTCCTTCAAGCTCTGGCAAACCTTGGGACTCCCCTCCTCAGCCTGGTCTGACACTCAAGTTTTAGAAAACTAGACTTGACTTCACAGCCAAGAATTTTATCTAAGTGGGCAATAGTGTAGTTGCGTTATCTGCCCAGGGGTGGAGAGAGTACACGTCTATAACCCAAGCCTCCTTTGACAGCAGCAAAGGCTGAAAAGCTCTGAACAAGGTTTCCTACGCAAACTGGCCTCGGAATATGAAAGGGCACCCAGATGTTCCCAGCCTCAGAGTGCAGAGATTCCCGACGAAGCTCATCATAGCTCCTGCTCGTGTCCCAAGATCCCCCTTCCTTTTGGAGTGACTGCCAGCCCCAACTTGCTGCCACCACCACACAGCTTTTCTGTCCCTAGAGAGGGGTGGTGTACCATGATCAGAAAAGTCCACCTCCCAAGCCTCTCTTGTTGTCCCCCATGCCTCTAACCCCAAATACATGAAGGTGAGTGCTAGCTAGGGTGGTGAAAGAAGGAAGAGAAACATTTGAATTACCTCCATTTTTGGAGCATTTTCAAAAGAGAGGGAAATGTACTTTTGACTAAAATTCAAGGGAGTGAACGTCATGACCTCTCATCTTTGAGGGAGGGGTGCTGTCTCTGTCACAAAGGGTCCCAAAGCCAGAGGGCTGTGGTGAAGGCTGAAGACCTCTCTCTCTTCGTTGTTTGCAGAATCTGGCAATGCTGAGAAGCCATATGTTGTGTTCTGAGACTCAAGCATAAACTTCTGCTGGATGTTTGGATTTGGTTTTTTTTAAGTATTCTCTGTTTTGAGAGAGAGAGAGAGAGAGAGAGAGAGAGAGAGAGAGAGAGAGAGAGAGAGAGAAGGGGTATGTGTCTATGCATGTGCTTTGAAGGAAGGGGGGAAGGAAGGGGAGAGAAACAGATAAGGTGGGGAGAGTAGTAAGAGGAAGAAAAGAATAGCAGTTATCATTATGGACTTTCTAATCAGTGTTTCTAATCGGTGTTTCTCCAGCAAGTTCTGCTGTGTCTCTACTGGCTACAGATGGGGTAGATGGCCCTAAAAGACTGGCTCAGCTGAAGCTATACCAGTCACAGGGATCTTTTGATTCAGAAGCTTTCTGGCTGGTCTCTGTGGAAGCCCAAGAAAGCAGCATGTGCCCTATTTCACTCCTCATAGGCACTGACAGCAGGGCTACAAACTGTTCTGACAGAGGCAGCCACTTCCCCCACTGGAAGTGATGCAAAGTCCTTCTGAATCAAGGAGTCCCACCCTGGACTGCCAATCAATAGTAACAAGAAATAATATTTCTTGAGTGTTATTTATGTGCCAAGCACTATGTAAGTCTTTCATATTTATCGCATTTAATCTTCAATGATAACAACTCCATGATGTAGCTACTACTATTATGCCTACTTTACAGACAAGCAAAGGAGAAGGTAAATAATTTGTACAAGATTATGCAGATAGTGAGTGGAACCCAGGCTCAAACTCAGGTTTGACTGACACCTCTATTCTTAACCACTACCCTCCCCTGCTTTCCTGTCATCAGCTGGCAATGCTTTCCTGCTGGGCTCCAGCAGCTGGCATCGCTTCAACTGTGAGCAAGGCTGGAAAGAGAAAGCATATTTGTAAAGCGTTGGAACTTAATTCTCAACACCATTAGCATCTCCAGTTTTACTGATGAGGAAACTGAGCTAATATGTTCAAACTCACACAACTGAGAAGCAGCACAGCCAGGATTCAGAGCCAGGACTGAGTTCAGTCCTGTGCTTCCTCCATCTTATTTAGCATGCCGTCTCTGGACCAATTTCCTGGAGGAAGGGGGTCTGTCGCTCAATGGCTTCAGATTTTAAAGTAAAGGTGGAAGAGGGAGCTCAGAAGATTTTCCTTAAGTGTCCCATAAACATATTTAACTGGGATTTTGGGGAAGACTTGAACCTGAGGACCCATGGGTAGCAATTCCAGGGAGGCCGATTTTTTTAAGACCTTCCAAATCATCAAATATGTCCAAAGTTAGCACAGGCTGCCTTGTAAGGTGGAGAGCTCCCTGGTGACGGAGGGGTTCAAGCATAGTCTTGATGAACACTTGGTGGCAATCCTGTAGGGTAGTTTACAGGGAGCCACTGTTGTGTTGGCCGTCCACTATCTTAGCACCCTTCTTATTTAGGGGCATTCTAATATGGGTGAGAGGGGAACCCCACTAAGGAAGCCAGTGGGGCAGTTGTTCTGTCTTTCAGCTTCCTGCCAGATAACACCCAGGCAGATGACCTAGACTTAGCCAATCAACTACTCCCATTAAGGACTTGGAACCTTAAAAGGAGTGACCCAACGTGCAGGCGTGGTGGCAAGTGTCTGGTAGCAGTGTCCTTGGCTCCTGTTTTCAGAGCCTGGTTATCTAGGCTTCAAGTCAATTCTGAACTGCTTCAAATTTTCTGTTAAGTTAGCCAGAGGTGGTTTCTGACATGGGATGTAAGCATCTAATAGAAGGCTGGATTAGATCAGGTCACCAAGCTGGCTGTATATCTGGATTACTGGTGCAGCTCAGTAAAAGTACAGATTCCGGGTTCCCCAACACCTTCAGAATCAGAATCTTCAGGGGTACACTCTAAATATCGATGTATTTTTAAAGCTCCCCAGATGATTCTGACATATAGCCAGATTTGGGAGAGACTGGAATAAGTAAGCTCTACAGTCCCCAAAATAAAATACTATGATTCTCTGAAAAACTCTTACCAAGAATTTGGGTATGGCTCTTAGAAAAATGCAAGGTATCTAGAATTTATTTATATTTACTAACAAACTTATTTCACTGAACAGATAGCATACACTCCCCAGAAGGCAAAGCTATGATATTCCGTCCATTTCCACAGGAGATCCCTTTCCAAGGGCTTCCACGTCTACAGATCTTTCCCACAGCTGGCATAAGCTCATGCTTTCCTCAGTGGGTGGGACCCATGTTTTCATGTGCATTCATTCATCCGATGCCACACTGACAACGGAGCACAAGACTTTTTACTTCCCAAACCAAGGCCTCCCTTCATTATGGGGTGCTGCTCTTACGATCGACTGTGCCTTTTCTGTGTGCCCAGGGAAAGCCTCAAACCCCTTCTGTGCCTCAGCTTCCGTGTCTTAAATGAGGACCACTAGAACCACGCTGCCTTGTCCACTCTCACGGCATAAGAAAGACAAAAGAATGCCAGGAGGTTGGCACATCTCCAAATGCTGATTATAAACCCTCAGAAAGGATACATTTTAGAGATGAAAGATGAATATCCAGTCAACTTTCTGGGGCTCAGCTCAGAAGTGTAGATTTCTATATCACCACTGCTCATTCACCCTGGAGCAAAATCTCCATTTATCCTGGAAACAACTGCTTTTAAGAAGCTACACTCAAGGTCACTGGAGCTTTATGTGTTTCAGAGGCATTTGTTTTGTTTTGTACTTTTAACACCATGGTAGGAAGGGACCTGTGAAGCTCAATGACTCCTCCCCTGACCGCCCAGCACTCAGAATGTTTTGGTCAGGGCATTTTCTGGGGCAGGAAATTCCACAGCCTCCCTCGGTAGCCCTGCTGGTGCTCAACAAGGCTGGATGAAAGAGACTAGAACCAACTGGGCCCTGACTTGCAGGGGCAGCATGGAAGAATGCGTGAGAGTCTCTGGGTCCATTTGGGCTGCTGAGAAAGCCCCTGTCGTGTGATTCCCTTCTCTGGAGAAGCTTCCAAGCCCACCCTGGGGGTGTATCTGCAAAGGCAGCTCCTTAGAAAAGTGAACTGACCTCCCACCTCCTCACCCTACAGCTTTAGATCAGCCACTACCCTCGAGAGGACCTTGAGGACAACTTAGCCATCTGGTTTCTGTACAATTTGCATCTGTACAGAGCACATAAATTTATCTTCCAGTGCCTTCAAAATGTACACAGCTGAATTCTACTGCTGACTTTGGCACTCGCTCCTGGTATCTGAGAAGAACAGATTCAATTAAAAAGGAAGTAACAGATGCCACAAATCACTCCCTCATTTTGAGAGAAGTATTTTTTTTTTCCCAAATGGCCTGAATTAGTTGATGATGAACAGCAATGCTGCAAAAAAAAGCTGTCATGACAACTTCCAACTTGGCTTCCACCCAAGGGGAAGCTGTGGGTTCTTCCTCCTAGGTGGTCTTTACGCCTGGGCACATTCTTCTGTCTGGTATGGGTATTGTGTGGAGAACTTGGCTGGAGGTAGAGAATGGATAAAAATCAACTCTGGGGTGCTTTTTAGCTTTGAGGTTCTTTGCTTTCACTTCCTTATCCTCACAGTATCCTTGTGAGGGGTGCGTGTGTGTGGACATCAGGAGCAGGATTAATACCCCATTTTAGAGGCAGCTGAAGAAAGGCCCCCTAAAAGCAGGGGATTTGCCCAAACTTAAACACAGAAAATAAATGCTGTTAGGAAACCTCGATTCTTTTCCCTCATGCATCTGTGCCCAGTATGCAGAATGAGGTAGTGATAGCCAAGGCCAGGCGGACATGCCCTGGGAGCACACTCAGGAGGACAGGCATATGTATTTCTGGTACATGTCCTTGCAAGGCACTTGAGGGTTGCCAATGCCTGGCCTTCCTTGCCTACCACTCAGATCTGCTCTCCAAGTCTTCATTCTGGCCTGAGCTTGGCTCCACCCTGCCTGCGTCCTGGGAACCTGCCTAGGATTTAGGGGCAACCATCTTGTCATTGATGACTTGGGGTGGGGTCCACCTAACTGGAGAGTGTGGCAAGGATAAAAGGAAGGAAAGAGGTGGATTTTTAATGGGATTCTATTGCCTCTCCTCTCTTTTTCCTAAACACCAAAAAGACTAAGAATTCCAGGGCTTGGACTAAGGGTGGGGTCCCTCCCCAAAAAGAAATATCTGTTGCAGAGATTTTTAGAGCCTGGAACTACAAGGCTGAGATGCTTCCTTGCCAGAGATTTTAAAGAGAACGGATGGGGCTCCCTTTGGGGGAATCTTGCCTGCATGTAGAGGCATAAAGTTAGCAGTGCTCAAACTTTTTCTTCCATGAATTATGTTTCCAGCAGTCCTCAGTGACAGGGCTCCCACACTTCCTAACCCTGTGACTTTACTGGTGGCCTTATTTGCTGAAACAAGAGTCAAGATCAATGTTTTGCCTATGGCCTGTCAACAAAAGGCATGGTTTCAAAATTAAGATTGTCCCAGAAAACCCAAGATGTACATTTAGCTGTTCCCATGACCTCTCCACCACCTGCCCCAACTCGCCCTCCCCCCCCCGCCTCCTCCCCAAAGCCTACACCTGGGCTTCCTCTCCCCATGGAATGAGAGAGCAAAGCTCTATGGAAGTCGTGTGCAGCAAGGGCTTTCTGTGTTCCCACAGTCAACCAGATCTGTCCCCCCAGCTCTCTCTAGTATGCCCTTCTAGGGCAACCTCCACCCCTACTACCACTTCTGCTTTGGCACCTTTATTTTCCCATTTCAGGACCAGCTACCATTGAACTACAACTAAAGATCACATGCTTCCGGAGGCAAAGGTTGGAGACCATGCAACCTGCTGGATGAGGGTTTCACTTCCGGCTCCACGACTTTTCAGATGGGGGACATCAAGTATGGCACTTAATGTCTCAGAGTCTCCAAAAATGGGAGGAGACTGGACCTACCTAGCAAAATGGTTGTGATGCAGAGTGAGATAATATATGCAAAGGACAGTACCGTGCCTGGTATATAATAGCCTGCATACTAACAGAGGCAGTTTCTCTCTTGCCGGGCCAGGGGACTAGGATATGGCCAAACTACCATTTTAGCCAGGTTAGCACCTGCTCCCTCTCACCGTTGAAGTAACTCGTTTTGGAGGCATAACACAAATCCTTCTTTAACCATTGGTCTTTCATCTGGGTGACTTTCTTTTCCTTTCTTCTAACCCCAAATAAAGAAAACTTAAGAGTTAACTATTTCTATCCTCTGCTATCTCTAGAAAGTGCAGCTCTTAAAAAAACCCTGGAACAAAGTTCTCTATTAAACACACACACACACACACACACACACACACACACACACACACACACACAGTTGTTTGCAGAGACATCTGTCCATAATCTCTCTGGGGATAGTGGCTCTCTAAAATCCAAACTGCCTTAGAATAGGGCAATTCTCTTATTATCTACTACAATTGAAGCTTCTCTAGTCCCCGGTACTCGGGACCCTGTGGAAACTATTTCCATACCCATTGGCCTCTGTAACCTTTCACAAGCCAATCTGCAAACAAGATAAAGAGCAGCAGGTGTTTTAAGAACTAAAAACTGTGAACTTCTTCCAGCCTCCAGCCACCTTCTCAGAGGGAGACCCTGTGCAGTTGTGATCCAGATGCTCCGTATTCGGCTAAATTAGAGCATGCAGCTGGCTGGCTTCAGGCTCCCCAAGCCAAGGGCTCAGCCCTGATGTAAAAGGTCAACCAGCTCTGGCTTCTCTGAGTTCACACATGGTCTATGAAGCACTTGCTCCTGTTGGCAAAACTTTGCTTTGTTCTCTATGAAACCTGCAAGCCACAGGCAACTTGTGCAAATCAGGCTGGTTTCTGAATCCAAATGAGTCATTCTTGAGGCCATGACTTCTGGCCTGCAAGGGACAGTGGCTCCTGAGCCAAGAGACCCTCTCGTCCCCTAAGATAGGGAAGAACAACCATTCTAAAGTCAGTAGGGCATGTTACAAGGATGCCAGGTCCCTAGAGTGCATCTCCAGGGCCCATGCTATTGCTGATCTCTTTTATCCTAGAAAAATGTGCTTTTTCCATCACCCCTAAACCAATACCAGGTCTCCATGTCCTCTTTCTCTTAGAACCTCAGTCATTAATTTCCTGTGTCCTTGGAGGAAGTACACGTGATCTTGCCAAGGGTCTTGAAAGCACAGTAAAACAATATATTTATGCCAAGAACCCTGGAGTCTCAGATGGCCCGACTTATTCTCAATGTCTAAATGTTTCTATTCAGACATGATATAAACTTATTTTTGAATAAACTATCCAAGTTTCAAAACCTAGTCTATCACTCTTAATCAGGAATATTTTCCTATATTTACTAAGGGAATAAGCATTGTTTGACTGATATTTGTTTTGAAAAGTAAAAAGAAAAAGCAATTTCAAAGAAGTATGTGGTTTGTCTGCTACCAACCCAGTTCAACAACCATGTACTAAGGACCTGCTGTGGCCCGGGGGGAGGAGGGAAGACGACATTCCAAAAATGAACCAGACACAGCACCCATCTTCAGGGAGCATGTGATGTGTTTAAAGAGTGAGTGAACAAATAAATGATGAATGCATGCAAAGTCATGATTGGTAGTAAGTTTTATAATAGCAGTTCTTCTCTTTCATTTACTTGCATTAATGTGGTCCAAAGAAGATAAGGGGAATGTACTTTTTTCCTGAGTTAAAATCTGATGGTTCTTCCTGCCTAATGTTTTATCTGTTCCCCCAACCCCAAACACATCTTTGGTTTCTACAATCTCTTGTAATTTGGGGTTCTCTGAAGTCTCCAATCTGACCTTCAGAAACGAAGGCAAGGAGTTTTCACGCGTTTTGGGGATAGAGTCCTGTATTTTATTTTATGTGATGATGCTGTCTGTCTTCCTTTAAGTACTTTCAACAGATCTTTATTTTAGACTCTTACATCTCTTTCTATGCTGATGCCATTAGTGTTTTGGATGAAACTTTCCTTGCACATAACTATGTTGGACCTAGATTCATTACTAAAGAAAATAATTCCATTTTTAAAAAAACTAATTTCCACTTTTCCTCATGGTGTGTTTGCTGATGCTAATCATCTCTCTTTCTTGAGTATACACTATAGTATTTGTAAGCCCCATCTTAGGACTGAGGGATACATAGCTTCTGCTCTCACAGAGACTGTAGTCTACAATGGGCATCAAGATTAAAACATGGGAGAGAGATACACGGTGGTACAAGGCCTTGTAAGGGACGAGGCCAACACACACTCTAGAAGTTCAGAGGAGTGAGATGGTCTGCTGTGGGCAAAAGTTGTCAGGACAGGTTTTGGGATGGAGGCAGGGACATCTCCAATGGAAGGTCAAAAAGAAAACTGGTCTTATTCTCAGCCCTCCATCCCTCCTACTCTGAACACCCTTAGTTACTCATGAGAAGCAGTGGGCTGGAGAGTGGATGTATGTAGATGCAAGCCTGTGATGCTGGGTAAAAATCTTTGCATGTCCACGCAACTCAAGGTCTTGAGATGAGTGTCAGAAGGAAGAACAAGCTCCCTCTGAAAAGTCCACAGGTGTCAGGAACTGAGTATTACCCCAAAAGCAGTTTGAAAAGGCTCCTATCCCAGCCGGTTACCAGTAGAACTTTGCCACTGCAAGTGCCTCACTCTCATTAATAAGACTTCATTTTATTATTTCCATGTTATGTAGTTTCTCCCCTGCCTTTTAGACTAGTACATTTAATGGTTTGCACTTTGTGTTAATTACCCTAGGGGACTTCAGGCTACAGTGCCCAATAAAAATAAAAAAATAAAAAAACAGAACATTTCCCGCTGCCTTTTTGTTTCTTTGTGACCCAAAAATCAATAAAGTCCTTAGGCCCTCCCAAGATACAACTAGATTTGTTAATGTCCTCAAACAAAACCAAGACATTCAAAGCAGATGGAGCACAATCACACAACCATGCAAATTAGTACAGGCCCACGGGCTGGACAGGATTAAAATATATTGGGGACTGGAAATTTTTAATAGAAAACAGAAAATATCACCCATGGCACTCATGCTCTTTTTGTGATGAAACATGATGATTCTGCTTAAATGTGGAGCAGAGTGCCTTTTTCTGGAACTCTCAACACATGCAGACACAGAGTCCAGAATACCCAGGGCTTGTCCCCATCACAGGAGCTCCTTGTCTGGGGCAGTTTACCACTTACCCTGGGTGAAGCTTTCCCTCATCTGTCAGCAGTACACGTCCCACCTCCATCCCAAACTGCTAATATCAAGGTCAGAACTAATTTATGAAAGGGAATAAGATGAACACAGGAAAACTAAAATGAAAACATTAAAAAGAAAATTTAAGTTTATTTGCCAAACTATAAAGCTTAACAGAAAATCCTAAACTTGGAGAATGATTTAAAAAGAAGTACTCAACATCTGTGTAACTAACTGGTCAGGGCCTGAACCAAGGAGGAGACAAAGGTCTCGATGTTAAACCACCCGCCCAGCACTGGGGACTTTGCACTTAGTTTAAAGCCTCCAGGAATCGGGTCTTGACCCACGACTGTAAAGAATAACTTCTGGGTCTCCACCTGATCGCCAGGGACTGACTTCGTCACTCAAATGGCATGGCTGCTCCAAGGGGAATGAGGCTGCCACAGCTTCTCATGGCCTCCCAGACCCACACCTAGTGGCCCTTCTCTAACACCCACCCCTGGTCTCGTATCACACACCTGCCCACCAAGCGAGTCCAGGTGAATAAAGCTCCTGCTTGGCTAACAACCCGCTCCATTGCTGGCCTGCGGATACCATTGTCAATTTCTTGATAAATTTTAAAAGTTAAATACCATTTATGTAGAGCTTAACAGATCACAAAACATTTAAAATCTGTCATCTGACATGGTTCTCATAATAATTCTAGAAGGTAGATGCCATTATTTACAGAATAAGGGACAGCATAGAGAGGCTGAAGGAAACACCGAGAACACACAATTAGGAAGCTGCTGAGCTGGGATTCAAACCCAATTCTGTGGCTGCATGTGCCACACTCTCTCCAGTTGTGCTTTCTCTGAGATGAGGGGTCACGCTGTTCCCTACTCTGTAAGATGTGGAAGGTAGGCACTCTGCCACATCTGATACATAGCAGAGTGGAAAGAGTACATGCTGTGGAGAGAAGGCTGGATTCTGGTCCGGGGAAGTATATTTCATATGTAAATATATACAGTCTTACACGTGACAGGTTCATGAAGCTCCCAGTCTAGCAGCTGCTTGCTCAGTAAATACTAGTCTCTTTCCTTAATTCTGTCTCTAAATTGCTATAAACTTATGAACCTACAGTACAACACAATGACTAAATCCCCAGTTATCTTACATGCCTACTCTGCGGACCCTAAACTTCAAATATCAAGTCACTGAAATGCTGTATTGCTGAAGCAGCAAATGGAGAATTCAGTCTGAACAAAAAGACAGGGATAAATGTGAGGCAGGATGATAGAGAAAAAAGGACCCAGAACTGGGAAGCAATAGACCTGGGTTCGATTTCTAGCTCCCTCAGTCACTAGCCATAAAACACATGACTTTGGTCAAAATTTTCTTAATATTTCTGAGCTTCAGTTTTCTTAACTGTAATATGGGAATAATCGTATATGTTAAAGCATGTTGTGGACTGAAACGTGCAATTGAAATGTTAGTGGTCAATTACATGCCACAATTCCTGGCAACTGACTTTAAAAATTATCAAATTATTTGAGTTTGAAAATGTAGTTTAGATGTTTTGAGAGCTACCTAATGTCCCTTAGCAGTCAAACAAAACTTCAAACTTCCCCAAACCCTAATCTCCAAAAATTGAATGACTATCATGTGGGTGTTGATGTATCCCCAAAATAGCTTGGCTGGCTTTTCTTTGCAATCAACAAATCCCTCCAGTGACCCATTGGAGTTACCAACTACTGATGTCCTGATCTTTACTTCAAAAACAATACAGGAAACCACTCTCTTATTTTAACAGCTAGCAGAGGGCAGGGCAGGAGGAATCCCCACCCACGCTTGTTCTGAACAGACTTCATGTGGCAACCAATGTGAAAACAAGATAAGGAGAAATGCCTGTCAACAGACCCAAGCCTCCCCTAGAATTGGGCTGCCTTCTGTGTATTCTGCACAGAGGGAAAGCCAGAGACAACACAGTCACCTACAATGCTGTTCTGGTACAGCTGCGATGCTAAGTATGGCCAAAGGATGGTGGGGCAGCAGATGGACACACATGCAACTGACTCAGTCTAGCCTTTAGATATCTTCTAAAATATATATTTAGTGACATAATGCCTTATAGAATCATCATTAAGGTTAAATTCCTGTCAGCTTAGAACTGAGGAATTAAAAATTGGTCATCAGGCTGGGAACCATATGCTCAATGTGTCTCTTCATAAACTTCCCAACAGTTACGTACTATGAGCAACTCTAAACGATGAATTGGAAAACTTCATTTTAAAGCCCCTTTGACATGACTGGGATGCAGGAACTAATGAACTGATGCAGAAGTGCTGCAGGGCAGTTCTCTTTTCTGGCTTTCCTGAGCATCATCAGACCTCCAGGGAGAGAGGTACAGTGTAAATGAAGGTCCAAACAACATATCCAAGGTGCTAAAAGGATTGTAATGCATAAAACATGATATGCATAAATGTTTGAGTAGTGAAAATAATTTTTTAATGGCACAAGAAAGAGACCACAAAGTCTCTTAGAGCTACTGAAATGGCGACAGTATTAGACGCTTATCAGCATCCACCATCTTTGGCTGTCATCTCTTTGAGAATAATGGAGTGACTACAGGGGAATAAAGGAGGTGGCCCCATGAGGCGTGGAAATGTCATCACAACACAAAGTTGGAAGGACTCATTATGTTTGCAAAGGACCCCCGTGCACATGTTCTGCAGCCTGCTGGCCCTAGTGCAGGAACCCCTGTCCATCTACAGGCTCCTGTCAGATAATGCCAAGGCTTCCAGCTCTTTCCAAGCATCTATGCAATGGAATGATGACAGGAGTGAATGAAAGAGAAAAATAAATGCAGTTGGATTTTAAAGCATGCCATTCAGTTGTGAATGGCATACCCTGGGAGACCCAAAGTTAAGCACATGCTAAGAACCAAGCCCTATGCTAGGAGCTGGGACCTCTAAACCAAAACAGTGCACTTAACTTTGGCACTCAAGGTAATCCCAGTCCAACACATCTCTTTTAGCTGCTCTTCCGTCCCTGCTTACAATGGCTTCTCGGCAGCAATGGCCTTGCTTCCTGGGCTGCAGCCACTTCCTTATCAACGCCTTAGTTTTGCTATATCTGCATTTGTATTCTATGGTATTTAAGTATTTGTCTTTAAAATAACTCATTTACTTTAACTCAAATACATTTTAAAGAAAATTTATATGACTTCTATAAATGGGAAACTAGTACCATTTGCCATAAACAGAAAATAGCAAATAATTTAAAAAAAATAGGAAACAAAAAACAATCTTACTAAATTCTAGTGACACACTCTTGCCTGCGAGCGCTCTGAGCTTAAGGTCTACAGCTCTTTGTTAAAAAGAGAAATTAACAACTATTAGAGAGGCATTAAAGATCAACTAACTGAGCCGAGACTCTCTCCCTTATAATCAGAATTGAAAAAGAAATAATTGTTCACCATGTGAGTCACTGTTTTCTGAATGTCATGTCTGCATCTCACCCAAATCAGACCCCATGGTTCATAACACCATCTGTGTGTGTCCCCTAATCCACCTCAGTGGGCTCTGCCATGACATCCCCAGAGCCTAGAACACTGTGCTGGAGTAATACCATGGGCACTCAAGGCATTATTTATTGAGTGAATGAATGCATGCCTATGTTAGCCTCATCTTTGTTTTTTCCCCCTCATCACTCTTTATTCCAGCCATACCTATAGACTTGTTTACCCTCAAGTGACTCACACCCGCTCATAAAACTCCATGCCCTGTTCCATTCTGTATACTTTATGGAATGTTTTTCCATCTCCACCCGCATTCCTCCAACTAGTCACCTCTCAAAACTGCAAGTCTGAGGTTGTCGCATCTCCCCTCCATGGTTTTCTTTACCACTTAGAGCTGAGAACAGAATGCCCCTACGTGAGTACCTTGATTATCACGATTATCATATGATAATCACTGATTTGCTTGTCCTTTTCTCCCTACCAGTCTCTAAACAACTGGAAGGGAGGAAATGTGTCTTCTCTCTCTAGTGTTGAATGAATGCATCTCTGGCTATTTTCCCACATGTTCTTGCTATACCAAACAAACCCTGCCTTTCATTGTGCAGACTGTCACTGTCTGGGATGCCTTTCACAATATGCAAACTACCTTCCATGTTTCTGCTCTGAGAGGTCTTTCAGTGCCCATTCCCCAAGCCAACTGTTCCCACAATACCCCTTTATATCACTTTTACTGTAGGGTTTACCCCATGTTGGTGCAATTCTTTGTTTTATGCCACTAGGATTCAGTACAGTATGAGCTTCTCACTTTTGTGTCCCCAAGGTCTAGAAAGCGCCTACTATATGGTGACTATTCACTAAATATTTTCTGAAGGAAGGAATGAATGCCTAGTAGGCAAATATTTTACTATTGACCTCTCTCCTCTGATCAATTCCAAAAGTACCTGGAACCACAATCAGTAAAATAATCACAATCAGCACAAAAATATTCAATTGATTGCTGACATTTATAGAGCACTTACTATCTGCCAGGTACTTACTAAGCATTCTTTCATTTATTATCCCCTAATCTTGTAAAATATGTATTTCTATTGATGTCAATTTGCAAGTGAGGAAGTCTGGGCTTAGGGAGATTATGTAAACTTGTCTAAGGTTACATAAGTGACAGAGCCAAGAAATGGGCCCAGGCCTGAAAAACTCCAATATTCTTAACTACCATTCTGGCCTAGTCTGTGACCTTATTCTGTCTGACCTACTACTGCCCTCCTTCATGATCAGAAGCCAAATCCTGGGCAGACAGACCTGGGTCTGCTGTAGGTAGCTTTGATTGTGCCCTTGAAGCCAACAGGCTAGCCCTGTCCAGAGCTCAAGGTCCTGCCACAGAATGGCCATCATGACCTCTTGCTTGAGCTGTGAGACTCAGCAAAATCGCCAGCTCCACATTTACCCAGCATAAGGCAAATCAAGGCAGCCTTTCTCATTTATACAATAACCTACAATTTGACATTTTGCAATTTTCCTGCAAGTGGTAGATGGCTACTGTAGTAACAAATGAATTCATGTCTTTGAAAACTCAATAAAAAGACTTTTTAAAAAATAAAGATGTAAAACTTTAAATTGACTGAGGAGCTAAGTGAGAGTCCAGCAGCACCCTAGGGGAAGAAAGTCTTGGGGCAGTTTTTATAACTGCAGTCTGCACAAGAGAAGGGACCTCAGCTGCTCTTTCTTCATTCCCAGTCCTGTGTTGAAAGCAGCTGAGATGTCAAAGGCCAGTTTCCTCTAGTTTGCACCCAAAGAATTGAGAGAAATGCTGCTTGGCTGCAGAAGTTTCTGTGCAATAAACAGTGACTTTATCCTACAAAAACCAGCTTCAAATATTTGTATGAAATTGAGGAGGGGAGAAAAAAATAAGAGTCACCTTATGAAAGTTCCTTCCTGCTCCTTTTTGATGTTAACAGAATTCTCTGCAGAGAAAGTCCAGCACAAGCAGAGGTCGGAACACACAGAACACACATGTGGTTTCATTTTTCCAGTGATGAACCTCTCAAGAGAAACACTCCACTTTGGAAAGAGAGGCAGACATATCTGGACAACAAGTTAACTGTGACCTCTAATCCTGGGTTCCTTTTCATTTGCTGGAAATAAGTGTGGTCCAGGGAGAAAAATGCTGTGGTGGAGGGATCCAAAAGGCCTGGGGTTTGGTTCTGGCTTTGCCACTTTTTTCTTTTATGACCTTGAACAAATCATTTAAATACTCAGGCCCAATGATCACTATTTCCTTTCAGCTCTGACAGTCTATGATATTAAGAGTACATTATACAGACCAAGATGGCCCGTCTGACCTACTCTCAGAGCATCACGCCCTAAAGTGAATCTTCTTCCCGGAGCTACGATTAGTACATTGAGCCTAGCACACCACCCTTGGCCACCATTCCTCATAGTGAAGGCACAAATATGTGCCATAAGGCGACGAGGATAAGTTTTGGAGGTAAGAACGGCTTTGTGTGGCTATCATTGACTCTCCTGGGCATGTATTTAAACTTTAGGAGCTGCTGGGCCACATAATATGTCAGTGGACTAGGAGCCCAGATCTTGGCCAGGGATGCTTGAGACAGTGGCAATCTGACTGCCATAACCACATCTGTGGCTGCCTTGCCTGACTGGTTTAAACCATGGCTGAGCTGATATGTCACAGTTGCTTCTTGATTCACCCTACCTTCTTTCCACTGACCTTCAGATAGACTAACACAATTAAACCACACAGCCTTCAAAAACCTTGAGAATGTAATTCTACTTCCTGGCACGTAAGCAAATAATCAGATATAAAGTAAGCTGATAATAATAGCTACTGTTTAGGAAGAGCTAACTATGTGCAAAGCACTGTGCTGACTACTTTATACATATTATTCTGTATAATCGAGACAGTGCTTTGAAATAGGTGTTGTTATCTCAATTTTGCAAAAGATAAAACTTAGGCTTTTAATCTCACTCTGCTATTTAGGACACAGAAATTTGTGTGTGAGAATGTGAGAATGTTCATCGCAACAAAATGACCCAGATTTTCAGAAATAGGAAATTGATTAAATGGTATATTCATCTAATGGCATTCTAGAAATGCATGAGAAATCATGTTAGAATAATTAATGACACAGAAAGTGTGCACAAGATATTCAAATTCTAAGTAATAATTCCAACTTTGGTTAATTTATAATTATATATATGTAAAATGGTATTTGCTTGGTCTTTTTTGTATTTTTTCTACATTTTCCAAATTTTACACAATAAGCCTATATTATTTTTTTTAATAATGGGGCTTACATTTTTCATATTTATTGCACCTCACCTCACTGGAGGTACAAAAAAAATAGGAAATAGCTTCATTTTACTTAGAAAAAAACAGGGCTCACTCAGAGTGTGGTTGATTTGTCTGAGGTCAGTTGGCAGATGAGCTTGGACATAGGGGAAGAAAGGGATTAAAGGGAAAGGAGGAAGTCAGTGCTGAGACCTGCTATTCCAGTAAAGCGTTTATGGCAGGCTAGGGAGAGAAGACAGTACATTCTATTCTCTATTCTCCCCTCTATTCTATTCTCTATTCATGTGCCCAGATGGCCTTTCCTCCAAGGTCACGTTCTCTCCCTACGCATCATAGACAAGAGACTTGCTCACCTTGCATTGATCCAGTCCCCAAGTATGTTTTATAGTTGGTTTATTAACCTTTAAGATTGTCTTAGCACTATTTCAATCTTTCTTATAAGTCTATGGCTGTATGGCATCCCTGGGTTCCACTAGGAGAAATGCTGCTGTCAGCTCTGAGCCCAGAAGTCAAGCGAGCACTGGGGCTTCCTCACGGAACTGAATGTGAGTTTTGCTGTTTCCACACTAGGTCAGGTGTTCCCTGTTTTCTTACATACTCTTCCTTCAATGGGCATTTGTCCCTGACTTGACACAAGTCATCTTGATGAAGAAAAAGTCTGCTCCTCCTGGATCCACACTGGCCTCGTCTGCTGTGCACTAAAGCAATCCCAAATGCTGTGTTCCCCAAAGAACCCCAAACAACTTAAGGCTAAAGCTTGGATCCACTTTTCCAGAGGGCTTTCTGAGTGGCCTGGGATGAAACGTGCTCCTCATTTGTCTTTATTTTTCATGAGCAGAGAAAGGAGACAGGCCTGGTGGTCCTGCAGACTGTTGTACAAGAGAGAGCACTGGCTTAGGTGTCGAGGCAGGCCTGGCTTCAGTGCCTGCTTCACTCCTGCCTGACCTTGTGCAACTCAGTCAACCTCTCAGAGCCTTGGTTTCCTCATCCATTACTGGTGGCAAGAGAATCTGTTCTGCCATCACCTTAACAGGGCTGCTGTGGAGCTCAAATAAGACACTAAAAACAGAATTGCTTTGTAAACTGTAATGCGCCATAACAATGAGAGGTGCTGCCAATATTATGGGGATGTGTCTGGTTATGTAACACCTTACATTTTAATAAGGCCATTTCTGCATATAAACTGAAACACTCACACGAGGAAACACTCAGAGGGAAACACAACCCCAGATAAGAAGAGTAGGGACTAGACAAAGATAGATGCATTAATTAATTCTACAATATTTGGCAAGCTCTTCTCTCGACAGTAGAATCAGCGTGAAGAAGGAGATAGTCAAGGCCCTTGAGCTCATTCTAGTAAGAGAGTAGGCAGAGAATGAGCAAGCAAACACACAAATAAAAAACAGGGTAAGCTGTCCTCCCACTGTGGGCCCAAGCTGGCTTTCACCTTCTCCATTTTCCTGTTCTGAGGCTGCAGGAATGTTGGATACAAATTCAGTGTTAATTCAAGAAGACCTAAAACTGGTGAAAGAAAGATGTTACCTTCCCCCTTCCAGGACAAAAGACACAGTTTCAGACCTGAAGATGTGTTGATTCTTTATGCTTTGGGCACGGTGACAACATGATGAAATGTTGCTAAACCGAAAAAGTTAAGGAAGAGAGATCCAGACAAACGATTTTTCCAATTATATGAAGATTTCTGGCCTCTGCTTGGAATCCATGTTGAAAATATTAAAAAATGAATACAAGCTTGCATCACTGTGGGTTCTGCTCTATTTTTCCAAATGCAGGAACCAAATATTGTCAGTTCTAAAATTATTCATACCTCATCCTTCATAATATGTCACCTCCTCCAGGGAGCCTCACAGTACCCAGTGGGTTTAATACCCCCTTTTCTGCAGCTCAACTATCTGTGAGTAACTTTCACAATGTATATCATTCCTGACTTATTGGTTAGTCCCTCAGAGGACAAGCGTGCCCAGGTCAGGGCTATGCTTTATTTAACCTTGAATCCCCAACACCTAGTATCATGGAGGACACATAGTAGATACTCAAATAGTGCTTATTCATGAGATCACTTCTTATTGGTTAATCTTGTATCTATAGCCAATTTAATAGATGAGTTGAACATGTACACAGACTCTAGGACACACTTTGCAAGTTGGTTTAGCAAGACAAATGCCCTATATCAGCTTATTCTTCAGTGACTTTCTCATTTCTCTTATAAGGATTTGTGCTGTAGCTGATGTCTTACCAAGAGTGCCTGGTTGGGTGAGGTTTTGATCCAGATGAAATTTACATTCAAATCGATAGTTTCCTCTTGCTCTAACTTTCAATTTATAAGAATTACCAGAAAACAATATTCCATGACATCTTGGAGCTGCCATCAGCATAACCAGACGACGGGAGACTATAAACATATGACTTAGTTTCATCAACAAAAATACTACAAATAGGGCGGCCGGTTAGCTCAGTTGGCTAGAGCACAGTGTTCATAACACCAAAGTTGCCAGTTCAATCCCCACATGGGCCACTGAGCTGCACCCTCCACAACTAGATTGAAACAACTGCTTGACTTGGAGCTTATGGGTCCTGGAAAAATACAGTTTCCCAATAAAAAATTTTTTTAAAAACCTACTAAAAATAAAAAATCAGAGAAAGGAAGGTAGTCACACTAAGAGACCTATCAGTCAATTCAAGTATGGACTTTATTTGAATCCTGGTTCACACAGAAAATTTTTTAAAATTATAAGACAATTGAGAATATGTGATCACCAGATAGATATTGATATTACATAATTATTTTTCATGTGGGATAATTGCTTCTGTGGTTATAGTTTAATGAGTTATAATCTTTTAGAGATACATATGGAAATATTTACAGAAGAAACGATATGATATCTAGGAATTAATTCCAAATGATCTGGAGGAGGGTAGAGAAGTAGGTAGGGAAATGCATGGTATACATGAAATAAGATCAGGCAAGAATTGCTTCATACGTTGTTCCATTATACTATTCTTACTACCTTTATATGAGTTTGAAAAATTCCATAATTTGTTTTTAATCAGTAGTTTACCAAATTTCCGATCACTACAGGGTGATTCTCGTTAATTCTATAGAGCAGGCTTACCCACGCCAGTGCTATGCTTGGTGCTAGCCCCTCTCGGAAAGCAGTGCAGGCTGCAGGCATCCCAGAGCTGGGCTATTCCTCTAGCCCTGTCAGAGACAGCGAGAGAGCACTGATCACTGGTGTCTTGATTCACATCTCTCGCAAAGAAGCTCCTGGTTACACAGAGGCTTTGGGAATGAATGAAAGGGGAAATAAGTACTTCTGAACTTCTCATATGAAAAAAATAAAAGCTCAGAAAAGACAGACTGGAAAGAATATACCGTTTGGAGTCAGAAGTTTTGAATTCACTCCTTGCTTAACAACTAGAAGTGAATTTCTCAGGGCCTTGATGTTCTCAGCTATAAAATGGGAATATTACTACCATCCTTATCAAAGAACTGTTGTGAAGATAAGATGGGAAGGTGAGAAGTAACACGGTGCAGTGGATCAGATACTTGGGTCTGAACACTGGCTCTGTTATACCATACACATAAATAAATGAAAAGTGTCATAATTAGTTATTTAAGAAAAAGCAATGGCTGGCCGAGTGGCACGTTGGTTAAGAGTTGGCTTGAGATGCCAGCTCTGAGCAGCAGGGCCCTGGTTCAGATCCCACATGCGGGCCAGCGACGCTGCGCCCTCTACAGTTAAAATGGTGAACAACAGCTCAACCTGGAGCTGGACTGCCGTGAGTCACCGGCGGTGGTGCTGCAGTAGGGCTGGCCGGCAGTGGGCATGAGCTTTCGTGAGCTGCCATGGGCTGCCGTACAATGGCCAGCAAGCGACTGCCTCACCAGGGAAGAGCGCCATGATAATACCAACATGGGCCAGTGAAGCGACGTCCTCCACAACTAGACTGAAGAACAAAAAGGACAGCAACTTGTCTGTTCCCCTTTCCCAATTCCCCAACGCTGTTCCCCTCCTCCAATTCCCCAAAATCTTAAAAAAAAAAAAAAAAGAAAGAAAGAAAGAAAAGAAAAAGCAATTTGTTCAAGGCCTCAAAGTGAGTCACAAGTGTATTACTGAGATGGAGAATTTGTACTCAGCTGTCCTTCCCGCTAACCCTTTGAGCTTCCCTAGTGGCTCTTGTACAGGCAGCTAATTCACAACTGGTCACTTTTTTGACAGTGTAGGGAAGACAGTGAGGAGATGGCCCAACCTTGTTCTGACAGCTGGGCCACCCCAGAATGCAGTGATGAATCAGGCTTGCTGCTGCCATGCTCAGCACACATCAACGATTCCCTGACCAAGCCACTGTTGTGTGATGGCAGCAGATGGCTGTCTCTTAGTGTCCCCCACCCCTCTGTACTCAGTAATCTCACAGGTTTCTCCCAGCCTCCAAGCAGAAGCACATTTTTCCCCAACCCTGCAGGAATGAAGCTAACAAGAGGGACATGCATGTTTGCGTGCTTGCATGCATGAGAATGTATATGAACTTACGTCTATTACTTCAATGGAGCAATGTGCGATCCCAGTGCTATAGTGGAAGGACATATGACAGCACACCCAGGCAATGGATGACCAGACCCCCACGTCCCTAGGCCCAGCTTTATTTAGAGGTGCGTTTATCCATGTTCCCAAGAACCTCCCTGGCATGTGATTTCAGAGTGGAGTATTGGTTTGGCTTATCTAGAACCTATATTCTGAAACTCATCATCGTCTTTCTGAGTCCAAAAACAAGGCACAAGAGATACAAGACGGCAAAACTCTATTTCCTTTGTGAGCAACAGTTTGTGCTTGACTGAGGAGTGGGGTTGTAAAAAGTGAAAAAGGGCCACAGCTAGGGATGTATATATTATGGAAAAAATGGAATTTACTGGTGTATTTGTTTTTAATCTACAATGTCTTGGATTTTGCTATAAGGCTCCTCCAATTTTGGATAAGAAAATAAGGGGAATGTGTTGTTCATTCCATTATGCTTTTCAAGAACTATTGTAATGAACAGCTCGCTAATTACTATAAATGAGAAAGGTTTAAATAAAAATACAGAGGTGTAAATGAAATAATTTCTAGCCAAACTTCATTTTTTATTGAGTAGCACCTAATCAAACTTTTATTTTCTTAAGTAAAAAAAAGAACTTTGACATCTTATTTCAGGTATTGAATGGCCTTGGTCTTGCTCTGCATAATAATACATTTTCCCAGGACAGGATGCTCACAGCGTTTTGACACTGAAAAGCCCTTAACTAATCATTTGTAACTTATCAAAAAGTAAAGGTTAATTTGCCTTGTAAACATCCCCTAGTCTGCTTCTGTTGTGGAAAAAAGCACTCTAGTTCTCCTTTCAAATCAGTTATACATGGAGTAGGGGCCAAGAGTTTGCTTGGAAATAAGCTGGCCTGTGTTTGAGCCCTAACCAGTGAGTAGCTGTGTTATTTTGAACAAGTCATTTTTCCCACGCTTGGTCTCCATTTCCTCATCTGAAAAATAAGGGGTTGGTTTGGATGTGATAAAGTGAACTGGCATCTTAAGATGCTTAACCATAAGAGTTGGGAGGACTATGGGTGGAGCTGGGCCCCTTGTTAACTCTATAATCCTGACTTCCTGTTTATCCCTATGGTAATTTCTGGGGGAGGGATCATAATAAAGGGATTAGCCATCTTGGAACTGGGGTCTTTTATCCTGCACGTGGGCTGCCGGTTGGAGCCCCATGTCGGAGGTGAGCTTTCTCACACTGTGGTGGTTGTATTGTTTCTTTTTCTTTTCCTGAATAAACCTTTTCTTTTGTGGATTACTTGGAGAGTTATTTTTTGCCAGTCAACATTTTGGGGGCTCATCCGGGATCCAGAGAGGAACAGAATTCCGATGACTTCTGACCTGTGAGCAAAAATTATGGCACCTAACTGAGCTGTTTCGCTCGATTCTTTTACTCCCTGGCTTAGAAGCCTTGGGTGAGTTTTCTCTCCTGGATCTGAACCAATGGGGCTTTTGCGTCTGGCATTCTCCAGGCTTTATTTGAGAATTGTTTCTTAATTTTTTTTGTTTGTTTAGTTTTGTTTCATTCGTTTGTTTATTTTGTTTGCTGTTGGGTGTGTGCCTGAATGCTTTAAGGTCTATTTTGTTTGTACTCATGGCACGTTGGCTTCCTTTTTCGGAAAGTAGGTTCTGTTTCTTTTTTCTGAGACCAAAAAACTGGCCTTTGCCTAACGTCCCTTTGGAATAAGAGGTTATTTCTACTGAAATTGGTCAGTTTAGCCAATATTAGATCATGCTGTCTCATTGAAAAGTTAATTGAGTGCCACACAACTCAGCCGATAACCAAACTCCATGAGAGTTGGTTATTTGCCTGGAACTTGCTCTAGCCTTTGGTCTAATTCCCAGTGATCAGACTGTTCCAGAGTGAGAGTGGAGCAAACCGAAGATTCCCAGTTTGCTTGAGTTGTGAACTGATTTTGGCCCAGCACCAGCTCAACCTGTAACTTAAACTCCCTAAGAGTTGGTTATTTGCCTGGAACTGACTTTTAGCCTTCGGCCTGGTTCTCAGTGATCAGACTGTTCCAGAGTGAGGTGAGCTGAAGACTTGCAGGTTATTCAAGCTGTAAATTCTTTTGGGCCCAGCCTTTAACATGGGATCTCTAAAGCCTTCTAACACTGTCCCTTCTCCAGGGACACTGGCTGAGCACATGCTCACAAACTGCAGAGAATTTTCATGCACATATTTAGCTAAATGGGCAGATCTGACTATGGATAATTATAAATATCAGGGGCCACTGTGGGGAACTTTTGAGATTCTCAAACTTGAATTTCTGATAGCTAGATTGTATAGTAACAGTGCTAAAACTAAGAAAGAGGAACGGAATGCATATTTAGAGTGGTATAGGGAGGCTGCCAAACATGACTACAAATCTAAAGTTATCATTTTACAAAATAGTCTCAAAGTTAACCAAAAAAATAAAAAATTCTAAAAGAGGCAGAATGGCGTCTGAAACCTCGTGCTCTTTGTCTACAACACTACTTTGCTCTTCCCCCATGGCTTCTTTGAGAACCTCTTTCACCTTTGACACCATCTTGTTTTTTTTGTCGCCTTCCCCATCTTCAACTCAAACCCCAACGACACCTCCTTTCGAATCCCCTTCTCCCTCTTCTTCCTCAGAACCTATCAGTACTTTTCCATTTAAGATTAAAACCTCTGGAAATCCTAATAAATCCCACATTTCTTACATCCCCTGGACAAAAGCTGAGTTACGAGACGTTGTAAAGGAGTTTCCTATAGAAACTGAGGATTCTAATAAGTTTGCTGAGGAATTTGGTATTACTATTCAAACATATCAACCTGGGTTTTCTGATTTGTACCAGCTGATCCATATGGTGGTGGTAAAGGCCAAGCTAGACATTGGATGAGGACTGCCAGATAGGAACATCCTGAAAGAGATTTAGAAAAGCAAACCTCCAATTATTGGGAGTAGGCCAGGGAGCTTGCTCAAAAGCTGCATCAAAAGAGCAATCCCCGAGGTTTTTCCAAAGGCTGTTGATTGGAACAAAATTCACACTTGCTCACAACGGCCTGGCGAATCTGTTCATAACTATTATGAAAGATTCCAGGTCGTTTTTAAGGAAAATTCCGGTCTTCCTTTGGATGCTGGCCACACAGGAACAGTTTTTAATTCCTGTTTGTCAATGGGCTAAATAAGAACCTTTTCATCCTGGTTAGGACATCCAGGATGGAATAGGGAACTATGTCTACCCTAGAATTGGTAAATTTAGCCAATGAACTTGCCAGTACCCTAGACAAGCCACCTAAAAGCAAGGTCGCCAAGATATCTGATTTTCAACCGTGGCAAAAGAGAGGCCCTGTGCAAAGCCAAAGAACTCCAACTTTTTGCCACTACCGCAAGGAGCAAGGACGTTGGAAATGATTGTCGTAAGCTGAAGCACACAAGATGCTCTCTGCCTACTAACCAGTCTCTTTCAGGCCTTCCAAATTCCCAGTGATGGGGCTCCGAGGAATTACAGATTTTTTTCAGTCCTTCCTCTTAATCATTTTGGAAAAAAAACAAACAGGTTTACGTATCTGAACCTATTCCCTTTTGTCTAGGACGAGATGAATATTAGTGTTGTTTTCTCCTTAGTTCTTATGCCCATACTCATTTATTAGACACAGACTTCTTAGCAAAGTAGCATGCTGGATTTTCTTCCTCCTGGGGAAGCCCCTTATGACTGCCTGACATCAACAGATCACCTTCTAACTCCTGGTGACAAATTTAAGAAGACTCCTCTGGGTAAAGCTGATATCTCATGCTTTACCGATGGTTCATACTTAAAAGATGAAAACGGTGAGTACTGTGCTGGTTATGCTGTTGTAACTCCTGAAATCATTGAGGCAGCCCCTTTACCTCTGGCCACTTCAGCACACAGCAAGCTGAATTGTATGCCCTCACCTAAGCTTGCATTTTAGCAAAGGGTAAAGCTGTCAACATTTATACTGACAGCGGATATGCCTTCAGAGTGGCCCATGACTTTGAAATGCTATGGAAACAATGTGGTTTCCTTACCTCCATTTGAGGTCTGGCAACTAGACATCATACAGCTTCCCCATTTCATGGATACAAGTATATTTTAGTCATAATATGTATGTTTTCTCACTGAACTGAAGATTTCCCTTGCAGACAGGCTAATGCACCAGCAGTGGCTAAAGTACTGCAGAGAAGATTATTCCTGCTTTGGGAGCGCCTCTTGAACTCCACAGGGATTGAGGAACCCATTTCACTGGTTAGGTGAAATGACTTGCTTTAGCATCTAACCAGTGAAAATCCTACATTTTCACTGTGCTTACCACCCTCAGTCTTCAGAATTGATTGAATGCACTAATGGTATTATTAAGACCCAATTGGCAAAATTTACAGAAACTCTTCAAATACCTTGGCCAAAGGCATTGCCATTAGTTCTTTTAAATCTCAGACCTACCGTATTTGCCGGCGTATAAGACGATTTTTTGGCCCTGAAAAATATGCCTCCAAGTGGGGGGTCGTCTTATACGCCAGGTACACTTCAG
>NW_017732555.1:176829-180240 GCF_001890085.2 Hipposideros armiger
GAAGAGGGGGTAGTCTTATATGGCGAGTATATAACAAACTCTGTATTTTGAGTGGAAATGTTAGGGGGTCGTCTTATACGCCCAGTCGTCTTATATGCCGGCAAATACGGTACTCCTTTTGGGACTCATAAGCTCTCACCTTTTGAGATAATTACAGGACACCCTATGCATTTGGCTCCTGCCTCTCTTGATCCACAGTTGGTAAAAGGAGACATACTTCAGTATTGTAAAGGATTAATTAATTCTATTGACAATAATCATGCGTTAGTCAAACAGTCATTTCACCATGCACTCCAGGGAAATGAAAAACTAAACATTCATACATTAAAACCTGGAGATTTTGTTTATTGGAAAAGACACTTAAAAAAGGATTCCCTCCAGCCACGCTGAAAGGGCCCTTACCAGGTACTGTTCACAAACCCCTGTGCTGCTAAACTACAAGGAGTAGACTCCTGGATACATGTGTCACACCTGAAGAAGGCACCAAGCCCTGACTGGAAAAAGCACACAGTCGGGTGACCTGAAACTAAAGCTGTCAAAAATTTAAAACAGTTGACCCCTATGGAGCTTGAGTTCCTGGTTTATCACCTGCCACATAAGTTAGGTTGCTATGTTCTAATTCTATCTTTTAATTTTGATCTGTGTAAGCTCTGCTTTGGATGCCAGTCGACACTGGATGCCAGCCATTTCCCGATCCATGCACTCTTCCCCATGATGTGAGAGATGACACTTAGAAGAGGCCCTTCTGACACCCAGGGACGAAAGGCTGAACAGACATCGGGGGACAAAAGAATGGACACTGGAGAAAAACCTGGGACTAAAAGACCTTACTGTTGATCAATGATCTTTTAGAAGAAAGATCTTGATCAAGAGTGGGGAATGGTAAAATGAACTGCCATCTTAAGATGTTTAACCATAGAGTTGGGAGGACTATGGGTGAAGCTGGGCCTCTTGTTAACTCTATAATCCTGACTTCCTGTTTATCCTTTTGGCAATTTCTGGGGGAGGGACTATAATAAAGGGATTAGCCATCTTGGAACTGGGGTCTTTTATCCTGCACGTGGGCTGCCGGTTGGAGCCCCGGGTCGGAAGTGTGCTTTCTCACACAGTGGTGGTGATCTTGCTTCTTTTTCTGTTCCCAAATAAACCTTTTCTTGTGTGGATTACGTTGGAGAGTAAAGAATGGTCTTTACAATTTTATATGGTTGAAAAAATTCAAAAGAAAAATAATATTTTGTGACAGGTGAAAATTATATGAAATTCAAACTTCAGTGTCCATAAATAAACTTGTATTGGGGGAGCGGTCGGTTAGCTCAGGTTAGAGAACGGGCTCATAACACCAAGGTTGCTGGTTCGATTCCCACATAAGCCAAGGAGCTGCGCCCTTCACAACTAGATTGAAGATAACTACTTGACTTGGAGCTGACGGGTCCTGGAAAAACTCTCTCCACAACTAGATTGAAACAACTACTTGACTTGGAGCTGATGGGTCCTGGAAAAACACACTGTTTCCCAATAAAATTTCTATAAAAAAAAAACCAAAAACTTGTATAGGCACACAGCCGCCTTATTTGTTTACATACTGTCTGTCTGCTTTTGCACTACAACTGCAAAGTTAAGTAGTTGCCACAGAGACCATGTGGCCTGCAAAACCTAAAATATTTACTCTCTGGTTCTTTACAAAGTTTGCTGACGCATACTATAGCTCAATATGTCTCCAACTTTAATGTATGTACTGATCACCCAGGGAGCTTATTAAAATGTTAACTCTAATTTACTAGGCCAGGGTGGAGCTGAGATTCTGCATTTCTAACAAGCTCCTGGGTGGTGCAGTGCCAAAACTGCTGGTCTAGGGACCACATCTGAGAGGCTAGGGTAGGTGCTATCTGACAAATCTGGTCATGCCGTGATCTTACTAAACACCCTTCAGTGTCTGTCCAGAGCCTTTAGACTCTTTAGTATGATATGTTTCTTGCTAGTCTCTCCAGGTCCACTGCCCATCACACTTCTCACACACACACCTGGAAACACATCGCATGTGCACACACGTGCCCTCCTCTCCCTGATGTGCAGAGCTTTCTCACCCATGTTTCTATGACCACACTGACCTTGCTGCTATAACATCCCCTCCTCACCCTACCCCTTTACCCTGAACATGTGCAATTGTCCAACTTCTTGTTCTTCAGGCCCTAGCTCGTGTGGCACGTCCTTTGAGAGGGAGCCTTTTTGGGTTCCCTGAGGCTGGGCTAAGTGGCCCTTTAATGAGGTCCCTTAGTACCTCATGCCCATCTGCGCAGTTTGAATCACATGGCCTAAGACACTGATGACCTTAACACAGAGGTCATCTTGTTTATTCCTACATGCCCACTAGCCAAGCACAGGTCTTGGAACATGGCAGGGGTAGAACACATGTTATTCAGAATGGGACAAATGAATTGCCCAGGATCACCCAACAAATCAAGTGCAAGGCTGGGACTAGATCCCACACCTTCTGAATCCTGGTGTGTGTTTTCTATTCCCTAAGCCATGCCTCAGAAATGGATCTTCTCTCTTCTAAGCGATGGAGGAATTAGTTCTATAGCATCTCAGGAGGAAATTCAGGCTGTGCTCTGCAACAGTTGTGATGTTTAGGAATAGCAGCCCCTTCTCATGTGTGGCGACTTTATGGAGTAGAGAAGTTCTGAGCCCAGAAAGCAGCTTCTGCAAACATACCTTTTGGCCTCAGTGCAGCAGGTCCTGGCCACAGTGCTAGTAGGATCAGCATGGACAGCAGTAGATCAGTCATTCTGGGACTGACCCCTGCAAACTGCGATAGGTGGTTAATGAGAAGGACTAAGAAAGAGATACAGCCTCCACCAACTTCTCTCCCTGAGGCTTCAGGCATTTTCCCCTTCTCATCTCTCCTGGTTTCTGTTTCCTTATTAGTCACTTGGACCCTGAGGAATGCGGGTTAGCCAGATAAACCTAGGTTGAGTGCAGCCACCATAGAAAAAAGGGCCACGAGTGTGATCCCCTTTGCCAGCCCAGCTAGTTGAGAGGGCTGCAGCAGGAATGCAGTGGGATGGGTGGGAGGGGATAGGGTGTGCAGGGAGCCATGACCTACCCTGAAATATGCCCCCATATGCTCAATATGGCGTCTTCCCCCGACCTCTTCCACCTGGCCTAAAATTCCTATCATTAAATTCACAGAGGTATTCTCTCCAGAAGGTCACTGATAGTTGCTATGGACTGGACTGAACTGTGCCCCCCAAAATTCATATGTTGAAGCCCTACTCCCAATGTGATAGTATTTGGAGATGGGAACTTTGGGAGGTAATAAGGGTTAGATAATGTCAAGGTCATGAGGTTAGGGCACAGATCTGATAGGATTAAAGTCCTTATAAGAAGAGATACCAGAGAATGATCTCTCTC
>NW_017732555.1:182075-187592 GCF_001890085.2 Hipposideros armiger
GCAACTTGTCTGTTCCCCTTCCCCCAATTCCCCAGCACTGTTCCCATCCCCCCAATTCCCCAATAAAAATCTTTAAAAAAAAAAAAAAAAAAAGAGGCTCCAAACATCCTGCAGTTCCAAGACCCTGCAGTTCTAAGACTGTCCTTTGGAAACGTGGAGAAAACACAGCTCCCTTTCCAGCATGCCTACCTCCTTGTTTGGTGATTATCTGCTGCTTCCCTACCTACCCCCTTCCCTGTTTATGTCTGGGGCCCATGGACGTGCACAGTGCTTGGCTCACCAGAGGTGCTCCTTGAAACTTTGGAGAGCTCAATTGCACAGATGGGCAAAGTGGATGTAAATTGTCTTAGCCAAACTCACAGGACACATCAGCGGTGGAGCTTATTGTAGAACTTTGACTTCACAGTCCATTGATTTCTGAGACCATATGGCCTCAGAACAAATACAAAGACTCTGATCTCATCCAGCGACATATGCATTCCTCTCCAAATCCCCACCAAATGAAAACTGCCACCCAACACTAAGCACCCCATGTCACCTCCCTCTCTCTCAGAAGCGGCATCCCCACTTTCACATGGAGAAGCAGACACAACACTCGAAACAACTCTTAAAACACTTTCCTGCAATGTGGTCTCTAAACACAGGAAACGGCAGCTGGCTGGGTTGCCAGTAACGTTTATTTGTCAGTCAGGGTGCTTAGCTCTGCGCATGAGTTTAAAGCTGTGAATCCAGGAATGAAAATGAACCAGTGAAGCAGAAACTGAAGCAGCCTGACTATAGGTCTAATGAAAAGGTCTTTGGAGTCAGAAAAACAAGGGATAAAAATCCAGCTTTGCTACTTATTTATGATGCATGTTCAATAACCCTGTGAGCCTCCATTCCCTCATTTTTAAATGGGTCTATTAATAATAACTGCATAGGTTTTCAGTGAAGAGTAAGTGACATAGTGTTTGTAAGGTGCTGAGGCTAGTGACTGGTACATAAAAGATGATTGAAATGGTATTTACCATCATGCTCGTTGGCATTTACCCAAAGAGGTTGAAAACTTATGTCCACACAGAAAGCTGCACAGAGATGTTTATAGAAGCTTATTTTTTTATCATAATTGACAAAAACTAGAAGCAACCAGGTTGTCCCTTACTAGGCAAGTCATCAAATAAACTGTGGAACATCCAGACAATGGAATATTATTCAGTGATAAAAAGAAATGAGCTATCAAGCCATGAAGACATGGAGATATCTTCAGTGCATATCACTCAGTGAAAGAAGCCACTTTGAAAAGACTATGTACTATGTGATTCCAACTATATGACATTCTGGAAAAGGTAAAAGTACGGAGACAGAAAAGATACGTGGTTGCAATTGGCTGTGGGGAAGGATGAATAGGTGGAGCCCACAGGATTGTTAGGGCAGTGAAAATACTTTGCAGGTACTATAATAATGGATACATGTCATTCATTATACAGTTGTCCAAACCCATAAAATGTGCAACACCAACAGTGAACCCTAAGGTAAAGTATAGGCTTCGAGTGGTTATCATGTGTCAATGTAGATTCATCAGTTGTAACAAATGTCCCACTCCGTCCCAGGATGTTGATAATGGGGGAGGCTATGCATGTGTAGGGGTACAGGGTAAGTAGGAAATCTCTGTATCTTCCCCCAAATTTTGCTATGAAGCTAAAACTGCTCTAAAAAAATAGTGTTTTTTTAAAAAAAGATATTTACCTTCAACACCTTTGAGAACTTAATATGAGTTCACTTGACAATAGCCAGGTCTTTGGAGGAACTTAAGAGTCCCCAAATGGATTCCATAGCAATATTTACATGTCTCTGTTTCTGGGCACATAGAGTGCAATAGATACACTTATTCGATTGCTTCTTTGTCTTCTGTATTAGACTGGGAGGACCAAGGAGGCAGAGGCCATTCTTTATTCGCATTTGCTTCTTTTGATCTTAACAGGGTGCAGACGAAATAAATGTGTGTTGAGGGAGGGAAAAAAGCCCTATTAGCAGGAAATTAGTGGAAGGGAGTGAAAGCAACATCATGAACCCTTGACATATAGCTCTAAAATGACACTCCAGTATTTTGGCAGGAGTCCAGCAGTAAGCTGAGAAAAGCTCAAGAAACATGGTAGTACTTCCTCCTTTAATCATGATCTTTTTCTTTTAAAGAAGAAAACTCCTTCTGTAGAAAAAGCAATTTCAGAGCGAAGAGGACCTAACAAGGAAGTAGGCTTGGATTCTTTAGCAAAAAGTGTTGCAATATATATTCTCTCCATCCGTCAGAAATTGCAGTGACAACAGAAAGAATATCAGCCCTTCTGGAGTTTTCTATTGTAAGAAGTTAAAGGCTGACCTAAAGCTATTCCTCTTCCTGCTGAAAACGTCAGCCTCCTAAGTCTATTATAAACTTAAATTCCCTTTCTCCCCAGTTGAACAGTTATTTTCTTCCTTCTTAGGGTGGCTGTTCTGCCCCAGCTCGCTATCTCCTTCATTGCAGCTCAGTCACTGCTACTTCTCTGGGCCTCTATCCATTCCCTCTGTTCCAAAATGCTGGTCACAACTCATGATCACCTGCCCAGAACACAGCCAATCGCTGGTACACATCAGTGAGTACTTGTCCAATGAGTGACTGAATGCTCATGGCTCAACCCTCCTGAGCCCCTTGTTTGCTCCCTCGGTTCACTCTACACATCCCTTAAGCTCTTGTGGGTGGATATTGATTCCTAACCCACTTTGCTGGGGCCACTCCAAAAGATGATGCCTGGGAATCTGATGTTCAGGGAATCCTAGAAACTTGGCGCCAAGACACTTTAAAGACAGCAGGCGTGGAGGAAAGGGCCACACGTCTTTCTGTGGGATTACACCAAAGCCCTTCAAACATCTTGGCTGTTCAGTACCTTCGGGAGTCAATGAGGTCTCTCCAGGGTCTCTCTGTGCATGCTCTCAGTTCTGTCACTGTTTAGTTGTACTATTTAATAGCTCTGTGTGCATTTTACTTCTGTAAGCTTCAATTTTTTTTTCATCTTCTAAACAGGGGAAATTATCTATTACTGTCAGAACTGTGGAGAGAATCACGCATGTGAAAGCACCTACCCAGAAGCTTATCCATAAAGGACACCTTCAGATGCCATATCCTTCCCTGCAGACCTCAGTTCTCAAGCTGGCCCAGCCTAACTCCCCAGGGTCTTCAGATACATTCTCCACTCTAACCCAGAACTCATGAGTCCTTCTGTAGAGGCCGATAAGGAAGCTCAGTTACATTCAGTGATAACCAGAGGGAGAAAACACTACCTCAGGAGGCAGCGCATACCATAGTTGGGCCCCCAGTTTCCAAAAGTTGTTTTTCCTGGTGAATTGTAATGTGAACCCCCAGTAATTATAACCATCCACTGAAGTCCACAAAATGAGCACCCTCTTTGCACATGACAGCATTCCAGGTATTAGAGGAGAGATGTCCTCCCTCCCTATCTATCTTATCACATTATATTGAAGTTATCTGCTTGAATCTGTCTTCCCCAAGAGCCTGGGAGCTCCTGGTGGTCAGAGACTGGGGCTCATCATGTTTGTACCTCTAGCTCTTAGCACAAATCCCAGGTGCCTGGCACAAAGGCATTTCTCCGTAGAATTTGGTTGGGTTAACAGGATTTTCTTTCTGTCCTGTCTACACAGCTTCCTTATCCCTTCAGGTCCTCTTCAGGCTAAACTTAGCCTCACACAACCTCTTTCCGAGGTCAACCCAGAAAAGCAGTAGCTAGTTGCATAAAATGGGAAGGAGAAATTGAAAGAAAGAAAAGAAAGAAAGGAAGGAAGGAAGGAAGGAAGAAAGAAAGGAAGGAAGGAAGGAAGGAAGAAAGAAAGAAAGAAAGAAAGAAAGAAAGNTCTCTCTCTCTCTCTCTCTCTCTCTCTCTCTCTCTCTCTCTCTCTCTCTCTCTCTCTCTCCTTCCCCTCTTTATGTGAAGAGTGAAGGTGGTCATCTGTAAGCCAGGAAGAGGGCTCTCACTAGAACTCTAACCCTGCTAGACATTGATCTTGGACTTTCAGCTTCCAGAACTGTGGGGAAAAAAAATTTCTGTTGTTCAAGCGCCCCAGCCTGAGCTGCCTTTTTCCACAGCTCAATTTCAATTTCCTCTGATAAACCTTAATTATTAAGCTCATGAAGGCAGGGACAAGTCTGGTTTTGATTGCCATTGTCTCCCTAGCACCTAGCACAAGGCTTATTAATAATAAATGTTGATAAAGAAATGAATGAATGAACTGAGTGCTTGCTATGTACTAGGCACCACACACAGTGCTGGGGAAATAGAAAAGAGTAAGTAATTATCACTCTAAGGGGAATGATGTAAACCAACTATGAAAAAAATGGGATGGGTTACAGCCAGTGTGCTTCAGCAGTACACACACACACACACACACACACACACCTGCTTCAAGATGGGGGGAATGGATAGAGGTGGGTGGAGGAGTGAGAAATGGGTGATACATTCTGAGAGATATTCTCAAAGGATAGTATATTTGAAAAGGATATGTGCAATTTCACCTAGGGGAAAAGTGTACCCAGGAAGAAGACATTTGTTGATTCGTTAATTCATTAATAAGTTGAGCAAGACCCAGAGGTGTTGAAAATGTAGGAACTTGCATGGTCAAAGATAGCTGAGTGCCACAGAGGACATGGCGTAGGAGGGAAAGGTGGGGAAGAAGGAGATAAAAAGACCGTGATTACCTCCTGGTTAACTGATACCTGGAACCGCACAGAAGGGACCCAAAGGGAAAGAAGCAGGAGACATTTCACTAGCAGAAAAACGTTGGACTGTAGGGATCTTTAAACTGTAAAATTAAATCGTCAAAGGCCTGCTAGGGTGAGGTAGAAAGGCAGACTCTACAAGGTGGACTAATTCAGGGATGTTGGCACAGTCACTTATAAGTTGAATAAATCCTTTAATTGATCTGCCTCACTTTACACATTTTCTCAGGATTGATGAAGAATAAATTAACACACAGTAGGTTCACAACAAATGGAAGGTCTCATTAGCTGTCTGTCTCTATCTAATTAAGAAACTCCAGGGCGGCCGGATGGTTCAGTTGGTTAGAACGTGGGCTCTTAACAACAAGGTTGCCAGTTTGATTCCCGCATGGGATGGTGGGCTGCGCCCCCCGCCCCACAACTAGATTGTAAGTGGCAACTCGACTTGGAGCTGAGCTTGCCCCCTCCACAACTAAGATCGAAGGATGACAACTTGACTTGGAGCTGATGGGTTCTGGAAAAAAACACAGTTTCCCAATAAAGGTTTTTTTTTTTGTTTGTTTGTTTGTTTGTTTTAAAGAGGCTCCAGGGCCGGCCAAGTGGCGCGATGGTTAAGAACTCGCTTGGGATGCCAGAGGACCCCGGTTCGGATCCCACATATGAGGGCCAGTGACACTGCCCTCCACAGCTAAGATACTGAACAACAGCTCAACCTGGAGCTGGGTTGCCATGAGTCGCCGGCGACGGCGTAGGCTGCAGCCCCTGTGGCAGTG
>NW_017732555.1:191242-215089 GCF_001890085.2 Hipposideros armiger
AAGAAAGAAAGAAAGAAAGAAAGAAAGAAAGAAAGAAAGAAAGAAAGAAAGAAAGAAAGAAAGGAAGGAAGGAAGGAAGGAAGAAAGAAAGGAAGAAAGAAAGAAAGAAAATGAGATTTTGCCCCTTATCCTCCACATCAGAGCCAGGGGCCTAGCAAACAGCAACCTTCTTCTTTTATTCAAGGTCTCCTGAGAGCCATTCCATTTGAAGGTCTTCACTAGTCATGCTTGATACAGGTCATCTTGCTGAAGTGGTGTTCCTGGTGTCCAGCCACTCTTCCTCGGCCAGCCCACCTCCCCACTGCACTGGCCTGCAGGGCTGGCAGCCGCAGGCCATAACAAGACAACCACACTTACCACCTCCCTGCCAAGTCTTGATGGATGAAGTGCCACCCGGAGATCTGTGGTGCCTGAAGCAGCCAGACAGCAAATGAGTATGGCTGTATGTTTAGCCTCATCATTGTAAGCCTGTGATCTCACATTCGTTGGAAGATAAGAACTTCAGATGTTCTCAATCCTGATGCACAAAGTTGCAGCAGCTCTGAGTGAGGTCTGAGATCCCCGTGAGGCTCATCTTGATTAATCAGTGGATTTTCAAGCCCGACCTATAAGCTGACTGCCCACGGGGCCCCTTGCCATCATCACCACACTGCTGATATGTCAAGGATTCTTCCGGGTTAAGGACAGCAGTTCTGAGTACTTGTGAGGCCAGGTGGAAGGCAGGAGTGGTATGGTTAGGATTTTGCATTGAGGAAGAAAGCCATTCCATATTTCTAACCCAGCTGCCCTCCCCAGAACACATGTGCAATCAACTGAACACTACTTAAATTATCCCTGTGCCCTAGGTCTTAAAGGTGATGGGGGCAAAAGCTTAGAAACACACTCTCATCAAAGATCTAGAATGACTTATTAACTTGTACCCAGAGTGCCCTTCTGCACCCCACACAAACCTGCTGATTCCAAACCTGGTGATCGTAACTGCCATAACTACCACTAATTGTGCACTCAAAAGTTAAGCTCTGCATTATACAGAGGGCGCCAAAAAAAATGTACACACATTTTGGCCTTTTGAGCTTCTTTTGCTCGGCCCACTCCAAACTCTTTGGAGTGTACTTTCTTTTCTAATAATGGCCCTTAAGCCATTCTCTACTAATGTTCAGGCCTACTTCTGTTTCTTTAAAATGTACTTTTTCTTCTAACAAACTCCTTTTCCGCAACTTTGTAAAAAATGTACACACATTTTTAAGAAAGGAAAACTATATGAAAATTGTAATACTCAATATATACCGATAACAAAAGATGAATACAAGTCATGTTTGATTTCTGCAATTACAAGAGGTGCTCAAAGTGATTACCATCAGCATCCAGACACTTCTGATGATGGCGAACTACTGCTTGAGCAACGTTGACCAAAGTGTTCACTTGTATATATTTTTTTGGCACCCCTGGTATATTTTATATGTACAATCTCATTTAACCATTACAGCAATCCTTCGAGGCAGATATTATTACCCTCATTGAACAGATGAGAAAACTGAGCCTTAGAGGGGTTTGGTAACTTGCCCAACATGGAATAGGAATTTGAGTGTACATCACTTTGACCACAAACTGCAGTACCAGGCAAACCACTGTGTACCCTGTCCAAGGAGCCCTTTGTCAACACCACAGGAATAGGAACACACTTCCTGTTTCTACTGTGGAGGTTCAATTTGCAGCAGTAACTGGAGGCTGGGAGAGGTGGTTGGCAGAGACTTGGTGTTCTACTAACTCCTAAGTACAATCCTGCGTCTGTCTTCTCATAGTTTTGAGCTGAGATGGGTAGTATGTACGTGGACACACACACACACACACACACACATGCTTTCAGGAAGGTGATAACATCATTGTAACTCCAGGCCACATCACTAGACAGCCAACCACATTGCAGTTAGTTGAGGCCCAGTAACAGACCAAACTAATGGACAAGTGAGATCGCGCTTTTGACCCCAGTTCTGTGTAATCTAGAGACATATTTCTTTGGCCCTCAAGTTTCTTTCTTTCTACTATTCATCAAACTCTACTAAACACCAGCTACACATCAATGCTGTGGGTGTTGGTTAAAACTCAAGATTTGGGAGTCAGACTGCCTGGAGTTTGTATCCTGGTTCTACTACTTACTATAATAGTTGTGTGATGTGGGCAACTTAAAAATCTCTGTGCCTCACATTTGCCCATAATACATCTGATAAGCGGTTAATAGCCAAAATACATAAAGAACTCATAAAATTTAACATAAAAAAAAACCAATCTGATTATAAATGGGCAGAGGACCTGAATACACATTTCTCCAAAGAGGACATATGGATGACCAATAGATACATGAGAAGATGCTCAAAATCACTAATCAGAGAAATGCAAATTAAAACCTCAATGAGCTATCACCTCACACCTATCAGAATGGCTATCATCAATAAGTCAACAAACAGCAAATGTTGGAGAGGATGTGGAGAAAAGGGCACCCTTGTGCACCGTTAGTGGGATTGTAAATTGGTGCAGCCATTATGGAAAACAGTTTGGAGGTTCTTCAAAAACTTTAAAAATAGAACTATCAAATGACCCAGCAATTCCACTTCTGGGTATTTAGCCAAAGAAATACAAAACACTAATTTGAAAAGATATATGCATTCCTATGTTCATTGCAGCATTATTTACAATAGGCAAGATATGGAAGCAACCTAAGTGCCCATCAATAGACAACTGGATAAAGAAATTGTGGGGGCTGGCCGAGTGGCTCAGTTGGTTAAGAGTTGGTTTAAGAGCACGGGCTCTGAGCAACAGGGCCACTGGTTCGATTCCCACATGGGCCAGTGACGCTGTGCCCGAGCTGAGTTGTCGCTGAGCTGCCAACATGTGGCAGGATGGCTCAGCTGGTGTAACAACAAGACTGCCTGTTCAATGGTGGGCTACGCAACTAAGACTGAACTCAGCACCTTGAGCTGAGCCGCCGCCCAGATGGCTCAGTGGCTAGAGTGTGCGCTCTTAACAACAAGGCTGCTGGGTTCGACTCCCGCATGGAATGGTGGCTACGCCCACCCGCAACTAAGATTGAACACAGCACCTTGAGCTTAGATGCCACGAGCTGCCGACGGGAAGCCAGATGGTGACTGGCACCCTCCACAACGAAGAACAATTTGGCTGGTCCCCTTCCCCAATTCCCAATACTGTTCCCCTTCCCCAACTCCCCAATAAAATCTTAAAAAAAAAAAAAGAAATTGTGGTACATATATGCAATGGAATATTACTTGGCCATAAAAAAGAATGAAATCTTACCATTTATACCAACATGGATGGACCTATAGGGTATTATGCTAAGTGAAATAAGTCAGAAAAAGACAAATACCATGCGCATGTTATTTCACTTATATATGGAATCTAAAAGAAATAAAATAAACAGACTCATTGATACAGAGAGCAAATTGATGGTTGCCAGATGGGAGAAGGGTTGGGGAGCATAAAAAGAGTGAAGGGATTGGGCCGGCCGAGTGGCGCGTTGGTTAGGAGTTGGCTTGGGATGCCAGCTCTGAGCAGCAGAGCCCCGGTTCAGATCCCACGTGAGGGCCAGTGATGCTATGTCCTCTACAGCTAAGATGGTGAACAACAGCTCGACCTGAAGCTGGGCTGCAGTGAGTCGCCGGCAACCGCGTAGGCTGCAGCCCCTGCTGCAGTAGGCTGCCATAAGCTACCATGAGTGGCTGGCAGCCAGTGTGAGCAGCCAGCAACCAGCATGAGCTGCCAAGAGCCGTTGTGAGCGGCCGTCCTGTGGCTGATGACTGATTGCCTCACCCGGGAAGAGCACAATGATAATACCAACATGGGCCAGCGAAGCGATGTCCTCCACAACTAGACTGAAGAACAAAAGGACAGCAACTTGTCTGTTCCCCTTCCCTGATTCCCCAATACTCCTCCCTCAATTCCCCAATAAAATCTTAAAAAAAAAAGAGTGAAGGGATTAAGAAGTACAAATTGGCAGCTACAAAATAGTGATAGGGATGTAAAATACAGTATAAGGAATATAGTAAATAATAGTGTAATAACGATATACAGTGCCAGGTGAGTACTAGATTTATTGGGAGGGTCAACTCATAAGTTATATAAATATTTAACTACTATGCTGTACATCTGAAACTAACATTGAACATCAACTGCCATTGAAAAATAAAATTTTTTAAAATCTCTGTGCCTTGGTTTTTTCATCTATAAAATGGGGACAATAATTGCCATCTCCTAAGGTTATTATGAGGAATATACAAAATAATGCACATGTAAAGCATTTAAAATACTGTCTGGCACACAGCAGGCACTCAATAAATATTGGTTATAAATATTTGGGGCTCTAGTTGGAAATAATGAGAGTGATGAAGAGAGCCTAGTCAACTTCTGTTCTATGAGAAGCACCATGAACGAAGGAAAAATGCAGACCACGTGCTTATACAAGCACCTTACCTCATTTTCACAAAAGCTACTTACTATTCTATGGTAGACAGAATAATGGCTCCACAAAGATCTCCACGTCCTAATCCCCAGAACCTATAAATATGTTATTTAAACAGCAAAAGGGACTTTGTAGATGTGATTAAGCTAAGAATCGTGAGCTGGAGAGATGTAATCATAAGGATTATTATAAGGGAAAAAGTGAGGCAGAAGTCAAAAACAGATAGGACCATGTGCTGACAGAAGCAGAAAATGGAGTGATGCATTTTGAAGATGGAGGAAGGGGCCACTCGCCAAGAATGCAGGTGGACTCTAGAAAGTGGAGAAGTCAAGGAAATAGATTCTCTTCTACAGCCTCCAGAAAGATTAAAGTTCTATTGACATCTTGCTTTTTGCACCTTTACTCATTTTGGGCTTCTGATCTCCAAACTGTAAGAGAATAAATTGCGTTGTTTTATGCCACTGAATTTGTTACCGCAGCAATAGGAAACTAGTCCACATGCCTTTGGTCATATCTGCTGTGTTTCACAAAACCTCTGGTTTTCACAAAAGCCACTAGCTAACTCATTATGACTCACATCCCTACTTCCCAAAAGAGATGAAGTGAAAATTTAAGCTTCCAGAAGGAAGTGATCACTTTGATGGAACTGGCCTCTCAAATGGCTCTTCATGTTTCTCACTCTGACAGAATTAGCTTCCCTGGAACAATGTGGTTTGGTTAGGGAAGACTAGAATAGCCTGCCAAACATGACAAAAAACCAAGTGCTCATGGACTTTCTGGAAGAGCCGCAAAGCACCATGACCAAAGCATTGATAACAAATAATAGTATCACTTTATGTGTGCATGATTTTTTGTGGGTTTTATTACTTTTATACACATTTCCTAATTTTGATTCATCCAACCTATAGAAATACCTTGCTCAAAACCACAGCCTCAGAAAATGACAGTTCCAGAATTTGAATACAGTTTCGTGTCTCTAAAGCCTATTTTCTTCCCCCTGCAGCAGAACAGAACTTTTGTTCTTCCTCTGCTGGGGGGAGGGGGGTGACTGAGACAACTGTGGATCCCCTCCAGCACCTACTCTACCACTGCTGTGCGACTTCTTCACCCACCCATCCCACCCTCCTTCTCCGAGGAAACCATTCCAACTGGCCTAGAAACATGTTAGCTTCATCTTCTATTGCCTGAGACACGAACAAATGACAGGCAGGAGGAGGGGAGCAAAAGAGAAAGAAAAGACACAGAAACTATGTGACAGGGCTAATCAGGCAATAGACCAGTCCATTCCTCCAGAAAACAGAGCCAAAACCTTATTCGAAATCCATTTCTTAGAGGCAGAGCCTCTAAGGGAAGTAGCCTAAAGTAGTAAAAAGAAACTGTGGTCTGGGTGAGCAGTCAGGAGGCCTAAGCTCTGCTTCTGTCAGTCTAGCTGTTGGTCTTGAAAAAGTCACTTCGTTTGCTCATCTCATTTTACTTGCATGTAAAAAGGAGTTGGACTACATAAGCTCTACTAGCAATTCCAGCTATAGATTTCTGACATTCTACCTCTGCAGGTTTTTTCCAAGTAAAAATACTCTACTTCAACAGGGATAGCTGAGTTATCCTAAACCTAGGGCAGGAACCTTATATCAGTTTTGCTCACTCTGAAGCAAAACATATCTCCCATCATAAATGACTCTCAAATCAGGAGCAAGTGATTACTATATGCAATTTCATGTGAGGAACGGTCTAGGATATGAATAACTAACAGTTCTTGAGCACCTATATCTATCTACATTTCTGTTATCTACAGCTTTCACAAACTATTGTGTTTAGGATGTTGTTCTTCTTCACATCCTTTGGCAACCCATGAAGGACTATCACTCACCTAATCACCTAAATTTAAAACTATACAGTCTGCATTCACGTTTTCAGTATCCACCAACTCTTAGAAATTCAACTCCCACAAACATACAAACTATCCTATAAAGTACAACTTCCCTTTCTTTAGAGGTAAATGGGCTTTCTGCAACCTTGATTCAGGTCCCCCCAGTTCAAGATCATTTGCTTGTTTCCTCCTCCATCTTCCTTCCTCTATCATTTCCTTCCAAAGTACCCAACACACCCATCATCCAATCTTATTTCACACTTTCCCACTATCTCCAGGTTGTAGGTGAGTGCAGATAGACCAAGTGTGCAGAATAACTTGTCAATAACTTAGGAAACTGGAGTAAACCTTCTGTCAGGAACACAGAAATTGCTCCAGTCCCTGCTTACCAGCACCCTCGTGTATCTTTTTTTCTTTTTTTTTTTTTTGGATTATTATTGGGGAATTGGGGAAGAAGAACACTGTTGGGGAATTGAGGAAGGGGAACAGCCAAGTTGTTGTCCTTCAATCTTAGTTGTGGAGGGCGCAGCTAGCTCAGCTCCAAGTCCAGTCACCATCCGGCCACCCGTCGGCAGCTCGCAGCCACTCAGCTCAAGGTGCTGTGTTCCATCTTACTTGTGGGTGGGCATAGCCCATCATCCGATGCAGGAGTCTAACCGGCAACCTTGTTGCTAGGAGCATGTGCTCTCACAAGCTGAGCCATCCTGCCACCTGTTGGCAGCTCATCAGCAGCTCAGCTCAGGCGCAGCATCACTGGCCCATGTGGGAATAGAACCGGCGATGCTGTTGCTCAGAGCTCGCGCTCTTAACCAACTGAGCCACTCTACCGCCCCGCCACCCCCCCCCCCCCGTGTATCTTGATGTCTTAGAGACAGCATAGATCCTCATCATCCTTGATGAGCTATTTCTGATCAGATGTGGTGGTGGCAGGGGCTTATTGGAGAGAGGACATTATAGAAAATGAGCTTAGGGCATGGCAGGCAGAGATCTCAGCAACCTGTGACCCAAAAGAGGAAGAACTGAGGAGGTTTCTCAACACTTTAGCCACAGCACTGGATGCACTGACTGGCATGCAGTAAGGATCAGGAAAGATTTTTTGAATAATGAATGAAGGGTCACTTCAGCAAGATTAATCAGGTGACCTCAGCATGGTTTCCAGTGAGGACATGTAAATTGGGGGTGGGGGCTTGGTACTGAGGTAGGAATGGTGGGGGGTAGATAAAATCTATAACTGGAATTTAGCAATGGGGGAATTCTAAAGGGCAGATGATTCTTACATCAGAGATTCCAAATAATCTGTCTATTTACAATCAGCTCTCAGACACCAGTCTCAGTTACAGAGAGCAGATTCCAGTTCTCTGCAGAAAGAGCTGTTAAAGAGCTAGGTAGGATCGCGGGGTCCTGGTCCTCAGGAGTCTGGGGTAGCTGGAGAGGATTACCAGAAACGCTGCTGAGAGGTTTTGGAATCTTCGCCTAGGAACATTTCATTCACAACCAACAATTTTACTCACTTTGGAAATGCAAAGGAAAAGAAGCATTCTGTTGACCTGAATCTTTTTCATGAAGTTGTCTTTTTCCCTGCCTTCTTGCAGGACCTCTCTCATTGTCTCCTTTTCCTGCCTCTGCTCTTAGCCTGCTTCACCTGTTCTTTTTCTTCTACCCACCAGCTTGTCCCTCAGAAGTCTGCCCCCTGGAAGTTGGCTTCTTTTCTGTTCTTTACACTCTCTCTGCCTGGTTCATTACACCTACTCTCATGCCTTCTGCTACCATCAATTTCAAAATCTGTATTTCTAGCCGTAACTTCCCCTCTGAGCTCCAGCTCTGTATTTCCAATTGTATCTTTACATATTTGCAGAACTTAAAACATATCTTAAACCAAACCTGTCACCTCATCATCTACTCTTCATTACCCAATCTTCTGTACGTTTTACCTTGGTTAATAATGTCTCCGCCTTTCTAGTTTCCCAAGCTGTTCATCTTGATCTACATTTTTGCTCCACTACTCTTTATGCCCAATAGATTATAAATCTTAATTCATTTTCAAAAACCCCTCTAGAATCTGGTTCTTGTTCATCTTAATCCAAGCCCTATTAATCTTTCACCAGGGCTATTACAACTACCTTCTTACTGTCTTCCATGCCTTGTTTTTCTCTGCTCCACTCTATTCTTCATACTGACTTCTGTGCTTTAAAACGTTCTACTCCATAACCTCTAGGTGCAACTATTGGGTAGTCGGAAAAGTCATGACGCATTTTTGCAACAAAAAACATAGAAAAAATATGTCCTGACTTTTCCGACCACCCAATAATTACTCCTCTTTTGTCTCCTCAGTAATCCTCAGCTCCCCTGTGCCTTCCGAGGCTCTGAATTTCATGCTGTTCTCTCTGACTGGAATGTCCTTCCATCTTCTACACCCACAAAATGTATTCATTACTTAAGGTCAGCCTTAATTGTCACCTCCTCCGCTTTCCTCAACTTTCCAAGTTGTACTAATCAATGTTCCTATGGTTTTACAGAGCTTTTTCAAACCTCTACTATGGCACTAGTTGTATTGTGATGTCATATTTATGGTTTATGTCTTTCTTTCTTGAGGAATACTGAGCTCTTGTGGAAGAAAGACAATCTTTCCATCCCTAACGAGTTCCTGGCATACACCAGACACTCGGTGAATGCCCAATGGCAGAAGGAGTAACACAATGTCAAATCTAAACTTAGGCCCAACTGTGAGCCAGCTGTGTCTTTTGGTAGCCAAAATTCCTCCTTTTCTTTCTAAGCTAGATAATAACATAGCACCAAAGGTACTCATTTAGTTGGGGTGAAGGGGCCGGTGGTGAGATAGGCAGTGAGAGGGCGATGAGAAGATTGATTCAAGAAACCCAAGTTTAAATAAAATCTGCCTCTATCTTACACTTGTGGTATAATGTTAAAGCGTTGAACTGGCGGGGTGGTCGAGTGGCTCAGTTGATTAAGAGCGCGAGCTCTGAACAGCGGGGTTGCTGGCTCAATTCCCACATGGGCCAGTGAGCTGCTTCCGAAGGGCAGCCAGATTGCTCAGGGGTTAGAGAGTGTGCTCTTACTAACAAGGTTTCCGGTTCGACTCCCACCTACCCCCGCAACTCAGATTGAACACGGCACCTTGAGGTGAGCGGCTGCAAGCTGCCGCCGGGTGGCCAGATGGCGACCGGACTTGGAGCTGAGCTAGCTGCGCCCTCCACAGCTAAGATTGAAGGACAACAACTTGGCTGTTCCCCTTCCTCAATTCCCTAATAAATCTTTAAAAAAAAAAACAAAAAAATCATTGAACTGTCTACTGAGCTCCCCAAACTCTTACCCTCTGAAACTGAAGAAGAGTGTTGCACTCATCTTATATGCACTTTAAAATTTACTTCAGGGCTGCCTGTCTGGTTACGTTGCCCTCTCATCTCCTCATATAGATACTGCATCTATCTCTTATTTACCATATTTTATCATCATTCTTTCTCTTTCACACTAGTTTGCCACTTCCCCAAGGGCAGAGATTATATCTAATGATCATTTTTTTACTCCCAACTGCTATTATAATAGGCTATAGTAGTTGCCTGTAAATACATAGTGAAGTGTCTAGACATTTTTTTTTAATGACATTACCCAGGGAGCTTGTCATGAAGATAGATACAATGCTGGTTTTTTGGAGGGGTTTTTTCCTTGTCTTGTTCTTTAAAGATTTCAATTGTGAAGATATGTCATAAGAGGCCCCAAAGAGAAAAGATCACTGTGGGTGGAAGTGACTTCGGACAGAGCACTTTGTATCTCTGTAGGCAATATAGAGGCGATTCTTCCTACCTTGCGTGTTTCACAGGGTGAAGCTTAATAAGGCTTGAGGGAGACGAGATGAGAAAAGGAGAGGGGGGCGGGGCGGGAAAGGAAAGTGAAAGGAAGCCAAAAGTATTAGAGTTGAACTAGCTCCCTAGGATGGATAAAATCTGATGAGGCAAAGGGAGGGGAAAGGCTGGGTAGGCAGGCAATTCAAGCTCAGGTTAAGAAATAAGACAGCAGATGCCACTGGTTCAGAACTCCAGCAACACTGTGTATTTCTGCCTGTGCTTGTCTGTGTTTAAATAGGTTGTACACAAAAGCAGCCATTGGAGGCAGGTTTCTTTCCTACTCTGAGTGCTTCCTACCCAAGATAAGATAATAAACATTTAGAGAGCGGATGCTCACAGTAAATATTTTTTTAATAGGGCACAGTCAACACGGAAGCAGGATTCTAAACAATCCTGCTACCTGATTCATGGAGAAGGTTTATCCAACAAAACCTGAAAAGAAACCTGAAACATTTGGCTGCCTCTGGCCATCTGTGCTGTCAGCTTCCCTTTGGCTTTTTCCAGACTCGTGTGAGCTGGTACGCTGGTATTTCTTTCAGCTTCCCACTGTGTGTGGCAACAGCCCTGGTTTGGTGGAGTTCATTGGCGCTTTTGCTTTATGTACAAGAATGTTTGTTTCCACTGGGGCAACAGAACACAATGGAATTGTTACACAAACAGCTGGTGACCCCATAGAAGGGAAGATGTCCCTTTAATTAAAAAGGTGCCCATGAGCAATTTATTTCCCGGAGGAGCTGGGCTCGAGGCACTAACCTTCTCTCTCATTTAACAAGCACTTCGGTCATATTTTGCAAGAAAGAACATTATGTACCAATTTGAAAATTATACTAATGCATACTAAACAACTTCCCACCATTGTAATTGCCTCATATCTTTCGTTCTTTCCATTTATTTACTCTAGAATATCAACAGTCCTAAAGAGTTTTCTTTAAAGGGAGAATAGAAGAATGTGACAATAAAGCTCTGGGGAAAACAAAACAAAATAAAAATAAAAAGAGAAAAGCCAAATGCCCTGGAACAGAAAAGTATACATGAAGCAGTGAAAATACCTTTGTGCTGTCCGAAAACACTTGTCTATGTCACCCCCAAGTCACCAGAACTGCAAGGGACCTGAACCCCTTGTACTTCCTTCTCCTTGAACAGAGGCCAGGGGAAGGAAAAGTATGGGTGTGAGTCCAAAAAGCCAATAATTGAGAGCAGAGTGAGAGCGCAGAGCCAGGGTCTGGTAAACTGAGTTTGCTTCCGTTGTGAGTTACCACTGGGCTGAACCCTGAGCTTTTAGACCATCTGTAAAGTGTTATTCACCCTAATTGCGAAAAGGCAGACCTGCTCCTCAGAGGGCCACTGTGGAGGACTTGCAGCCGGCTAGGGAGAGTACTGACTTCCGAGTGCCAGGTGGTGAAACCTGACATTCATCTCTTCCTCCTGAGAACTGCAAAGAATTTAGTAGGGTGCTGTACACATGCCAAAGAGCTCAGATAATTTCTGGATGTTCATCTGAGGCACTTCACCACAGGCCTCATCCTCATAAGTAGTAGGTGGCAAAGACTGTGATGGTCAAGCCACCAGGAAAATGGGGATGTTAGCAAGATGGACCAACAAGAAAGCAGCTCATTTATCATATACCCTGAGCCCCTGACAGAAGGTCCAGAGGACTTAGGTCACTGCTGCATCTATCCATCATCTTCCAGGGAAAAGAAAACCCAGAGATTCTCCCATAAGCCTCTGGATAACAGCCAGGGGCCCCTGGAAAAAATCCTCCAATGAAGAAGACAAGGGCTGTCAGTGCTGATTGGACCAAGAGCATCTCAGTCTCCTAGCAGTCCTGCTGGGACTGTGCCTGTCACAGTGCAAAGGAGCCATTCTTGAGAGCATTTTGTGTTTTCTCTCCAGGGCTGGAGTCTGATTCCATTTGTGACTCATCACAAGACAACATATGGCACTGCTTCAAATCCCCAACCCAGGCCTTGTATTATAGCCAGCAGCTTGGGCACCACTGGCTCTCTCTGGGTCTGCTTCCACTAGGCCTGGCACCCCTCGGGGTACTCTACAGAGAGAGGTGAAGGAACTGAGTGCTGTGGGAACGCATCAGTGGCCTCTACCCTACACTCACTAATTTCTGCCCATAGCTCAGAAAGTGGAGGGGAGGTGTGAACGTGAAGGGCAATCCAGGCCTCAGAAAACAAAGGGAGCCACACAAAATAAAATCACCATTGGAGTAGCAGGAACAATGACGTAGGAGTAGCCACTTTTTAGGCTTACGGAAGGCTAGGCACTCTCCAACTATTTGTGTGGAAAGGCACCCTTCAAGGTAAGTCTATTATTATCAACATTTTACAGACAGGAAGACTGAGGCTTCATGCATTCAGCAACTCACTGAAGGTCACCCAGCTGGTAAGGGGCAGAGCTGGGATTCAAACCCAGGCTGTCTGAACAGTTGGCACAAGTTCAGACTTCTAGGTATCAAGCAAATGATGATGGGTCTCTTCAGTCCCTGGCTGCCCAAGTAGAGGGACCCTCCCCCCCACACACACACACACCAGATGCCTACTGGGATGGGGGTGGCACTGTCAGCTCCACCACCACTGTCATTGGCAGGAGCAGAGCTGGTGTGAGACACAGGATTCCCTAGTTTTGTTTCCGCTCTGAAAAGCAAAGCCTGTAGCTCTGAGAATTATTGTCCACTCAGTGAAAAGCAGCTAGAGTTTGAGATGGCTGAGGGCAGGGGGTGGGGTGGTGACCAAAACCACAGGACAGAGTCATAAGGCAGGCTGCTGTTCACTCTCTGTGGCACTTAATCTTGTGAACCTCAGTCTTCTCAAGACTTGATAGTGATGATGTACATATGTCTGCTTTGTGATCTCCAAAGTGGTCTAAAAATCTAAGGTATTTTTAGGGTACAACAGGGAATTTTCATTCAGAAGCTGCATACAAGGGGTTATAATCATATTTCTAGCACATTCAAATATATAAGGTCTACTCAGCAATAATGACAGGACACAAACCACTGATGCACGCAACATCATGCACGAGTCTCAAAAATATTAGAAAAGAAGCCAGGCAGGCACAAGAGTATGCATTGTATGATTCCACTTATATATAAGTCTAGGAAATACAAACTAGTCTGTAGTGACAGAAAGCAGGTTAGTGAAGAATAGATTTACTGCAAAAGGGGCACAAAGAAACTGTAAGGGGTGATGGACATGTGGTGTGCCTTGAGGTGATTTCATGATGTTTTCATTTGCCACAAATGATCAACCTCTAAATAGGTTTAGTTTATTGTACATAAATTAGACCTTGATAAAGTGCAAAAAGAACACATGTCAAAGTCTTTCCGTTTGAACCAAGGCCTCTGTGTAGCCTGGTAAGTTCACTAGACTTACCGTTTTAGCCTGAGGCTGTCATGGTGACATGGCCCCACACAGGGTAAGTCCCTGAGCTCCCCCGAGCCTCAAGTCTCATCTTGAAAATGAGGCTTTTACCATGTGCTTCACCCCACAGGACGGCTGTGTTGGTCAAGATGGATAATTAGTGCATGTGAGAACAATCTTCAACTGCAAACTAACACACAGATGTAAGGGAGTGCTGTGTGTGGGTACACGGGCACAATGGGTAGATTCGAGACTTTCCTGCCATACCCACCTGCAGGATCCCTTCAGCTCCAAGTTTGTGTTCTCTTTCTGCCCCACACCCCTGGGAAAGCAGCCCCCACCGAGAATCAGCAACAATTCAGAGCGGCTGTGTTGACCAAGTCTTTTCAGGAAATACCATGTCAATTCACCAGGTAGGCTGGAGAAGGCCCGAGACACTGGATACTTTAATTCCTGGGCTCGTCCAGATGCCTCTCAATTCCTTGTGTAGCCAGCTCTGAGCTGCTTTTATCTTTGGGCAGTGAGGCATAGCTAACACACCTTCCCTTCCAGAGCAAAGACACTTCTTCCAACTCTTCCCTTCTGCCACTGTCCAGGTCTTCAACTAGGCATTGTTTAAATCTTGGTAGGAAAAAGACAACCTAATAGCTATGTGAACCTTTGCCCAGGACCTCAATCACCATCCCACCTTCCTTCCTTTTCTTCCAATCCAACATAAGAATTCCGTAATCATATCGATTTTGTGCCCAAATTATACGTTTAACTTCTCCAAGTCTTTTTCCTGCCCTGATCTCATTTTGTCTTTACAAAGCCTTGTTAATTACACAGGACGGGCATTGCAATGCACAGAAGCTGGTCAGGATATTGATAAAAAGGGGTTAAACAGAAGACAGAAAAGCCTCAAGTGTCAGTCAGCCTTCAAACTGAACTAGAACCCTGGACATCTGACCCCTGTCACAGAGTCTTTTTGCAAGATTGTATCTCTGTCATTCATTAGGAGACATTCAAAGCCATTGGCTTATAGACAAAGTGCTAGCCCCAGGCAGCCTCAAACCAACCCCAACCAAAACAAAAGGCATAGTTCTGTCAGCCAGGGCTCCTCAAATTCATTGTTCTGTGACTGGCTCCCACAGTTGGTCTCAAGCTACAGAAGATATAAGAGATAAGAGCTTCACTCCTCTAGAACCACAGAGGCCAGTAGGGGGATCGTATGAAATCCAGTAGGGTTACCCAAAGCAACAGCTCTATCAGAGTTCCTGTCCGGTCTTCTATCGTGATATACTCAACTCCTCCTGGCCTCAGGCGTCCTCTTCTTCTTCAGGCCTTTGCCCAGCATACACACTCCTCCTTTTCCTTCCACCAATCTCACTCCAGTCTTGACACAGCTAGACTTTTATTTTTAGAACTTTTGGAACAGAGAAGAGCTATTGGGCATAGAAAGAAAAAGGAAGGGATAGGCCATTTTGGCCCCTGAAAAACTTTCTTCCTGAGGCCTTCCTAATGCCTCTTTACCTTTTACTTGCTTAAACACACACACACACACACACACACACACACACACACACACACACTCACACACACACACTCTCACACACACACACACACACACACACACTCACACACACACACACACCATAAAAATCACCACTCCTCAATCCTCCATGTGGCAGGTTTTTCCACAGCAGTGTCTAAGTTGGGCTTAAGGTCATAAGGTGGGATGGAAAAAACCCAGCGCAGCTCCAGAGGAGTAGTGAGCTAGAGAGAACACACCCTGAGGTCACCTGCTTGTTCAGCACTTCTTCCCTGTAGCTCTGTCAAGCACTTAAGCAGCATGCACTGATTAATCCTGTCCCCTTCAGAGGGAGTCAGTGGGGCCCTGAGGGGTTAAGTGACTTATCCAAGACCACAAAATGCACAGGCTAGAATGGGACCTGGGCCTTGCTGGCCTTTGCGCCCAGTGGAAGGTTCATTCTTCCTGATGAGCAACACTAGACCCAGTTACACCCAGAGGGGAAACCAGAGCTGTCAGCTTTGGCCACCGCCATGCCAAAGGGCCATTTTCCAGAGATTGGTCTCATTCCTTCTTCCCATCACAGGTAAGTCATCCTGATCCCAGGAAACCATTCCTGCTGTCTCCTGCTTTCAATTTCTTCATGTTCCTTCCTCCAGGCTTAAGACCTAAAAAAGAGGCTTCTGACAAGCTAAGCCTGATGCCTTGTCCTCTTCCTTTTCAACTCTCTAAAATCAAGTTAAAAGTCTGCTCTCTGAAATCACCAATGGATGGCCCTGTGGAGAGGCCCCTCTACTTACTGACCTGAGTTAAGTTATTGACGGGAAGGCTGAGCACATCAGCCTTTCTAGGTTGAGGTAGAAGAGATGCCAGCCTGGGTAGGGAGTGGAAATCAGGGGTCAGGTAACTGCCAAGGGCTCTGCCCACTCTGAGGCAGAGAATTTGAGGGAGACAGAACAGCAAACCCAACCTCCCTCCCACCTAGGCTATTTTATCATGACCTACTCTGTCACCTTTTCAGTAAAGAGAGGCAGTGCTAGTAATAATAATAGTAGCTGTAATAGACTGAATAATGGCTCCCCAAAAGATAGACATGGCTTAGTATCTGGAACCTGTGAACATTACCTTATGGCAAAAAATAAATTAAAAAGGATTTTGCAGCTATAATTAAGTGAAGGATCTTGAGATGGGAAGAGTATCCCGCATTATCTGGGGAGACCCCAAATGCCACCACAAATGTCTTTATTGGAAAGAGACAGAAGGAGAGTTGACACAGAAGAGAAGGTTATGTGACCATGGAGGCAGAGAATGAAGTGATGCAACCACAGCCAAAGAATGCCAGCAGCCACCAGGAGCTGGAAGAGGCAAAAAATGGATTCTCTCCTAGGACTTCCAGGGGGAGAATAGCCCTGCTGTCACCTTGATTTCAGCCCAGTGACACTGATTTAGGGCTTCTGCGCTCCAGAACAAAAAGGAATAAATTTCTGTTGCTTAAAGCCACCCAGTTTGTTGTTTCTTGTTACAGCAGCTGCAGAAGCAAACATAATAGCTAACACCTAATGACTCCCTACTATGTGTCGGGCATTGGACTAACATGTTACCCACATAAATGCATTCCATCCCGGCCATGGATATGAGGCCTGAGCTGAGCAGGCACGCTGCCTGGGTTTGAATCCCAGATTCACGGCTTACTGTTGTGGCCCTGAGCAAGTTGCATAATCTCGCTAAACCTTTGTTTCCCAAGTCATAAAATGGGCATACAGTTACTTTTCTCATTTGGTTGCTAGGAGGATAAAATGGATAGTAGGTAAAGTGCTTAGAACACTACATGCTAGCTGTTATGAGATCTCAGTGGTTGAACAAGCCAAAATTAGACCCTCATCCTAATCTGTCAGGACGTGGACAAGGGCAGGAAAAAAGATGTCCCTTTAAAGCCAGCTTGAATAGCAAACATGATGGTCTGAGGAGTTAAGTATTTCTTCCCTTAATTAAGCAATTTAGTTCCTTACACTGACCTCATTTCATAAAGGGAAAATGCCTGGACTGTGCTAATTCTGCAGCATCGCCCAGCAGACTTCCAGGCCCCTATCTCCCATTCTTAAGGAGAGCAATGCGCAGCCATCATCCACAGGCAGAGCCTAGTTTGCAGCATCCACACCTGACAGACTCCTGTAGAGCCCACACATCTTCTCCCTGCAACTCTGGCATCAGGAACTGAGAGGGCCCTGTGCTTGGAAGCCAGCGGGAGACAGAAACATCAGTCCATATTATGGCCTTCCAAGGCCACTCCAACCTGTCCCAGCAGGCTGGGTGGAATGATAAAATCAGAGGTCTGCTTTGATTAAGAGGTTCTAGCCAGCTTAGTAAAGAATCAACAAGGTTTGCCCAAAGGCCTTGGAAGAGAAACCTAGAGTTATCTTCTGAAAAAGGAGGGAGAGAAAAAAAAAGTTTCCTTAACTTCACCCTTCCTAATAAAGTTTGCCCAACCTCCCACTTCAGGTGATGTAACTCAAAGAAGCAGCACGCCACAGGACCCCAGGCTGTCCGTCCCCACCTAAGAAATTTGCAAGCATCCAAGGGAGAAGGAAGGGCCTGACCACTGGGCCTTGGCTTCCTTCTAGGCAGGGTTCCAGCCCCACAGTCTTGGATGCCCAGCTTCAGAAGACTCCTGCTGCTACTGCTGCTGCCTTGTGCTGGCGACCAGGCCTCTTCGCAGCAGGCAGCAGGACCAGCCACCTGCGCTCTCGCTGCACTTTCCTACCCCACCCTCCATGGGAAAGAAGGATGATGGAGGACAGCTCCCCCCTCCTTACTCTCAGGCACCCACAGATTTCTGCACTGCCGTCACCACTGACGAGAACTCCGGTCCCCTGGAAGAACTGCTTCTCCTTATTCCTTCCTCCGTATCAATGAACACGCAGCAACACCCACGCTCCTGCTCCTCCCACTCCGGTGGGAGACCGAACCGGAGAGCAGCATCCGGACCTGGAAGCCGCTGCGGTGGGAGCGCCGGCTAGGCTGCCCCGCTGTCCGTTGCCCTCTCGCAGCCATCAAGAGGATTCTAAGCTAGCCCTGAGTTCCGGATCGAGAGGGTACCTGAATCCTCCATGGGGCCCCGCCTCCCCGGGGGCTCAGCGGTTAGCGGACCCCAGCTTAGCCCCACCGGCGGAGGCCGGGCGTTGGGCACGGTTCCCGGGACTCGAACCCGGCGCCCTCTCCCTTAGACATGCCTCACCTTCGGCATCCCCAGCAAGCCCCCAGCCCAGCGCTCACGCGCGGCGTCTTCCCCCTGCACCCCCACGGCGAGGACATCAGAGCCGGGCTCCTGTGCGCCCATCCCGCCCTCCGCAGGACGTGGGCACGGGGGAGCGCGCCGCCCGTCCGGCAGGCGCGGGGAGACGAGCTGGAGCGAAGCCGAGGGTCGGGCCGTTTGGGGCGGGAGGGGTCGCAAGGGCTGCAAGCCCGGCCACTTACGCGCGGGCTCTGGGAAAGCCCATGGACAAGAGCACGTCCAGGGCGGATCCATGCTTGATGGTGCCGGGGCGCTGCTGGCGGTTCCTCCGCGGGGTGACTTTGCTGTACAGCTCTTCTCTCGCGGCCATGCCAAGCGGGGTGGGGTGGCTGTACTGAGCCATGGCTCAGAGGCCAGCCATCGCCGGGGAAGGTGCCGGAGCCGGATCGTCCCGGAGGGAGAAGGGAGCTGGACTAGGGTAGGGCAGGGGGCGGAAAGCCGGGCGGGAGGCGGCGGAGAGGGCGGAGGCGGCGCACAGAGCTTCCCGGGTGTTGAGATTCTGACGCTTCCTGGTGAGGCCACCGAAGCCAGAACGGCCCGCGAGCAGCTTCGGCCGGGCCAGCAATTCAGCTCCTCGGGCCTCCGGGTGCCCCCAGCGCGGCGCCTGCAGCAGCTTCGCTCCTCCGCCCCCTTCCTTCTCCTCTCCCAGCAGTCCGGGAATTTGCAATGAGTAATTTTTGAATGGATCAAAAAGGAAAAAGAACCTTGTGGGCAGGCCCTGCCTTGCCTGTGCCCGGGCCCCGCCCCTCTCTTAAAGCTGCCGCTTCTAGCTGGAGGATTGGAACCAGCGTAGGCTGCCTGTGTGAGTTGGGATCCGAGAGTCGCTTCCAGCGCCTCTACCTTCTCCATGGCTTGCATATAGGGCCAGATGGGCCTCAAGACACTACTAGATCAATCAATTCAAGTTTCAAGTGGTTCTAGATGGGGTTAATAATGAAAACTGAGCGAATTTGTGGATGACGTTAATGAACTAGAAGGCCAAGTCAGAAGTCCCAGATAAAAGGTTTTGCTTTCAAACGATCCTGCAAAACCTAGAGGATTGTTATGGCCATCGAAGGCCAATTTCATCAGCCAGACAAGTGGCCACAATGAAAACCTAACATGCTCTCCATGACTAAGATAGTGACGTCAGGGTAAAGAGTGGGACCTCAGCCCAGCCAAGTGGCTCAGTTGGTTAAGAGTTGGCTTGGGAGCTTGAGCTCTGAGCAGCAGGGTACCCCTGGTTTGGTTCCCACATGGGCCAGTGGTGCTGCGCCCTCTAGAGCTAAGATTGTGAACAACAGCTCAGCCTGGAGCTGGGCTGCCTTGAGTGACCCACCACAGAATAGGCTACAGCGCCTACTGCAGTGAGCAGAGATGAGTGGCCATCCAATGGCTGGAGACTGACTGCCTCAGCTGGGAAGAGCGCAATGATCATAATACCAACATGGGCCAGTGAAGCAACGTCCTCCACAACTAGACTGAAAAAACAAAAGGGCAGCAACTTGTCTGTTCCCCTCCCCCAATTCCCCAGTAAAATTTAAAAAAAAAAGAAAAAAAGTGGGACCTCAAGCTCTCAGTTCTGGGAGAAGAAAGGAAAAAGAGGGAGAGGTCAGGGCAGAAACAGGAAGAGAAAAGAAGATGGAAGGGGGAAGGAGGAAGAGAGATAGGAAGTGGAAAGTAGAAGGAAGGTGGAAGGAGAAGGAACAGAGAAAGCACACTTTCTAACTGTAAGAGGTATTCAAACGGAAAGAGTTGATTTTCGTTAGAGAATGAGTACCCTGTCAATAGAAGGATTCAAAGAAAGACTGGATCATCACTGGTCAGCAATGAGGAATAAGTGAATTGCTTCATTGGTTGGACAAAACTACTCCCACCTCAAATAAGATGGGCTTCCTACCCAAACCTACTCTCCCAGGCCCCACACCATGAACTTGACTGAGGAGTGTTAAGGCTCTTTCATTCCAAGATAAACTTATTGCACTCAGAGACAAAGGCCCCACTTGGTGTAATGGAAAAGGCACAGAGTAAACCCTAGCTGCTACCCTTTTTCAGGTAATGATAATAATAAAACCTAACATTTATTGGACTCTTCTATGTGTCAACCATGGTGCTAAACATCATAAATGGATTAACTCATTGAGGTTTTACAATGACCCTGTGGAATGCATATGATTATGGTCCCAGTTTTACAGATGAGAAAACAGCTCTGAGAGGTTGAGGAAGATCCTAGAGCTGGTAAGCGCATAGCCAGAGCTTTTGTCCACTGTGGTACTCTGGGCAAGTTGCTCCTGCCTTCTACAGCCCCGTGTCCTTTTCTGTATACATCATAGTACCTCCCATTACACACGCTGGGCTCTCCAAAAATGTCAGCTCCTTCTCCTGTCTGCAGTGTGGGGGTGGGATGGTGACCACACTCATGAGCAGCGTTTTCATGTTGCTTTACAAGGCATCTAAAGGTTTTACCAGGGGAAATGATACAGCTTAATTCTCCTAGCCCAGAATTGGTTTTCTAAAGACTATCCAGTGGTATTTGGAGTGGGGTGATAAGGACTACTGGGGCTTAAGCAACAATGTGCATAATTCTGCCTCAGGCTCTGTAAGGGATGAGGAAAAGTTCATACTTCCTGTGTAGAAGCTTCTACCAGAGCAGAGGAAGTGTGCTGGAGCCTTGTAGAGTGCTTCTTCAGGTAATGGAGCAAAGAGACAGCACTGGGCTGGGAAAACAATACCTAGACAACACCTCCTTGGGATGCGTTCAGTAAAGGATGCTGGACCTAGGGCCGGCCGAGTGGCTCAGTTGGTTAAGAGTTCACTCAAGAGTTTGAGCTCTGAGCAACAGCAGTTCGAGTCCCAGCCCGAGCTGAGCAGCCGCTGAGCTGCCAACAGGTGTCAGGATGACTTAGCTGAAAAAAAAAAAAGGATGCTGGACCTTACCCAATATTCTGAACTTCTACTTCTTTCAGCCTGGGCTGAAAGTCAAATGATCTGGAGCCTAGTCAAGAGCTACTAATGCCTGTGGAAATATTTTGTAAACCATGAGCACTACACAAATAATAGCTCAAATGTATTGAGAACTTAGTATATGCTGTTGCTGTTCTTGGGTTCTTACACATATAACTCATTTACTCTCTCAACAAGGCAATGAAATATTAATAGGTACTACCATGTTATCATCAGCAACTTTACAAATGATACTGAAGCAGACCAAAGTCAAGTATCTTGTCCAAGATCATATGGCTAATATGTAGTAGAACCAGGATTTGAACTCTTAAAATTTGTCCAAACAACCATTTATCACCACTGTTAAGATGATGAAGAGATGCCAACCATTAAAACAACATCGTGCCCTTTTGACTCCTTTTATGCCCCTTGACATAAAATTGCTGGATCTCTGTTTCTCCAGAAAAATTGAATTTATTATCTTTATAAGGGTGGAAGAAACTTTTCTCTACCCTCAAGGTTCTAACAGATTAGCAAGAGAAAATAACCAAATTTAATATGTATGTACACATGGGAACCCCACATAAATGAGATCCCACATACAAGAGAGTTTCAAAGTCACAAAGGGAAAATGGGTATCTAAGATATTCTGAGCCAGAGATGAAGTAAGGTGCCTTGGGAGCTTCAAAAGGTCATTGCAGGATGATAAGAAGGACAGATGTTCAGTAATGAGAAGTTTGCCTTGCCCTATAGGTAGGTCAAAAAAGGTTATCTCTGATAATCTCTTATTATGGACAAGGCGCCTTATTCAAATTCTTCTAGGTAGTAAAGGTTGGGGGCAGGGGGCGGAAGCTGTTCTTTAGTCTGATCCTAAATTTGCCTTTAATTCAGAACAATCTGTATGCCACTGAGGCGCATCTTGGAGTGACTTGCTCTGAACCCCTATATCTTTCTCCCTGCTGTTAGGCAAACTGCGAGAGGAAATGATGGATATAAAAATAGTTTTAGGTAGACTGGAAAAAAAGCACTGTGGAAAACCAGACACCTTAGATGTAAAACTGTTTTGTCTGGGACTTGCAGGAATCTCAGCCTGACTTCCTCACCCTTCTTCAGCTCAGTGCCAGCACTCAGACTTCTGCCATTTGTTCTGCAAGGGATAGAGGGACTGACAATTAAGATGCATTGTGTTTTAATTGTATTGACTTTGAAAAGCTAGGGGAAGCTTTATAAATGCCCGTATTGTTATGTTACAAAGAGAAGAGAAATGACTATGCATCTGACAAGATATCTGATGACAGTAGTGGGAAGAGTGAGGCATGAATGGGGCCTTGCAGAGTGAGCAAGCTGACACATCAGCATTAAGCTACTTCCTCAAAAGGGTAAGCAAGTGATCATGTATCCCTGCACCAATAGGTCAAGTCAGAATCCACCCTGGGCCACAAACCTCTTTTTGTTCCTGTGCACACTGTTTAACTCCACCTGCACTGGCCTCAGACACTTTTTTGGTGTGTTAGCCCTTCTGAAATGGCCACAGGGATGCCCAGGATGGGGACCCAGTTAACTGAACTCATAATTTCTGAAGTGTATCCTATGTGTTTTCCTTTTCCTTCTCTCCACCCTTGAGAAAAGTTAAATGACTGTATTAAGAACAGGCAGTCAAGTCTGCAGAATGTCTCCAATTGAGGGCTGGGATGGTGCCGTGCAAATGAAGGTTGTTTTTGAACCATTAGGAACTTTAGTCCCTAGACTTCAAAGGGATTCCTCATGGCCAGAAGATTTTGAAACCCCTTGGTAAAGTAAAAAAGGAAAGGCCATAGGAAGGCTCCAGAAATGGGAATTGGGAAGCCTAGGTGTTGACTGTGACTTAGAAGTGTTCTCTGCTCCTCTCTGGGTCTCAGCTTCCTCACGTGCCAAATGAGGGGGTTGGCTTAGGCTGGGGATTCATAGGACTTTGTCAGAGGACCCGCAGGGACTCTTTATAATAAGGGTTGCAGTTACTCAACTGCATTTGATTGAGTGAGTGGAGCATGGCATCTCTCTTCTTTTCAGAGCAGGCACACGTTGTGAGCTTTATGTCTTGGGGGTTTATGTTTGGTTTTCTGTGAGAAGGTGATTTAGAAGATCAAAAAACATTCTGAAAAGCACTGTACTAGATGATCTTAAATGCCCAGTTTAGTTTTGAATGGCCATAACTTAATAAAAAGAAAAGTGAAGAGGAATGGAGCAGGATTGGTGAGAGGGGGAAGAGGTTGCTGGGAAGGGAAGAGCAGATGAGGGGTGGGTTGGGGAGAGAGATTAGTCCTCTACACAGATAAAATGTTAGAGTGAAATGGACTTTAAAAAGTTATGTTATTGGGCCAGCCGAGTGGCGCGTTGGTTAAGAACTGGCTTGGGACGCAGGAGGGCCCCGGTTCAGATCCCACATATGAGGGCCAGTGACACTGCCCTCACAGCTAAGATGCTGAACAACAGCTCAACCTGGAGCTGGGCTGCCGTGAGTCACCTGAGACGGCTTAGGCTGCAGCTCCTGTGGCAGTGGCTTGCCATGGGC
>NW_017732555.1:215179-239083 GCF_001890085.2 Hipposideros armiger
TGCCTCGCCCGGGAAGAGCGCAATGATGGTGCCAACTTGGGCCAGTGAAGCAACGTCCTCCACAACTAGACTGAAGAACAAAAGGACAGCAACTTGTTTGTTCCCCTTCCCCCAATTCCCCAATTAAAAAAAAAAGTTATATTATTTTCACCATTAGAAGAAATTATAATTATGAGATTGGACAGAACACAGTGGCAGTCAAATTGCAGTATAAATGTATCAGATCAACATGCTGTACACTTCAAATTTAATGTTATATGTCAATTAGACCTAAATAAAATAAAACAAAAAGTCATTCATTCTTATCATATCCTGAGGCACAATTGTAACAGATCTAAGGACCTGGAGATTGGTGACTATTTCACAATCTGAAATTTGTCCCTAGGACTTAGCACAGTACTGGGCACACAGAAGGTGTGTAGTAACATTTACATAATGGTTGACGGGTTGTTTAACCTCTAAAGCCATGTCACACAGTAGGAAAAACTAAGGCTGAAACAGTTTGGAGTATCACTCCAAACCAATAAAAAGATTATATTTTTCTCACATTGAAAAAAATTAAGATCCCTCCCTCAACTGCAAAAGCACGAAAGAGAGGTGGGAGGGGGATCTATTTTTATTATTTTTTTCACCCATCTCTGAACAAAAATGCCAGCATGTCTATTCTGGAATCCTCATAGGAGACACTCCATTGTCCCTGTTTCCTCTTTGTAAAGGCCTCACTGCCCCAGGTTCTGTGTCCCTGGTTTGCTTCATAACAATAGAAGTGTTGTGAAATAAACTGTACAAGTTTAAAAAAAAAAGTTTATTTCCTCTTCTCACACAACTTCCTTTTTCTATACAAAAGGAAATGTATGGGCAGCATAGGGGAATTTTTATTTCTAAGAAATAGAATAAAATTAAGTAGAGGTAAAAACCTAGATATGGAGCGGGGAGGGGGGGAATTGATTTAAAAGAGTGGAAACAATGCTGTCTCTGAAAGGGCTTTATCACAGGGTCGGCAGCAGAGGGGCAGAAGGAAATATAGAAGCAGGGATGTATGCAGATGTGTTCATACTTATATTTTCATGGTAACCACTGAAGAATGTGAATCTTTTTTGGCTGTACTATAAGAATACAATGTTAAGTAATTCACTGGAAACTTGCTTACTAATATTTTAAATTATAGATCAGATAATGAATTCTCTTCGAAGAAGTATACTTTGTGCCCTCTGTTGCTTTATGTCTTATTATTAATCAAACGTTAAGAGAATGCAGTGTTTTAATTGTAACTACCAATATCTTTATCTAGAGGCCTGTTGCCACTTTTGTCTTTTATGAAGTTTTTGTCACCAAGAAAGGCAGAATTATATATTTTTTTTCCAGATTGAGTTGGTGTAGTGTATTCTTGGTTATCAAAATACACATATAGCTTTGGAACTTCGAAATTGTAAATATTGGTGACGTGTGAAAAAGCATGATACATAACTGTACCATCTTAATTACATAAAAATGGATGCTTAGTTGTGTAAATACACACAGGGCACCTAGGACACATCAAATTGTGAAATATTTGTGATTATGGGTGACTTTGTTCTTTGATTCTTGTGTTTTTCAGGTTCCTATTATGTACATATGAATTTTTTTTTTAAAGATTTTTATTGGGAATTGGGGGATGGGAACAGCGCTGGGGAATTGGGGGAAGGGGAACAGACAAGTTGCTGTTGTTTTGTTCTTCAGTCTAGTTGTGGAGGATGTTACTTCACTGGCCCAAGTTGGCACCATCATTGCGCTCTTCCGGGCGAGGCAGATCAGTCGCTGGCTTCTGGATGCGGTTCATGCTGGCTGCTGGCTACACACGGTAGCCCATGGCAACCCACTGCAGCTTCCCTGCAGCCTACGCCTCTCTGGCAACTCACGGCAGCCCAGCTCCAGGTTGAGCTGTTGTTCAGCATCTTAGCTGTAGAGGGCAGTGTCACTGGCCCTCATATGTGGGATCCGAACCAGGGCCCTCTGGCGTCCCAAGCCAGCTCTTAACCAACCAACGCGCCACTCAGCCAGCCCTGAACTTTTTAAAATAAATGTTATTTTAAAAACCCGAAAAAAAATTCAGAGTGGTCTCAGAGGTTGCAAGATATAATTTTTGAATATTATATTTCTTTCTGAAACTGTAGGTTTACTTTAAAATTCTAGAAAATGCATTTCAATAAATCTTTGGGGAGCTGTGTACATAATTGTTAGGCATATTTTTCCAAATCATGTATAATATATAATGTAAACACAAATAACTTGTGACCTATACAAAGAGGGAAAATTGCATTGTGCCCAAGCCTTAGGTAGACTAACACTCTGGCCAGTATATTTCTTCCATCTGCATTCTAGAAATTAAAATATTGAAAGTGCCTATTACTCCCTCCCCAACCAAGTTACCTGCCCTATCCTCTACCACAAACCTCCTAGAAAGTGTATAGCCACACTTTATGACAAGCCCCATTCTAGGATTGGGCTATAGATTTGGGAAAATAAGCAAAGTAATTTATCTCCATTTTTCATCTTTAAAATGGAAACAACAATACTTACCTCACTGGGTTTTGTGGTAATTAAGTGAATCACGAATATGAAAGCACCAAGCAAGGTGCCATATGCTTGCTGAGGGCTTAATGAAACTGTTTTTTTTCCCCTATGCACTAGTCACCTTCCCATTCTCATGACATTTGTGCAGTTTCTTTGTTTAATTAGATTGATTATAATCCATGGTTCATATATATGGTTCAATTTTAGCTATTTAATTAGTTATTTAATCAGTTCATTTTTTAATAATACAATAAGCACATGCAAACCCTTCACGTAAAACAAAAGGTTGGACCTGACAATAACCTATAACTTACCAGATGACCACTCCCTGTCCAATAAGCTTATCTTCTGCCTCCCCCCACCTCAGGTAACTTCATCCTGTATCCTCTGTTCATCATTCCCTTGTCTTCATTTTCATAGAATTTTATTGAATCTGTAAGTAGTCCTAAAAAGTATACTTTAATTTTTAATAGACATTTTTAATATTATGAAAGAGTATAATGCTGTTTATACTCTTTGGGATTTACCTTTTTTGCTCAATTGTATGTGGCTAAGGTATATCCATGCTGTTGAATATTGGGTAATTCATCGGTTTGATTGTTGTATAATAATCCACTCTCTTGTTAATTCATGTTTGTGTTAGTACTAAGTTTTTGCTCTTATAATTCTACTGCTATGAACATGTTTCCTGCTGTATGTGGGCAAGAATAACACTTGGGTATATCCAAGGAGTAGAATTGCTGGGCCATCTTCAATTTAGAAGGTAATGCAGAAATGTTTTCCAAAGTAGTTACACGAATTATATTCCCACCAGCAGCACGTAAAAGATCTCTTTGCTTTGTAGTTGCCTGTGGCTACATAATTACTCTGTATTCCAGGCTATTCTACAAGCCTCCTCTGAGGATAACTTGGGGTAACATAGTTGAGTTCAAGAGTATGGGCTCTATGTTTGACTTCTGCTCTCTTCCTTATTAGCCATGCGACCTTGAACAACTATATTCATTCAACAATCATTGACTGAGCATCTACTATATGCTGGAGGTAGGTGTCCTTCAGAAATTAAGAAGATAAAGTGCCTGTTCCCAAGGAACCTACATTTTAGTAGGGAAAGACAGGCAGTAAGTGAGTCCGTAGAAGTTCCATACAATAAATGCTATAAAGAAAGGAAAAGAGAGTGATGGGCTAAAAAGTGACTAAGGGTGGGGAACTTCTTTAGCAAATGTTGGTAGGGAAGGTCATCTGTGTAGAGGGGACATCAGAGCTAAGATCTGAATGATAAAAAGCAGGCAGCCAAATGAAGATGTGGAGGGAGACAATTTTAGGCAGAGGGCACAGCTAATGCAAAGGCTCTAAGGTGGGAATACTCAGAGGAACTAAATGGCCAGTGAAGCTGAAAGCACAACGCATGAGGGAAGATTTAAGACAAGTAGTGAGTGTGCCAGAGCCAGCTCAATAGCTGGTGAGAATTCATTGTTAAATTTTCAGAAATACCTAAAGTCAGTTGTTATACCATCAATAGCTGGAAACCAGCCATGGTGTGAGTATTTACATGGTAAAAATTGGCAAATTCTTTCTGAGGGCCTCCCCGCTGCACTGAGAAGTATATGTGTCAATTTGGGGTGGGAAGAGGGAATGAAGGGAGGTAAACACACTACTGAACAGATAAAATTTAAAAATGAGGCAGTTACTTAACCTCTCAGAGCCTAATCTTTTTTTTTTTTTTTTTCAGGGGAGCCATCCTGCCACCTGTTGGCAGCTCAGCTCAGGCCGGGACTTGAACTGCTGTTGCTCAGAGCTCGCACTCTTGAGTGAGCTCTTAACCAACTGAGCCACTCAGCAGGCCGGCCACACAGAGCCTAATCTTAAAGGGTTGCTGTCAGAATTAAATAAATCAGTTCACATAAAACACAGGTACATAATGAGTGCTCAATGACTAGAGTACTGACCCACACCTGCCAATTTTCATACTCCTTTTTCAGCTTCCCTACCCTCCAACAATGTCTTCATGAGGATCCTTGGAGGAAAAAGAACAAATGTATGTTGCGTGGTCACTATAGGTTAGGTCTATCACATATCGTTACTTCATACCATCAGCAATACTGTCGGACAGATATCTATATGGACAATTTACTGATAAACCTGTTGCGACTCAGACAGTTTATGTAACCTGCCCAAGGTCACATAGCTGCTAAGTGCTAGAAATAGTACTGAAAACTAAGACATCTGAATTTACCTGAGGGCACAACACAATTAACTTAATTAATTAATATACATTAAATATTTTAATAGGCAACTCATTTCAGTGTATAATTTATTTGGATATGCTATTAAATGAACCACATGGTTGCTTAAACTCACAGGTCAAGAGTGTTTGAAGATATGTGAATAACAGGGGTTGCAGCAAATCTGGTGTTAAAGTAACTTTTACTAACATCATCAGGTCATCAGGTGACTCACAAGCAATAGACAAACGAAATTCTTTCTTCCTCCCTCTTTCTTCCATTCTATATTAATGAGATACCTAGTATATCTGGACATTGGGCTCAAAGATAGGGGTGGCTTCAAGAAGTGTGAAGTCTAGAGGGAATGACAGGAATGAGCAGACCATGATAACACAGGATGATTGAGAGACATAGAAATTGGCCTAAGCTACTACACGGGCAAAATGGGGGTGGGGGGTGGGAGGGGTAGGGAGGGCAGGGAGGGGGCACAGGATGCTTGGGAAAGTTTCTCCAAAGAAGGTGACATTTGAGCAGGACATTGGAAGATATAGAAGTTAATTAGATGAGGAATGAACTAGTAGGGGTGGGATGAGGTTGGATAGAAAGAGCAGGGAAGAAAGAAAGTTGTTCCAGGCAGAGAAAATACCTTGTGCAGCAGCCAGACATGGGAGAGATCGGGTCTCTGAAGACCTGTGTGGCAGAAGCACAGGGTTTGGGGTGAATGGAAGCAGTTGGAGACTGGAGCACAGCTGGAGAATTTAGGTTGTGGCAGAACCAGACTTCTTTGTAGGTCATGTTTCCCTAGCTAATGTCTGCTCAGCTTTGACACACTACTGAGAAATCCATCACTACCCAATGACTGAGTTAGCAATCCCAAATCGTTTGGAATCCAAGGTGCTATGGATTGAATGTGTATGTCTTTCCAAATTCAGATGTTGAACTCCTAACCCCTCAATGTGATGGCATCGGAGGCGGGGCCTTTGGGAAGTGATTAGGTCACGAGGGTGCAGCCCTCTTGAATAGGCTCAATGCTGTTATAAAAGAGACCCCAGTGAGCTCCCTCACCCCTTCCACCATGTGAGGACCCAGCGAGAAGTGTGCAACCCAGAAGAGGGCCTCTCATCTCACTATGCTGGTACCCTGATCTCAGACGTCCAGCTTCCAGAATGGTGACAGGTAAATTTCTGTTGTTTATAAGTCACTTAGTCTATGGTATTTTGTTATAGCAGCCTGAATGGACTAAGACACAAGGGCAAATCAGAGTTACATCTCAAAATACATCTTATTCTTCAAGGCTCAACTGAAGTCTTGAAATTTCCAAGAGGTCTTCCCAGGACTCCAGCTACTAAGAACTCTCAGAGCACCTTTTTCTAAAAAAATGTATTTTATTGGGTAATTGAGGAAGGGGAACATCATGTTTTTCCAGGACCCATCAGCTCCAAGTCAAGTTGTTGTCCTTTAATCTTAGTTGTGAAGGGCGCAGCTCAGCTCCAAGTCCAGTCACCATTTTCAATCTAGTGGCGGGGGGCGCAGCCCACTAACCCATGCGGGAGTGGAACCGGCAACCTTGTTGCTCAGAGCATGTGCTCTAACCAGCTGAGCCATCTGGCTGCCCATCCGCAGCTCAGGGGCAGTTCAGCGGCAGCTCAGCTCGGGCGCAGCTCACTGGCCCATGTGGGAATCGTACCGGCGACCCTGTTGCTCAGAGCTTGCGCTCTAACCAACTGAGCCACCTGGCCACCCTCAGAGCATTTTTGTCTCATGGATAATTTACGATATGCTGCCTTTTATTTTTCTTTTACTTTTTAATTCTCTCTTTTAAGTATAAACGCTTTTTAAAAAATTATAGAAGCAATGTAGTTAGACATTTTTATTATAGAATTAATGTAAAAAACTAAAGAAGGAAAAACAATACTTTAAATAGAGGTGATCAATGGTAACAGCTTAGTGCATTTTCTTCCATGGTTTTTTACTGAAATTGATGATCAGTGCTCTGTCCTAGTCAAATTAATCCTAAATCACCTGAGAGTAGAGATTATGCACTGTCACTATATCCTTTGTACCTCCCACATGGACCCCTTCAATGTCTGTCATTGATGGAGACAATACTCAATGGATTATGAGCTCTCAGCTAGTTGGGACCATGGCATTTGCCTGAAGAGTGTACTATTGCAGATTTTGCTTGAAAATGTATGCCCTGAGTGAGTAATGCTGTGCAAAAGCCAGAAGAGAAGATGACATAGTAAGGCTTGTCATCTTCAGAAATCTAGGACAAGTCCTCGCATGTATGGCTCTCTAGAGGAGAGGCCACCAGTGTTGGCCAATATCCCATGAGGATGCTGGAAGCATCTCTGGGGGCAGGTGGCCAGGCTACCAGCTGAAAAATAAAAGCAAAATTAATAAAGCAAGGAACAGATCACCCTCTTTCCTCCTCTCCCTCCTCCTTCCAAAAGTCCCCTGGGCAAAATAGATACTTGACCTCTGGAGAATTCTGATTGTTATAAGTTTCCTATGGCAGCTGTAACAAATTACCACAAACCAGGCGGCTTAAAATAACAGAAATGTATTCTCTCACGGTTCTGGAGCTCAGAAGCCCTAAATCAGTGTCACTGGGCTGTAATCAAAGTGACAGCAGGACTGTGCTCCCTCAGGAGGTTCTAGCCTCTTCCAGTTCCTTCCTGGTGGCTGCTGGTGTTCTTCGATTTGTGGCCCCATCACTCTAATCCTTAAAACAATTTTTTCAATCTCTACTCTGTCTTAGCATCACCTTTACCTCTGTGTCTATCTGAAATTTCTTTCTTTGTTTCTTTCTTTCTTTGTTTCTTTCTTTCTTTGTTTCTTTCTTTGTTTCTTTCTTTGTTTCTTTCTTTCTTTGTTTCTTTCTTTCTTTCTTTCTTTCTTTCTTTCTTTCTTTCTTTCTTTCTTTCTTTCTTTCTTTCTCTGCCTCTCCCTTATAAGGACCCTTGTGATTGCATTTAAGGCCCACCCAGAAAATCCAGGATAATCTGTCTATCTCACAATTGTTAATTTTATTACATCTGTAAAAGCCCTGTTTTCCTTATAAGGAAACATTTACAGTTTCCAGACATTAGGACCTGATATCTTTGGGTGGCCATTATTTACCCTACTAGCTAGTATTCCTCAGAGCAGTTAATTTTGAAGCTGGATGGACTTCAGGGTTCAGGAGAAGCCTTTTCAGCCTGATGATTTGGGTTAAGGGGAGAGGAGAGACGGGGAGGGACAAGAAATGAGCAAGTATATCGTCCTTTCCTAATCCTTTTGGAAAAGGCCACTCTCCTCAATCTATGCTGTTCCCTCTGCCTGGAACTCTGCTTTCTCCTGACCTCTTATAAGGAGTCTTGCCTGACCTCACCTGACTTCCTTGTCCATGCTGCATGGATGAAATCTATAACCCCCTTGTCCTCTGTGAATCCCCTTATCATAGTACTAAATGTAGTGAAAGGCATTTCACATACTTAAGGCTTAACCTCCAGAGGAGAATGTGAGCTCCATAAGGCTCCATGTGCCTTACTAATAGCTATACCCTCAGTAGGTGCTTAATAAATATCTGTTGAACTGACTTGAATTGCATTCCAGCTGAGATGAGAGGTGCCCTGAAAGCACATGTGCAATTACATTTCCTCACTTCCCTGATTTTGAAACCAAGGCTGAGAGACTCTCCCACCCTACTGGCTGAACTGGCTCAGAGCCCTATCCTCCCCTCCCTCAGTTGCCTTGGTGATTACATAGACCTCATCTCTAGTGTATGTCTATGCTGCATAGAATGCTGTGAGTAACCCCAAAGTCAGCCTCCTTAAAGCAGTCTGTGTAAAAAGGTTGTCTAAAGGGCTTACACCAGAAGTGGAGCACCTGTGACTGGAAGCTGGTGGAAGTCAGAGGAAAAATGGCTCTCCTTGAATGGGCTAGCCTGGACCAGGAAGAGAGGTGATATTTAAGCAAATCTCCAGTGTTCAGTGGGAGGGGTGGTATGGGAAGTACATGTCTCTAAATGACAAGTGACTGTTCTTTCAGTTTTATATTAGTCATTGCCCTCCCACCAGGCTAAGTATGGGTGTTGCTCGGGCTGAGTGTCCAGCGTGAGTTTGGAGGGAGCCTACAGGGAGCCTCAAAGTTTCCTCACAGCCTGTTCTCTGCTCATTAGTTAGAAGCTCCTATAAAGAGAAGCTAAGAGTATAGAAGAGCAAGTCCAAATTGGCCTCTTAGTTACAGACTTTAATTGAAGAAATAGAGACTGAGATTTCTCTTGAACTTCAATTATTTATGTCCTGCTGCCCACCTAAAATGTTACGCTCTTGTTCTATTTAGTAATAGTGTTTACATAACACTTTACAATTCTGAAACAGTTGAAAGAATAGTGCTTTGTTTAATTATTATCTCCCTAAGAAAACAAAACAATATGAGGACGTTACATTAAATATATTTTTCTTAGGGACAAAAAAAGACAGAGAAATTATGTGATGTACCCATGATATTACAGTGATGCAGGAAAGTAAATCAGTGTTTAAACCCAGGCTTTTCAGAAATGAAAGCTATTCTAGTAACGTTTTTCTCTTTTTCTTGGGCTAGGTCCCAAAATATCTTACAACTTGGTACTCTTATAAGGGTACGGCAAATTCATTAAACCAATGTAGACAAATCTTTTCAGTGAGGCCAAGTGAAGCCTTGTATTACACCTCAGATTCCAAAAGGCATCCACAATAAAGATTCCTTCAGGTAGAAAGTTTAACAGTCCTTCATAGTCATGCTGTATTGCTATTAATCCCCATAATGTCTCAGTAATCCCAGGACTGGATAGCAGAGGCTTAGAAATGCATTGATTTAACATTGCATTTTAAAATTGCAATTGAGAGCACATTTAGCACATACATTTTGATTTCTAAGTATTATTTTCTCCTATAAAGGTCCGAGCTCCATAGAGGGATGTTGATCCCAGGTCAGAGGCAGGGAAAGCACAAGGATGGCCTGGAATATCTTGTGCCACAAAATAGGGAATTGCCCCAAGATTACTGGGATTACATGAAAAGGATATGGGAGTCGGCTCGAAAGAGCTCCCACAGCCAAACCAATTTGAACATATCCCTCTTCCACCTCCAAATGATGAACGTATCACCCCACCGATTATTTATTGATTACAGAAAAAAACATGCCATTACAGTGGAGAGATCTGGTAGCGTCTGTCTTAACCAAGAGCTCAAACTTGGCATTGGCAATTGTGGGGTGGCCTGACTTGTGATTCCTGAGATGAGATGCAGTGGAAGGTACATATTACAGCCTATGTGATGCTCTTGTCAGAAATGTCACCTAAATCTAATCCCAGGAAAACACTCATTCATCCAGATTGTGGGACGTTCTGCAAGACAAGTAGCCTAGCTTTGTTAAAGAGTCCAGTATCATACACGTCAAAATGAGATGGTGACATATTTATAATGCATAGACCTTGACTGGATCCTGGATTTTAAAAAATCCTTTATAAGGACATTTGTGAGACAATTTGGAAAATTTGATGACAGACTTGCGGGGAAGAGGAAATATTACATTTTCCCTCCTCTGGTTCTTTTGGCTGGCCAAACAATCAAATTAACAAGAGACAGATTGAGAAGAGAAATCAAATTTAATTTTGAACCCCACATACATGAAAGTCAGAGATTCCACAGACATGAGAAGTTCAGAGAAAGAAGAGTAAAATGGGTATATAAGACATTCTGAGCTAGGAATGAGGTAAAGCACCTTGGGGCTACAGAAGGTCATTGCAGGGAGATTACATGTTCAGGAATTACTAGTTTGCCCTGTCATATAGGTAGGTCAAAAAAGGTGATCTCTGATAATCTCTTATTATGCGCAAGGCTCCTCATTCAAGTTCCTATGGATAGTTAAGGTGGCGGAGGGAGACAGAAGTTTGTCTTTAGCTCAAAATAACCCACAAACCACTGAGGAACACCTTGGGGTGGCTCATTCTGAACCTCAACAGACTCAGTGTTGGATGCTGTTATTGTATTAGTGTTGATTTTCTTAGGTATAATAATGGTGTAAGAGAATGTTCTTGTCCTTGGGAAATGCAAGCTTAAAATTTTAATGGTGAAATGTCATGATATTGAAACCAGAGGGCAGCCCAGCCCGGAGCTCATGCTGCCTGCATCACTGAGCCAATAGACCCCTCAGGAGTTGTGCTCTTTAGAATAAGCATTTAAGTGGTCTGAGAAGGCAGCAGGTTAACACCTTCAAAAACTGCCTTAACATTCCCAGACTGGCTTGGGGGTATTTAAGGAAGAATCTGGGCGTTCCTCCAGAGGCTGTTACATGGTTGGTGGGTTTGACTAGAGTCTTCCCTTTGGCAATGTGATTCTTAGGTGGTGTCAGCAACCCAGAAACAATGATGGGATTAGCCTGTAAAGAATGCTAGACCATTGAGATTGTGATCAATAAGCCAAAGGGTATTAATCATAAATTTCAGGGTTATTTTCTAAAACAGGGAACTGGGAGGGACAGGGGACATTCCAAGTTCAAGCCACAGTGGGATGATCTATTTTTAAACTATAGGTCAAGAAAAGGTGAGGCCAGGATGCAGCCAGGCCTCTCCTATGAGGGTCCCAATTGGGCTCTGCTTCAGAATGGGAATGCTTCTTTTGGATGGTTTAGCTAAAAGATAGCATGTATACAAATATATAGAGTGAAGTAAGGTGGGTAGGAAAAAAACTTGTCAGTTGGTGAATCTAGGTGAAGATATAGATGTATTATTCCTTCAACTTTCTTGTAGGTTTGAAAATACTCAAATTAAAAAAAATTGATTATACCTCAGCTTTTCAAATTAAAAAGGACTTTGGATTTCTCTCAGTTTTAGTTAGTGATGCATCTGCAGGAAAGATGGCAAACTTGAACAGGGGATGGGCTATGGCCTTAGAGCAGAGCTAGCTCAACTAGAGATAAAATTGGAGATACAGGTCTTATTCCTATGAAGAGCCCCTAGTATAGGCAACAAGGGCCCGAGGCCACAGAGCCATCCTGGCTGCATCCTGGCTCCTTGTTCATGGACTGCGCGTCTCTCACAGCACCACACAGGCTTCTCATACATCCACAGACCTAGCTTGTAATGACGAGTTAAGAGTATCAACATGGTCGGCCTTTGAAATCTAAGTAAAGTGGTCCTTCAGGATGTTCACAGTCACAGCAAATTTTTCTTAAAATAATGGCTCTTGAGACCATCTCTAGGAAGTGCTGTTCCCTGAAATGTGGTTGCTTCGCTCCCACATTAGCCTTGTTACACACCACCCTACTCTGTCTCATTAAGTCTAGTGTTTTGGAACCTTTCTGTAGAGAAAAGAATGCTCTAGATATTTTGTAATTTTATTTCTGGTCTCCTTTGTTTTTAAGAATGTCACCATCCCTCACCTCCTATGACTAATACACACTGTCCCTCAGAGTCAGTCCACTTCCCCATTTAGAAAGTGGCTACTGGTGAAGCTGCCAACAAGCGCTTCTCTGAGCATATCTGGAAAAAGTTCTGGGAAGCAGAGTGATACTTGATCGGTTAGCTGAATGGCCACTCTGTAAAGTGGGGCTCATGTTGTGGTTTGCTTCTAATGTGCTGGTCTATTTTGAAAATAATCACTCATTTACTTGCTCAGGATGAGTAACAATCCATGATGAATGGATAAAAAATTGTCGATTTCATTTCCTGTGAATGTCTTCTGCATAGAGGTCTGACTAGTACAGAGAAGCATTCCAAAAATGTTTTGAGCCAATATGGCATAGTTCAGCAAAGTGGGCAGCTTCCCCAGATGAAGTGCTCTGCGGGGGTCAGCATTCATTTAGATGTTTGCATTCCAGGATGCTTACTTGCAATATCAATCTTATTTTTTATTTTATAATCACATCTCAGTTATGAGCCAGTAAATCACTATGAACAAGGGATAGTAGAAGGAGACTAAAATTTACTTATCACCAATTGGACCCCAGGTAGTTTACATGAATTTTTTTAAATTTAATCCTTATTACATCTCTGTAAATAAGGTTTTCTTTTCTTCATTTAACACATGAGAAATGCAAGACTCAGAGAGCTAACAGCCTTGCCCCAAACACAGTGAGATGTATCATAAGCTGAAATCCATGCTCTGTCTACTATCTCCACTAATTTTTATTTGATTGACAGGTGATAGCCAGCAGGGTTTAAATTGTTAACTTCCTTTCACCTCCAAATACGCATCTGGGCATCTCCCCTTCATGACCAGTCAGTGTACACTCTGGGTGAAACAATCTTCAGTAAAATCTGTAGAGAAGTATAAGAACATGCTTTTCCAAGCCAGATATTAATGATGCCCGTACTGCAACTTGTCTCCATTAGTCTAAAAAGTATATTTGAATCATTCTATTTTTGTACACATCAATTATATCGTTGACTTAAGTAATTCTCAATCTTCCTGAAGTTGGTAGGTACTTGGATACCACCAATTTTCTTACGAGATGTTGTGGAAGTTCTCTATTAATTCTGAAAACAAAAATAACAATAATAACAAACACCCCATCCTAAAAGATAATTATACAGCACTTTTAGGAGACATTAACACAGAATTTAAAAGCATGGCCATTGCAGTCAAATACCTGAACTCTTCTACTTAGAGTAACTCTGCTACTACTGTTTAAACTTGAAACTCTATACACTTCAGTTTTCACATGGGTAGAATAGAGATAAAAGTAGTAATATTAACTTCATAAGACTGTTGTAATTTTTTACTAAAGAATAGAGGTCAGGGGTTGGCCGAGTGGCTCAGTTGGTAAGAGCGCGAGCTCTGAACAGCAGGGCTGTTGGTTCGATTCCCACATGTGCCAGTGACGCTGTGCCATCTACAGCTAAGATTGTGAATAACAGCTCGACCTGGAACTGGGCTGCCGTGAGTGGCTGGCTACAGCATAGGCTGTGGTGGGCTGCAGTGGGCTGCCATGAGCTACCGTGAATGGTTGGCAGCCAGCGTGATTGGCTGGCAGCCAGAGACAGCTGCCGTAAGCTGCCGCGAGTGGCCTCCAATGGCCGGCGACCGACTGCCTCAGCCAGGAAAAGCACAATGATTATAATACCAACATGGGCCAGTGAAGCAGCGCCCTCCACAACTAGACTGAAGAACAAAAGGACAACAACTTGGCTGTTCCCCTCCCTCAATTCCCCAATAAAATCTTAAAAAAAAAAAAAAAAGAATAGAGGTCAAATTCAGACAGAGTGTAGCATGTACTATAGCTAACAGACTTAAAAACAGCACCAAATAAGATGATGTCAAAGAGCAGAAGTGATAAATGAGGTGAAGAACATAAAGCAGGTGAATGGGAAAGAGAGTGAAAGAGAAGAGGGCACTTTAGCCAGGCAGACAGCGAAGGCTGCATTGACCAGGTGATCTTAAAACTCAGACCTGAATGTGTAGCAGTAGGCAGACATACCAGAGGGAAATGGTAGCGGCACTGGGCTTAGATGAAGACCTGAGTTCAAGTTCGCATTCTGCTTCCTCTGACCTTATTTACTGTAAGCAAGTCTGCATCTCACATTCCTGGTCTGCAAAAAAAAATAAATAAATAAAACAAAAAATAAATAAATAAATAAATAAGCTACTTGAAGGAATGTGAAGATTTAAATAAGGAAGCATATAAATGTGCACTGCAGACTGCAAAATGTGACAAAACGTGAGTTAGCACATCAGTCTGCTTATAAGCTATTAGATTTAGTTATTCACTCACTCATCCTTACATTCCTTTATTTTCTCATTCATTCTGTAGGGTTGATGTAGTACTGCTAAGAGCCTGGGACTGGATGGGCATTGGGATAGCTCTCATCCCTGTGGTGCTTTACAGTTATCGCATTAATTGTCTCACAATAGTACTGGAAAGTTTGCAGTATTGTGACCATTAGACAGACGAAGAAATTGAGAATCACCTTCAATAACATGCCTACAATGAAGTGCTCACATTTGAGACAACTGTCTGTTTCCACTGCTGGTGCCCTTGAGGGCAAGGATGTCATGAATAACAAGGACTTGAACTGTGGATACTCATCGAGGCATCTTTCATCTTCTTGGCCTCTCCTCATTGCTTCATGTCCTTACAAGCTCTCAAGAAGTGCTAAGCACACACTGCAAAAATGAAGGCAAAATGAATACAGCCAGGCTGGCTTTCATATGGTGGGAAACATATGGTGGGAAATAAACTTTGCTAGGTCCCAGGGGATGGTGTGTGGCCACCTATAAACAAAGTGACTGCATTTTCTCAACCCAACATCAGCTCACACGACATGAAAATAAGACCCAATATTTAGAGTCAGACCGTCCCTAACGACATAGGGTTTCTGTAGCAAGGAACCGTTTTTTACAATGGACTTGGGTCTTGCTGACTTGCTGACTACCAGTAAAACTGGGATTAGAATGGGAAAGAGAAGACAAACAAGGGGAAACAAAACAGGTACAGGTAAAAGCAGAGTCCATGCCCCTCTACCTTCAAATTCTTATGTTTTCCTGCTCTTACTCATTAAAACCCGGAGAGGATGGCTCTTTGTATGTTACCAATCTCCCTGGGGTAACAACCTCAAAATGAGGGCTGGAGTTGGTTTTGCAGGAGTGATATGTAAGAAATAAAAAAAAATTCTTGAAATGTCTGACAACTTCAAATCTCCTGGGCCCATCAAAGGGGACAGAACCCAGTTCCAGAAACCCCCTAATAGTTGCTCTTAACTGTTAGCCTGAAGGAGTATAAAAGCCTTGCTGTATTCAGAAGGCAGGGGTGAAGGAGAGGTGTGGGGAGGAGCAGGAAGAGAAAGGAGAGAAGAAAGGAAGGAGAGACAGGGCCCCTTTATTTTCTTTTGTTGTGGGGCTTTTGCATTTCTAGGTCTGTAGCAGGATGTGAAGTGAAAAATGTTTTGTGGTCATAAGAACTGCAGCTGGTGGGTCGGACCAGTGGCTCGTTGGTTAAGAGTTGGCTTGGGAGTGCGAGCTCTGAGCAGCAGGGCCACTGGTTGGGATCCCACATGGGCCAGTGACACTGCGCCCTCTACAGCTAAGATGGTGAACAACAGCTCGACCTGGAGCTGGGCTGCTGTGAGTCACCAGCGATGGCGTAGGCAGCAGTGGGGCTGCAGTGGGCTGCTGTAAGCTACCATGAGTGGCCGGCAGCCAGCATTAGAGGCCGGCAGCTGGCGTGAGCTGCCATGAGCCACTGTGAGCTGCCGTCCAGAGGCCAATGACCCATCTGCCTCACCTGGGAAGAGCGCAATGATCACAATACCAACATGGGCTAGTGAAGCGATGTCCTCCACAACTAGACTGAAGAACTAAAGGACAGCAACTTGTCTGTTCCCCTTCCCTGATTCCCCAACGCTGTTCCCTCGCCCAATTCCCCAATAAAATCTTAGGATAAAAAACAAAAAATCTGCAGCTGGTGGGGAATGTGGTGGGATGCTGACACTGGAGAGAGATAACAGAGGACAGGAGGCAGCAAGGAGGGAAAGAGCTGAGGGGGAAGCGGGAAAGAAAGGACTATTTTCCCCTCTCATCAGGCCTGCTTACTCGCTTCCTCATTTGCAAATCCAATGGTTTCATACCAGTGCTTAAGGTCTGGTATCCTACAATCTCTGGGTTTAGTCACTGAATTTAACGTTTGGTTTGGGTTCTATTACTTTCACGTAGTGTGACCTTGGGTAAGTCACTTAACAACTGGGCTTCAGATACTTCACTTATAAAATGGAGATCATACTACTTAGAGCATAAACTTACTGAAAATAAATGAAATGCCTTGCAAATTGAAATACACATGTAAGCTATCCTTGGGGTTTTCTAGAAATGACTAGAAGACATGATGCTGGGAGAGGGCTCTAGAAAGGAAGCATCCTGGTGTCATACACTCAGTAAATCCACATTATCCTCATATCCTCAGCTCACCTGCATTTTCTAGACACTTTCCACTTTATGGACATTGGGTTCCCTACTGGGGTGTCCACCAATGCCAGTCGACTCACAGTGCCACTCGCACCTCCATTCATCCCTGGAAGCAATCATGTCACATCCTCTTCTCACCTGACTGCAAAGGCTCTGGGAGGAAGGGACAGTGTCTAGACTTGATCACTTTTTTCAAGTGAGGTTTCACGAGGAAGAAAGAGGGCAGGAGGGAGGAAGTGGGGGACAATGGGAGGAAGGATGGTTTTCTTTTTACTTATTTTGGCTGAGCCTCTACTCTGCTCACCCAACACATTCTGTGGTCATGCATTGCTGCAGGGCTTCTAGTCTTTTATTTTCTTCAACTCCTCTCAACTCACTTGCCCTTGAGCTGTGCAAATGGAAAGAATAGAAAAAAGAAGAAATAATGGCAACTTCATGCGCATTTGAACACCACACTGCAGTTTACAGTTATCCCATGTCTATGACACCATGTAAACCCCCAGAAAGGCTCCTATTGTTACCCAGTTTTACAGGTGGGATACTGATGTTCAGTGATGTGAACAGATTGATCTACCATCACAGGTTGTAATTGCTGGATCTGGGGTTCAGCCTAGGGATTCTAACTCCAAATGTGACTTTTCCCCTTTCCTCAATGTCTGTCTCAGGATAAATTGGTGAAAGTGTTTGGGGGTGGAGAGGGCATAATTATCTGATGAAATCTGTACCTTAACAGAATTGGAATAAGGATTATTTACAAAATATTAGGAGCGTTCCTCTACAAACCACCCTCCACTAATGCTGCTAGACCCAAACATTGTTTAGTTTTTCCAAAGAATTCAGAATCACACTGCTGGAAAAATCATAAACATTCCTCAGTGCTTTGGGCACTTAAAAGAGGTGCTTAAAAACTATTTGTGAAGTGAACGAAGGTGTCTAGCTTTCATACTTGGCCCCATCCAGAGTGTGAGGTATGCAGAGGTGCACAGGTCCTGAGTGTGGTAGTGCCTTCCTTCTCCCAGATGGACAGAATTAGAAAATATCACCTTGCTATTTAGAGTTCAATAGAACAAACATAAATTCAACTATCCATACATTAGTCCACTTAAAATAAATTTTTTTTACACTTGTACTAAGACAATAAGTATATGACCCAAAACCAAGCAAAAGCCTAGAGCATTATTAATGGTAAAAGGGCTAAGGGCCAGCTGAGTGACTCAGTTCGTTCGTTAAGAGCTTGTTCAAGAGTTTGAGCTCTGAGCAACAGGGTCCCTGGTTTGATTCACGGCCCGGCCCGAGCTGAGCTGCCACTGAGCTGCTAACAGGTGGCAGGATGGCTCAGCTAAAAAAAACCAAAACAAAACAAACAAAAAAAAAACAAAAAAAAAGCGGCTATATTATCAATTAAATTAGGAATAGACTTGTAGATAATAGTGTATTAGTCTTCTGAGGTTACAAGAAAAAGGGAACCAAAACAGTAAAAATTAGCATTGCCTGAGCACTGGACAAATATGCTGACATCAAATCTCCCTTGCCTGAAACTCTCTCTTAGTCTGCTTGGACTACTATAGCAAAATACCATAGAGTGTGTGGTTTAAACAACAGGAATTTATTTCTCACAGTTGTGGAGGCTAGAAAGTCCAAGATCAAGGTGCCAGCATATTTAATGTCTGTCGAGAGCCCACTTCTTGGCTCATAAATCGCTGTTTTCTCACTGTGTCTTCACATAGCAGAAGAGGCGAAGCAGCTCTCTGGGGTCTGTATTATAAGGGCACTAACCTCATTTAAGAAGGCTCCATCCTCATGACCTCATCACTTCCCAAAGGCCCCACCCTCAAATACCATCACACTGTAGATTAAGTTCGAATATATGAATTTGGGGGTAGCACAAACATTCAGTCTCTAGGAATCTCCAAATATATCCCTGAGATAACATAAGTTATTTTCTGCTCCCTGAGAATAAAACCTTAGAAAGACCCTAGTTTCTTCTCTCTATGTCTTTGCCAGCGTAAATGCTACCTATGTCATGAAACCTCCCAAATTCCCCTTCTCCTCTTGCTGGGAAAAAAAAAATCTCTCTCTTCTCTAAAACCCAAAGTAACTTTGATTTTGATCCTCACAGAAACCTTGTGTGGAGATTACAGCCAGAAGTGTCTCACTCAAGTTCCCATGGCTGGCTATAGCTGAAATGAAAAATGAATTTGAGGGGTCCTGACTTCCTTATCTGGAAGGACTAATCTATGGCTCTTATAAGCACATTAGCAGATACATTATGTAACTGCTATTACAAAACAAGAACCTAAGGACCCAAGACCAGTCAGCTTTTGCAAGGGACAGGAATCAGGAGAGATTTAGAACGTGTAATGCCCATGAGCACGGCGAGCCTGATGAGAGTGCTACAGGTGGAGTTAGGGAGGGAATTAGTGTTGGCTATCATTCATCCTCCACATGGTAGGTAAAGCACTCTTTTAAAAATCAGATGAGGAAATGTAATCATGGATTTCCCAAGCTAAAGACCCTTTCAAAGGCTTCTGCACTGCCTTCAGGATAAAGTCAAATTCCTTGATGTGGTGTTCAAGGCCCTCCTTACTGTGGCCTCTGTTTTCCTCTACGACTTCATGTCATGCAACTACTACCACTTCTCTTGTCCCTATCACCACTGGTGACACACATAATCTATACTCCATTTCAGAGTGAAATTGAACATAAGTGAAACAACATCCTTGCCTTCAAGATGTGTGCTGGTATTCTTAAAGGCATACAGGTAAACAGGTAATTACAATGCAGAAAGATCACTGCTATTATTGTGAAATTCTGGGGTTTATGGGAACTCACAGGAAGGACCATTGGGCCAGATTTAAGAGATCAGTGAAGACTTTCCAAAGGGAGAAATACCTAAGCTAAAAGCTAGATAATTATAATAGATCAAAAGGATTAGGAGAGAGAGGGTTTCAAGCAAACAGAATAGAATGTTCTGTTTGAGAACAGGAGGCAACTGAGGACATGGCATTCAGAATCCGAAGGAAGAAGGGATGGTGGGTGGGATGGGAAGAGATGAAGCTATAGGGAGGCAGGACCCAGGTCACGCTAAGGCCTTCTAAGCCTTGCCCAGGAGTTTACAGTGTGCTCTGTAGACTATGGGAAACCCATGAAGGGTTCTAAGCTTATACTGAGAACAAGAAATTAAGGAGAGAGAGAGAGAGAGAGAGAGAGAGAGAGAGAGAGAGAGAGAGAGAGAGAGAGAGAGAGAGACACCTCTGCTAGCTTTGCTCAGTCCATAAACTTTTGCTGAAAGGAAACCACACACAGCTTTATGTCAAACTTGGTAGGGAATACACAGAAAAGACCACCCAAAGCTTTCCCCTAAGAATCTCACAGCCTAGAAAGAGGGATAAAATACAAATGAAAAAGGAAAACAAAAAACAAACCAAAATCAGGCAGAATATTACAACTGTGATCATAGAGGTACAGTCAAATGTTAGCTGAGTTCAAGAAAGGGCCATGGGGTAGAGACTGTTTGAGGCTGTGAAGAATAAGAAGAATGTCACTAGGTAATGATGGGAGTGCAGGAGGGGAGGCTCTGGGCTGACTGAAGGTAAAGAGTTGGAAGAAGAAAGGAGAGCAGGGAATAGCCCACTTACAGCATGGGGAGGATATAATGAGAGATAAACCTGGTGAGCTGAATAAGAACCTAAGAATACCAAGGGCCCCAAATGCCAGACCAAGGAATTTCGGTTAAATTCAGCAAGTAATGGAGAACACTGGAGGTTTTTAAGATAAGAATCATGATAAAGATTTTAAGATTAATTGGCAAGATTAATTAATTGGCAGAGGCATCTATATACTAGTGTTACTCAACTGGGATGTGTGGATATATTCTCAGGGCTCTGAGAATTCTACAATAATTTTCAAATTACGTATTTTTATCCTAAAGTCTTAAAATATTATAATATTCTGGAGTAGTTGAATTACCTCATTATACAACAGAATTCTGCCACTCAAGTTCAATATCTATTCATTTACTTAAAATAGTAGTTGAGCACCTACTATGTGACAGGCATTGTTCTAAGCACCAGACACAGAACAGTAGACAAAACAGACAAAAGTCTCTCACTGCAAATTTGAACACTAACTGGTTATTTCTCAAATATTAAGAAATTATTGTTATTTTCTAGGCATAATAGTATGCGGTTATGTTTTAAAAGGATTTCTTATCTTTTAGAGATACATACTGAAATATTTGTATATGGATTTACATGGTATCTAGGCTTTGCTTCAAAATTGTCCAGTGTGGGTCAGAGCTGGAGAAAACTGGGTGAAGATATAGATTAAATAAGACTGTCCAGGAGTCGACAGTTGTTGTAGCTGGGCAAAAGGGTACAAAAAGATTCATTGTGCCATTCTCCTTAATTTTGTGTGTGCTTAATATTTTTCATGGAAAAAAAGAAAAGAAAAGAAAAAAAGGAACTCTGCACTTATGGAGTTTACTTTCTAGTGTTTGAATCTGTGTTTATGATGGCATTGACACCAAGTTAAGGCAATATGCTGTCATGACACCAGGAAAGAACACAAGTTATGAAGCAGATTCAGTAAAAATGAATGAGAAAATTGAGACCTTATCTGGCACGTGGAAGTATAGGCATCCTGGATTCCAAAGCACCGGTTCCGAATATGAAACCTCTTGGGAGTAGATGTTTCTTGAGCATCCTATCTCTGAACAATTTAACCTATAACTGTTCATTAACAAGTAAATAATAAAGCACTAAAAAAATGTTTTTTGGAATTATAGAGCACACTATTAAAAACCATTCAGCGACAGTTCAAAAGTGTTTATTATTAAATAAACAATGTGACTGTAACTCAAAAAGTGGTCCACCACATTCAAAATCAAAAGAACTCTGCTAGTAGCAAGTGAAACACAAAACAATAATTCACCTTTTTTAATACTAGTAAAACAATATACTGTCAATTTAAATTAATGTATTTTAGGTTCATTTGTTTTGCATGCCTATTTAATTTAATGTAAATGCTTTAGTTATATAGTATAAGAACTAGAGGTAAAAGGCATTCTTAATTAATTTTATCTTTGCATATATTTAAGTAATATCATAATAAAAATTAATTATGTTAACACTGAAGGAACACAAGTTTTTTTCCCCCCCATCTGGTATAAATTCAACATTTTTTTTCAAGGAGACCAATTATGATGTTACAAATCCCAGGTGAAAAAATTGTTTGAATAGAATGTTGGCAGTGCAGCGAAAATAAAAAATTAGGTTAAAGAGATATTTTGGAGATACTCGTGATTCTACCCTTTCTAGAAGATTGGAAAGGACTTAGATATAGGAGGTGAATAAAAAATGTTTGAGTCTAGAGGACTAAGAAAATGCTAGTCTCAGAAATTGTGTACTCAAGAAGAGAAACTTATTTGGGGACATGAGGAGAGGGGTTTCTGAAATTAATTTTAGATATGTTGCATTTTTAAAGCCGTCCTGACAGCAAGCTGGAAAGATAAAACTGGAACTTCGAAGATATTAATTCTCTTCAGAACCAGAAGACATACCACTCATCTCACTACATTTGGGACCCAGGGCCTAGGCAGTGGTCACACTTTGGATTTGGTTGAGCCTAACGTAAGGCCGGTTCCCCAAGACCAGAGATTCAGTTAGCTCCAGCCAAGCCCTAAATTGGAAGGTGCCAAGGCCAGCAGGACCCTGTGTCCTTGACACACAGAGCTCCCCCCTCCACCCTGCTCCAAGCCAGAGGGAGCTGCTGGTGTGACTTCCAACCATCAGTTTTGTGAGTTATCACTTGAAGGCAGTTGTATCTGCCTCCTGTTTTTGGTTCAGATTACAAATGGTAAACAACCAAAAAGGAAAAAAAAGAAAAAAGGTTTCCGGTTTGGAAATCAGAGATCATCTGTTTCTCATTTGATTTTCCTCTCTTTTCTGGATTTCTTTTATTTTCCCCTCTCTCTCCCCCAATCCTAAGGACACTCAGCGCAGCTGGGAGCATAATGACTTTAGTTGACTACCTTTTTTTTTAATGAGAAGGTTGGGCTTTTAATTGAGATTAAACTAGAGAATTCCTTATTCCCACTCAAAATAAATGTCTTGGATTGTTTACTTAAAAATATTTTTTAACGAAAATGAAGTTTCTCTATTTAATCTAAATAAAGTAGTAAAATAAATGAAATCATGTCTGATTAAGTCAAAAGCAGTTTTGTTGAAGGCAATGCACAAACTCTATCTTAATGTTTTGTTAACAGACTCATTAAATTTTACCATAAGATAATAATTGACTTTGAATCAGTTAAGAATAAAAATGAACCATTGAACTGGCGAAACTGAAGGCAGCAACTGTGTTGCCAGGACTGCCCCACTCCAGGGACTCAGGAATGGGCAGACTTTCTTTAGCTGTCTGTATTTTCCTGGAGTCTGGTGTTACAGGTCCCTCTGGTGTTGGTTGTTAACATTGTCTTGCTGTTGTCCCTAACACCATGAGAACACGATGAGTCCACAGTTGAGTCCATCAGCTTATTGCAATCAATATCCTCATTACCATCATCCTCATCATTCCCATCAACATCAGCATAATGGAAATACAGTGGAGGGTAGTTCTGCTTTAGAACCAGACAGATCTGAACTTGAATTGTTTCCTTTCCACTGCGTTACCGTGGGGACTTACACCTTTGTATGTCGTTTTCTGCATTGATTAAGTAGAGGTGATAATGACACATAGTTGTTTCCAGGAGAGAACAGGATAAAGTATGGAAAGTGTCTGATGTCAAGGCTCAAAAAATATTACTCCCTTTCCCATTCATTTCTTCTTTCTCTAAGGAAGACAGAAGCTCTTGCAAAGAAAGAGTTAAGATATCATTGAGGCAAATTGAATATGCTGGGAACTTATCAAAGGACTGAGTAATATTTAAGCTACCTACATAATAACAAAGTAACCAAATTAACAAAATGAAAAATTAGTTAGTGATTTTTTTTCCGGCTCATCATTTTGCCCAGGAAGTCACCCTTTGCCCACTTCCTGTTTTCCCAACACTCTGCCTTTACTGTGCTACTTGGAAAGGCAGAAGGACCTAACTTTTTTTTTTTTTAAGATTTTTTTTTTATTGGGGAATTGGGGGGATGGGAACAGTGCTGGGGAATTGGGGGAAGGGGAACAGACTAGTTGCTGTCGTTTTGTTCTTCAATCTA
>NW_017732555.1:239233-285494 GCF_001890085.2 Hipposideros armiger
GCGACTCATGGCAGCCCAGCTCCAGGTTGAGCTGTTGTTCAGCATCTTAGCTGTAGAGGGCAGTGTCACTGGCCGTCATATGTGGGATCCGAACCGGGGCCCTCTGGCATCCCAAGCGAGTTCTTAACCATCGCGCCACTCGGCCGGCCCAGAAGGACCTAACTTTTGTTTTAGTTGTTGACATCTGGCAAGTGCCTGTTTCTTCTGTCCTATAACCCTGCTCATAGCAAGTCCTCAGATCAAAATACAAACACATTTTCTTGAGATTAGTTAGGAGACTTGTGTGTACAAAGTATTCAACAAGGCATTACTACTTATACATAATTATGCTCCTGTTCAAAATAAAGGATTTCTCATTCCTTTAAATTCATGTAGAGCTTATGTAAAAAACTCATTTAGCCCTTAGCACACACCATCTTGTTTTCCACTACTTGTTCTAATGTATGCATCTCCAGGGTCCTTGGGGCTGACTCAATTCCTCTTTGAATTCCTACTGACAAGCATAGACTTAACCACAAAGTGAGCTTTAATAAATATTTATTGAATTAAATTGAATTGTGTATTCTTGTTTGCCCAAGGATATTGGAAATATTTCAAAGACAGAAACTTTATTCTCTACTTCTTTGTATCGACTTTCCTCTTCTCTGACCTCACCATGATGTTCAAGAAATTATCAATAAATATTTGATAATATTTACAGTAAGCAATAGAACACCAAAGTAAACCTTTCATTCTGATGCTGCAAGGAATCTTTACAAGCACCAAGTCCAGGCCTGAATTTTGTGACAACAGTCCTGCCAAAGGCCATTCCCTCTTTTCCAGGGCAACTCTAGTCCCAGGAATGTACCACTTACCAAGGCAGCTACTTTGGAAGAAAATCTTCTTTATGTTGAGCTACAGTTTAGCTTCCATCTTCGATTTAAAAATCTGTAAATTAGAGAAATACAGAACACTTTAAAACCCACTTTTCACATGACAGTCCATCACATATTTAAAGATAGTTTTTGAATATATTTTTCCATGATAAAAACTTCAGTTTGTTAAACATAATTTTAATTTGTCATCCAGGTCTCTCTGATTTTTTCACTTGGTTCTTCACTAGTTATCGTTATTTTTAATTGAGATTTTACTGCCCTAGGCATTGTGATGAAATGTTTACAAAAAGTTGTTTAATTCTCCTACACTTGTGAGGTAGGTATTATTACCACATATGAGCAAACTGAGGCTTAGGGAGGATAAGTAACCAGCCTGAACAGTAAACAGCAGAGCTAGGACTGGAATCCAGAAATGTCTGATTCCCAGGCCCATGCCCATATCTTCTGTACAACACGGCCTCCCCAAGTTAAATTAGATCTGTCTACTCAACCCTGAGTTCATTTTTCATCTGAACTGAACTTTTTATGGCCTATTTTCCTCATTTCCTCTCTCATTTTTGTAGTTAAGAAAATCTACTTGCCTCCTAATATTGATTAATTTTTTTCCCCCTCTAGATATCCTTCTTGCTCTTTCTAGTGTAAGGCTATTTCCTTTTTGTTCTTCAGCTTAAAAAAAAAATTGTTTTCAGGATTACGTGGTGACTGTCTAATTTATCAAAGTCGTGTCCCCAGCACATTACCTGTTACAATCATTGCCACATCGTATACCAGGCAGAAACATGTCTACATATTATGCTTTCATGTACCTAAGATTGGTTGGGCTGATGTCCCAGTTACCTCGGCAACATGGCCAAATAAACAAAGGAAGTGAGAAGGTATCTGCAAGGTTAGGGGGAATCCACTGGGACACCACTCATGATTTCCTTGGCAGACATGCTAATTTCAAGTATTGATGGCCAAATGCTGGGGGGAAAGTACATTGTGGTTAAAGACACAAAAACCAAACCAAAGCAGCGCCAAAGCATTACGTGACACCAAGTGTTATTGTCCCAGGGTGAGGAGAGAAAGTAAGGCTTAAGATCTGAATTCAGAAAGATTGGGAGTAGAACATACAGTGGGTCAAGATGACGGGTTCAGGAAAGAGACTACGAACCAAGAAAACGTAACAGAGCCTCCTATTTCTAGGACAGAGATGGAGGCTCAGAGTCAGACTTGATAATCTAAAGGCACTGGGCAAGTCTGAATAGAAATTGGGGAACCAGTGCTTCTTCGTGTTGTTTTTTTTAACCTGGTTTTAGTCATAGATTTCTTTTTTTTCCCCTCCAGAGCTATTCTGAAATCCCTACTTAAGTAGTGAACACGTTCAACCAACTGATTCATTTGGCAGAAACAGTACACACATATGTAGCCTGCATTCTGACCTCTGTAGTGGGAAGTATAGTGGTTGTAAAGTTTATTGTTGTTGGGTTTCCACCTCACAAACACTGGAAATTAGTAAGCTTCTCTTTTCCTTGCTTTTTAAAATACTGACATCTTTGACCTACATCTAGTGTTCTAAGTGACATCTATATGGCAAATATTCAAATTTATGGAGAATTTGAGATGAGGTATAAGAAAACAGCAGAGAGAGGGAGGAGCAAGGGCGATGGAAAAAGATTTTCTAATTCATGAAATTATCAAGTAAGTACCATAGTTTTTATTGTGGTAAATATACATAACAAAAATTCATGAGACTTTTAAACCATTTTAAAGTGTACAGTTTAGTGACATTAATTATAGTCACATTGTTGTGCGACCATCACCACCACCTCATCTCCAGATTGTTTTCATCCTCCCAGATTGAACCTCTCTTCACATTAACCCATAACTCCCCATTCTCCCCTGCACCCCAGCCCCTGGTAACCACCAGTCCACTTCCCGTCTCTGTGAATTTGACATACTTAGTACCTCCTACGAGTGGAATCAGATTGTATTTGTCCTTTTGTGACTAGCTTATTTTATTTAGCATAATGTCCTCAAGGTACACCCATGTTGCAGCCTTTGTCAGGGTTTCCTTCCTTGTAAAGGCAGACTAGTATTCCATTGTATGTATGTACCCAGAACCACACAGAACTCACAGAACCACATTTTTTGAAGCAGAAAAATCCTGACATAAGTATTAACAGTCGGGGTTCCTTCAAGCAAGAAAAACCACTATGACCAATAAGGAATAAGGGGTTTATTATAGAGGTTGGACCTTACACAATAGGTGAAGATGTCTATGGAACTCTCTGCCTTTGGTGGAGGGCTCCAAATTTCTGGAGGTCAGCAGGACAGGCAGTCAAGAAAAAAAGCTGGGTGGGAAATGGGGGAAAGGACTAGCAGGAACTCCTAGGAACAAACTGGAACCCTTAAGAATGAACTGTAGCCTACCCACATGAACAAAGTAGAACCCATATTCATCTCCCCCACATCTAACTCCAATAGCACAGGAAGATGCTGTTGCCCTTGCCATGGAATTGCAGACATGCTTGGTGGAGGACTCAAAGGAGCTGAAGGAGAAAAACCACTGGGACTTGGAAGATCGGTGTCCCCATTACTGCCTCACACTGATGAGATGAGCCAGCAGATAAGCAATAACAGGCAAAAAGGGCATCACCTGAGAGCTTACACCCAACCTTTCTAGTGTAATGTAATCACTGCTACTTCCTTTATACCTTCCAAATTTAACAGAAATTTCTATTGAAGCCAACCTAACCTAGAATCACGTATGAAAGGGGATTCTGGAAAACATAGTTCTAGGTTAGTTAAGTTGACACAGTACAAAATCACAATATCTTAAGAACTTCTTAGAGATGATTATTTCAACATATCAAATTCCAAAGGCTTCTCAGACCCTCGATAATAATTGTTTCAAAAAGTCTGGAGTAGATCCAATGTCCTTCTCTTTTGCTGTGAGACATTTGGGTATCAGAACATCTAAATGACAGCATCAGGTTCTCAGTTGTCTAAGTCGCCATAAAACAAACAAACCCTCAGTCAGAATTTACAGCAGACAAAAGAATGAAAGGTGAGAGATTCAGCATCATCCAGCAAGTTCCAAAGCCCTGAATGTCTGGCACTGCATTCCAATCTTTGTCTCTGCTCCCATGTTCACTGTGTGGGAACCATCAACATTACCTCAGGGAGGCTTGAGGCTTGAGATTACTGCTCTTCATTGTTCTGGTTGAGAAAGTGAGTCTGTCAGTACATGTGGTATCCAGACTACTCAGATATAGTTGTGTGTGTGTGTGTGTGTGTGTGTGTGTGTGTGTGTGTGTGTGTGTGTTGGAAGTAGGGAGTGTGAGAAAAAGATTCAGAGGAAATGTCATTCTCCTGAAGGCTGGCTCACACCAAGAAGTGAGCTAGTGAGCTGGAAACTTTCCCCATTGTCAGTTCCCCTGGGGAGGTACGTTCTAGTGATGCCAACTGGACTATCAACCATTGGCGATTCCAACAGCTCTTAGTTGTGACCCAGTTATCACCTCTCCCTGCCTTGGTCCAGCCTGGCCTACAAATCACAGGTGCTGCCTACCCATAGTCTGTGTGACTCATGGGCCACCAGCCACCCATCTCTTGACAGCTGCCTCTTGGCCATCTCCCAGCTTGTTAGCAGCCTCCCTGGAGTGAAGTTGAGGAGGGAAGGGAGAGGAGGCAGAAACTCAAGTCTCCCTTGAATAGGAGCTCCCATCAGATTCCTTTGGAATGGAGAATGGCACTGTTGGCTTGAGTTGCCTATGGATCTTGATGATTGTGTTCCTGGTTTACAAAGTTAAACTTTTGTAAGATTGTTCTACCAAGATGGAGTCTACACGCTGATCTATATCTCACTTTCAATTTATTTATTCACTGAGTTATTACTTCAATAAATATTTGAGGCATTGGGTGTGTAAATATGAATACAACATGCTTCCTGTCCTTGAGTCAAGTAGATAAGGGGAGACACAAGCACATAGTACATTTATGCCTGTCATTCTAATACAATGTGGTTAGTCATAATAGAGAAATACACAGGATATTAGTGTGTTATAAAGAAAAAGCATTGAAATCTGGAAAGATTAAAGGAGGTTTCTTGGAGGAGGTAATATCTGAGTTCAGCCTACTTTTGTGCTATTACTATGTATGTGGTTGACATTGTGCTGGAGCAAATGGAAAGAGGCCTATTCAGCTATTTATTGTTATGTAATAAACCACTCCCAAAACTCAGTGGGTGGAAACAACTATTTGTTTGCTCCTGATTCTGCAGGGCGAGGCTTTTCTTTGCTCCTGTGGTATTGGCTGGGGCAGTTAAACTAAGGCAGGAAAGTCCAAGATAGCCTCACTCACATGTCTGGTGCTTTAGCTGGAGAGGCTGAAATTGCTGGGGTCTGGCTGAGCCTCTCTCTTTCATCTCCCAGTGCTTTTCTCTCTTCACATGGCCTCTTTCTTCAGCAGGACAGCCGAACTTCTTCACATAGTGGCTAGGATCCAATCTTTAGTAGGTCTAGGACTAGGAATAGAATGGTGTCATTTCCACCACCTTCTACTTTTCACAGCAAACACAATACCAGCCCAGGTTCAAGGGGAATGAGAAACAGGCTCCACCTCTTGATGGACTGGCAGGAGGTGCTGGTGGCCACCTTTGTGGACACTTTACCACAATGGAAGAAAATGTGAATAAGATGTAGTTTTTCTCCTAAAGAAGTTCATGGTCTAACCTCCTATGAAATAAGATGGGCACACACTTGGAAATCTCTGATTTCTAATCAAGGTGGCAGAGTGCATAAATGCTGTGTTTCCATTCTCTCACAACCATATGAAAATTACAACTAAACTACAGAACCATCATTGAAAATGGCCTGCAATCTAGCTGAACAGATGTCCTATAACTAAGGATACACAGAAAAAAACCACCTCAAGACTGGTAGGAAGGGGAAGGATGCAGAAAGGGCTGGTTCCACACCTAGCATGGTGGTTAAAGATGAGAAAGGATCTCAACTGCAGAGGTCCTCCCTGAGGATTAAGGGGTCCCAGCCCCACACCAGGCTCCCCAGCTCAAGGTTCTAGGGCTGAGAAGACAAGTCCCAATAACTTCTAGCTGTGAAAGCCATCAGGGATTATGGCTGAGTGAGATGGAGGGCTGCTGGAGTCCCAGGCATTCCCCCAAAAGGACCCATGCACAGACTTTCTTGCTGGCAGACTTGTTCACTCTGAGCTCCAGTGCTGGGACAGTAGCTTGAAAGGCACCAGTGACAGATGAGAAGGAACTGAATTGTCTGGCTTCAAGACAAGGGCTGCAGAGGCAGCTTCTTCCCAAATAGAAGTGCTGGCAGAAGCCATTGTTCCTTTGTTGAGGCTTCCTACCACTCACCTTGCATTTCTGAGAGGGCACCATATCTGAGTCTCCATTAATTTGGCTAACACTGGTGATTCCGAGACCCCTACACTCAACTTGTGGTCCCACCCAAGCTGCTTCCAAGGGATTTTCTGTGCAAATGGCCTGTGGATTTTCTTAAAATCTCTCAAAGATTCACAAACTCCAAACAAGTGGCTTCTGGCCTCAGCATGCCCATACCTCTTACTAAGCAACCTCAAACCCAGTACTAGAAGCAGCTGGCATCAGTCCACAGCTTAGCCTCTCTCAGGCATCTCTAAGCCCAGAACAAGTGGCAACCATCCACAGATCACTTAGTGGCTCATATAAAGTGGCCTAGGCAGGGCACAAAAGGCGGCTGACTTTGGCCTGCACCAGAGGCATCCACCCCCAAGAGGCCCCAGAACACACCCAAAGACCAGCTTCATACCACACCAAAACACCACCCCAATACCTCCACAAATGACACACCCAAAGGGCAGACTGGGGAGACACCAGAGTCCTGCTAAAGTGAATCCTGCTCTGTAGGGTCAACTCTGGCACAACAGCTCCTCCTTTTTAATTCATGGCCAGTCCTAACAAGCAATCAGGTTCAGGGTTTATCCCTTTCATTGATGTGCCAATAACAATCAAGGCTCAACTATACCAGGAGAACACACACAACCCACACAAGTGACACACCTGGAGCACACAGCTCATGAGACAAGAGAGACTGTGCCACTGGGCCCCACAGGACACCTACTACATAAGGTTACTCTACCAAGACCTGTAGACATAGTAGCTCCACCTAATACATAGAAGCAAACACAGGGAGGCAACTAAAATGGGGAGACAAAAAAACATGTTCCAAATAAAACATCATAACAAATTGCCAGAAAAAGAAATAAACAAAATGGAGACAAGCAATCTACCAGACTCAGAGTTCAAAATACTGGTTATAAGGATGCTCAGTGATCTCAGAGAGAACTTCAACAAAGAGATAGAAAACATAAAAAATGGAGATAGACAGCATAAATAAGAACCAGTCATAACAATATCATAGTAGGGGACTTCAACATACCACTGATACCAATGGACAGATCCCCAGACAGAAAATCAACACAGAAACAGTGGCCTTAAATGACACGTTAGACCAGTTGGATTTAATTGATATCTTTAGAGCATTTCACCCCAAAACAGCAGAATATACATTCTTCTCAAGTGCACATGGAACATTTTCCATGATAGACCACATGCTTGGCCACAAAACAAGTCTCAATAAATTTAAGAAGATTGAAATCATATCAAGCATCTTTTCTGACAAAAGTGCTATGAAACTAAAAATCAATTACAAGAAGAAAACTGGAAAATACATTAACACATGGAGGCTGAATAACATGTTACTAAATAATGAATGGGTCAACAGAAAAATCAAAAGATACCTTGAGACAAAAGAAAATGAAAACACAGTGACCCAAAATCTGTGGGATGCAGCGAAAGCAGTCCTAAGAGGGAAATTCAAGCAATTCAGGCCTACCTTAAGAAGGCGAAAGATCTCAAATTAATAGTTTATCTTTACACCTAAGGGAACTGGAAAAAGAACAGCAAAATAAGCCTAAAGGTAGTATAAGGAAAGAAATAATGAAGATCGAAGTGGAAATAAATGAAATAGAGACATCCCCCATCCCCTAAAAAAAAAATACAAAAGACCAATGAAAACAAGAGCTGTTTGGTTTGGTTTTTTTTTAAATAAACAAATTAACAAACCTTTAGCCAGGCTCATCAAGGAAAAGGAACAGAGAGGACCCAAATTAATAAAATCAGAAATGAAAGAGAAGAAGTGACAACAGAAATATATTTTAAAAATTTAAGACAATACTATAAGAAAATATACACCAACAAATTAGACAATTTAGAAGAAATGAATAAATTTTTAGAAGCATACAGTCTTTTAAGGCTTAATCAAGAAGAAACAGAAAATCTGAACAGACCAATTACTACCAAGGAAATTGAATCAGTAATCAACAAGCTCCCAACAAACAAAAGCCCTGGACCAGATAGCTTCACAGGTGAATTTTACCAAACATTCAAAAAAGAATTATCACCTATTCTCCTCAAACCATTCCAAAAAGTCCAAAAGGAGAGAAGGCTCCTAAACTCATTTTATGAAGCCACTATTACCCTGAACCCAAAACCAGACAAAGACATTACAAAAAAAGAAAACTATAGGCTAATATCCCTATGATTATAGATGCAGAACACCTCAACATAATATTAGGAAACCTAATTCAGCAATACATTAAAAAGATCATACACCATGATCAAGTGGGATTCACTCCTGGTATACAAGGTTGGTTCAATATCGACAAATCAATTAATATGATACACCACTTTAACAAAATGAAACATAAAAACCACATGGCCATATCAATAGATGCAGAAAAAGCATTTGACAAAACCCAGCATCCATTTATGATAAAAACTCTTAGCAAAGTTGAAATAGAGGTATCATATCTCAACATAATAAAGGCCACATATGATAAACCTACAGCTAAAATCACACTGAATGAGGAAAAGCTAAAAGCATTTCCATTAAGATCAGGAACAACACAAGTTTGTCCACTTTCATCGCTTTTATCCAGCATAGTTATGGAAGTTATAGCCACAGCAATCAGACAAGAAAAAGAAATAAAAGGCATCCAAATAAGAAAGGAGAAAGTAAAATTGTCATTATATGCAGATGATTCCACCAAAAAACTATTAGAACTGATAAATGAATTTAGTAAAATAGCAGGATACAAAACTAATATTCAGAAATCAGTTGCATTTATATATATATATATATATATATATATATATATGCATTTATATATCAATAATAAACTATCAGAAAAAGAAAAGAAGAAAACAATCCCATTTACAATTGCCTCAAAAACAATAAAATACTTAGGAATAAATTTAACCAGGGAAGTAAAAGACCTGTACTCAGGAAAGAGAAATTGAGGAAGACACAAATAAATAGACACAAATACCATGCTCATGTATAGGAAGAATTAATATAGTTTTAATGTCCATACTATCTAAAGCAATATATAGATACAATGTTATTCTTATCAATTTACCAATGACATTTTTCACAGAACTAGAACAGGTAATCCTAACATTTATATGGAACGTTAAAAGATCCTGAATATCCAGAGCAAAAATAAATTCAAAATGGATTAAAGACTTAAATGTAAGACCTGAAACCATAAAATTCCTAGAAGAAAATATAGGAAGTATATTTGCAGACATTATCCTCAGTAATGTTTTTATTGATATAGCCCCCTCGCAAAGGGAAGCAAAAGAAAAAATAAACATATGGGATTACATCAAACTAAAATGTTTTTTTTTCACAGCATAGGAAACCATCAATAAAACAAAAAGGCATTCTACTGAATGGAAGAGATATTTGCCAATGACACATCTGATGAGGAGTTAATATCCAAAATCTATAAAAAAACTTATATAACTCAACACCAGAAAACCCCAACCCAATTAAAAAATGAGCAGAGGACATGAAGAGATATTTCTCTAAAGAGGACATACATATGGCCAATAGGCATATGAAAAAATGCTTAACATCACTAATCACTAGAGAAATGCAATAAAAACCACAATGAGATACCTCCTCACTCGGGTCAGAATGGCTATCATCAATAAATTAATAAACAACATGTGCTGGCAAGGATTTGGAGAAAAGGGAACCCTTGTACACTGTTGGTGTGATTGCAGGTTAGTGCAGCAAATTGGAGGTGCCTCAAAAAACTGAAAATGGAATCATTTTATGGTCCAGCAATTCCACTCCTGGATATCTAGCCAAAGAAAACCAGAATGCTAATTTTAAAAAGTATATTCACCCAATAGCCAAGACATGGAAACAACCGAAATGCCCATCAATAGATGATTGGATAAAGAAACTGTGGTACATTTGTACAATGGAGTATTACTTGGCCATAAAAAAGAATGAAATCTTACCATTTGCAACAACATAGATGGGCCTAAAGAATATTATGCTAAATGAAATAAGTTAGATAGAGAAACACAAATACCATATGATCTCACTTATATGTGAAGTCTAATGAACAGAATTAATGCACAAACAAAACAGAAATAGACTCAGAGATATAGGGAAAAAAACCTGAGGGTTGCTAGTGGGAGGGGGGTGGGAATAGGGGAGAAGGTAAAGGGATTAGAAAGCACAAATTAGTAGTCACAATACTGTAACAGGGATATGAAAAACAGTTTGAAGAATATAATCAATAATGTTGTAAAGATTATGTACGGTGTCAGATGGGCACTGAACTTATGAGGGAAACCACTTTATAGACTGTGTAGATGCCTAACCACTGCACTATACACCTGAAGCTGAAGTTGAATAACATTGAATGTCAACTATAATATTATATAACATTTTATATATATATATATATATATATATATATATATATATATATACACACACATCATCATCATCATCATCACAGGATGTGAAGTACAGCATAGGGAATATAGTCAATGAAATTGTAACAACTGTAACAGCTATATAGATGTCAGACAGGTAGTAGGTTGGGAGAGTTATTACTTTGTGAAGGGTATAAATGTCTAATGATTACATTGTTTGTTACACCTGAAATTAAAAGAAAAAAAACAGTCAGAAAAGAAGAATAAAATAACTGAGAAAAAAAAAACATTAGAAGTCTGGGCGAGTGGCTCATTGGTTAAGAGTTGGCTTGGGAGTGCGAGCTCTGAGCAGCAGGGCTGCAGGTTCGGATCCCACATGGGCCAGTGATGCTGCTCCCTCTACACCTAAGATGAACAACAGCTCGACCTGGAGCTGGGCTGCCATGAGTCACTGGCAACGGTGTAGGCTGCAGCGGGGCTGCAGTGGGCTGCCGTAAGATACCACGAGTGGTCGGCAGTCAGCATGTGTGGCCGGCAGCCGTCGTGAGCTGCGGTGAGCTGCTGTGAGCAGCTGTTCCATGGCCGGAGACTGATCTACCTCAGCCAGGAAGAATGCAATGATCACAATACCAACATGGGCCAGTGAAGCGACTTCCTCCACAACTAGACTGATGAACCAAAGGACAGCAACTTGTCTGTTCTCCTTCCCCGATTCCCCAATGCTGTTCCCTCCCCCAATTCTCAAATAATAATTTTAAAAAAATCTTTAAAAGAAAAAAGAGTACATTAGAGAGAATCAACAGTAGATTAGATGAAGCAGAGGATTGAATTAACAATTTGAAAGACAAGGTAGCATAAAACACCCAATCAGGGCAGCAAAAAAACAAAGAATCCAAAAAAATGAGGTTTGAGTGGTCCCTGGGACAACATCAAGCATACCAACATTGGCATAATAGGGGTACCAGAAGTAACAGAGACAGAGAGAGAGAGAGAGGTTGAAAACCTAGTTGAAGAAGTAATGGTGGAAAACTCTCCTAATCTGGTGAAGTAAAAAGATATACAAGCCCAGGAAGCATAAAGAGTTCCAAACAAGATGAACCCAAAGAAAGGCACACTAAGATATGTCATAATTAAAATACCAAAGGTTAAAGACAAAGAGAGAATCTCATACGCTGTAAGAAAAAAACAAATAGTTAACTACAAAGGAGCTCCCATAAGATTCTTAGCTGATTTCTCAACAGAAACATTGCAGGCCAGAAGAGATTGTCATGAAATATTCAAAGTGATGAAACGTTAGGACCTACAAATAAGATTATCCAGCAAAGCTGTCATTTGGAATATAAAGAGAGACAGAGGGCTTCCCAGACAAGAAAAAGCTGAAGAACTTGATCACTACTAAACCAGCATTATAAGAAATCTTAAAGGGAATTCTTTAAGGAAAACAAAAAAACAATATTTAAAAATATGAATAGAAAAGTGGCAATATCTGTATATCTATTAATAATTACTTTAAATATAATGGATTAAATGCTCCAATCAAAAGACAGGGTGGCTGAATGGATAAGAAAACAAGACCTTTACAAATGATGTGTGATCAAACAATATGGTGAGTGTTTGAATAAAAAAAATTATTACAGTAGAAGACACATTGCCATTAATCCCCCTCAAAATACTCCCCCTGGCTTCGAACACACTTATCTCTTCATTCTTGCCACTTTCTGAAGCAGTTTTGGAAATCCTCTTTTGTGAGTGTCTTTAGTTGCACTGTCATGTGCTGCTTCAATGTCCTGAATCGTTTTTATTTGGGGAAAGAGCTAGAAGTCACATGGTGCCAGATCCGGTGAATAAGGTGGATGAGGACACACTGTCATGTTTTTATTTAACTGAAATTACCATATACCAGAAGCGATGTCTGACACGGAGAGTTATCATGATGGAGGATGATTTATGGCACACTTTAAAACACACCTTCTCTTAACTGTAGCTCACACTTGCCTGACTGCACCTAACAAGTTGAAACTTGTCAAATACTGTAACTAAGGTTTGACACACCACTTCCCATATTGAAGATCCCTGCCTTTCCATTGCATGGCATTCGGCAGCAGCATTCACCATATTCTGTGATCACATTCTAAAGGCTCCATGTCACACATCACTTCTAGTACGGCAATTTCTGTCCAATAAAAACATCATGGTGTGTCCTTATCCACCTTATTTACCAGATCTGACACCGTGTGACTTCTGGCTCTTCCCCAAAGTCAAAATGACCATGAAAGGTAAATGTTTTGAATCGATTCAGGACATGGAAGCAGCCATGACAGCACAAATAAAGACACTCATGAAAGAGGATTTCCAGAACTGCTTCAGAAAGTGGCAAGAATGACAGGATAAGTGTGTTGAAGTGAGTGGGAATATTCTGAGGGAAATTAATGGCAATGTGTCTTTTACTGTAATACATATATTTTTTAATTTAAACATTCACTGTAGTTTTTATCACACCTTGTATGGTTCCTACTGGATACTCACTTCAAACTAAAAGATACACAGAGACTGAAAGTAAAGGAATAGAAAAAGATATTTCATGAAAATGGAAAACAAATAAAAAAGCTGAGGTAGCAACACTTACATCAGACATAAATAACCTTTAAAACAAAGGCTATAACAATAGTCAGAGAGGGAGTCAAAGAAGCCTCCACCCCACTCTTCTGCTGAGGTGTTTTGTCTCCTCGCCAGATTTCACTTGTGCAGAAAAGTTCTCCCTTGTGGTTTTCCCTGGGCTTTGCATCCCTAGGGGCTTGTTCTCATTCTCAGAGAAGAGCGCCTCTCCCTTCCAGTGCATGATGCCACCAGTCTGTTGGAGGCATAAATCAAAAAGAACAGCCTGTTTGCCAAGGGAATATGCCTCTGTAAAACATATAGCTCAGCACACTGCTGCACCAAAAGGAAAATCACAGCATCAGCCAACCCTCAGAGCCTGCTGATATAGCTTTCCCCTGCACCCCTTCCCCTTTCCATAACAGCTGCTATAGTTATTCCAATCGTAGTTAAACAGTTATTCTGGAAAACAAGAACACAGGACTGCATCAGCCATCTGATTGCAGAGCTAATTTGTACTTTAGCAGAAGATGAAAAGTGCTGGCACGGTTTACCTCAGGGAGTTAAAAGCTAAGGGGTAAGGTAAGGAAATATATAATTTCTTGTACTCTGGAGTATGTGGACGAAGAGTCATATTTATTACTTGACTATTCATGTGTAACTTCTTTTTTTGTAATACCCTTTATAGCTATTTGCTCAATACTGACATTTCTTCTTAAACTATAAGTAGCATTAAGGCAAGATCTCTGTTTTTCTCTTTATCATTGCTTTTACAGACCCTGGAATATAGTAGACACTCAATATTTATTGGAAATAAATGGGAAGAAATACAAGACTATAGGGGGGTTGAATGAATGAATATGCTCAATCAGGCTCTCACTGTTAGTACATGAGCTTCAGTAGAAGGAAGCTCTGCTTTCCCCTTCCTTTGTTTTGTGTCCTCTGTGTAACAGCCTTTCTGTAGTCGGACCTGCTGTTCACCAAATAACAGTGATAATGCCCCCAGCTCTCAGAACCTGGGAGGCTCAGTGCCAAGCATGCACAGGGCACTCCCTGGGACTGGGCTGCTTTTCTCCATTTTGAAGTCAGCTGATGCTTGTTAGCTGGCGCCTGTGTCCCAGACTGTGTAATTCAAATTCATCCATGTTTCTCCCAATTCTCTTATCCTCCTGAGCACAGTTTAAATTCACCTCCTTCAGAGGAACTCTTAAATCCATTCTAGATTGTAGGAAGCTTCCCCTCCTTGCCCTCCTCTTTCTCATAAGTAATAAAAGCACATAATGAATGTGTACAGATGAATCTTCCCTTATTGATTTCTGGCCCACCACTTCTCGGAGTCAACCACTGTTAACATTTTCTTTTTTATCTTTTCAGAAATACTTTTTATGAATATACAAGAGTGCATGCTGGTTTCCCAGTTTCTATTTGTACATAAATGGTTCCAGCCTTTTTCTGGAGACGAAATAACATGCTACTAAATAATGAAAGGGTCAACAATGAGATCAAGGAAGAAATCAAAAGATACCTTGGGACAAATGAAAATGAAAACACAATGACCCAAAATCTATGGGATGCAATGGAAGCAGTCCTAAAAGGGAAATTCATAGCAATAAATGCCTACCTCAATAAACAAGAAAAATCTCAAATAAACAATCTAACCTTATACCTAAAGAAACTAGAAAAAGAATAATAAAGAAAGCCCAAAGTGAGTAAAAAGAAAGAAATAATAAAGATCAGAATGAAACTAAATGCATTTGAGTCTAAAAAGAAGAAAAGAAAAAGAAAAAGATTAATGAAACCAAGAGCTAGCTCTTTGAAAAGAACAAAATTGACAAATCTTTAGCCAGATTAATCAAGAAAAAAAAAAAGATAGACGTCCCAAATAAATAAAACCAGAAATGAAAGAGGAGAAGTGACAGCTGATACCATAGAAATACAAAGGATTATAAGAAAATACTGTGGACAATAATATGCCAACAAATTGGGCAACACAGGAAAAATGGATAAATTCATAGAAACATACAATCTTCCAAGACTCAATAAGAAAGGAATAGAATATTTGAACAGGCCAATAACTACTAAGGAAATCAAATCAGTAATTAAAAAAACACAAAAAACTCTCAACAAGCAAAAGTCCTGGACCAGATGGCTTCACAGGCAAACTTTACCAAACAGTCAAAGAAGACTTATCCTTCCTAACACTTATTCTTCTCACACTATTCCAAAATTGAAGAGGAGAAAAGTCTCCAAAACTCATTTTATGAGGCCAGCACTATTCTGATACCAAAACCAGACAAAGACATTTAAAAAAGAAAAAAATTATAGGCTAATAACCACTATCAACAAAATATTAGCAAACCAAATTCAGCAATACATTAAAAAGACCATACACCATATTCAAGTGAGGTTTATTCCCAAGATGCAAGCTTGGCTCAATATCTAGAAATTAATTAGTGTGATACACCACATAAATAAATTGAAAGATAAAAATCATGTGATCATAACAATAGATGACATAAAAGCATTTGACAAAATCCAGCATCCATTTATGATAAAAAAAAAAACTCTCATCAAAGTGGGGCTAGAGGAAACATACTGCAACATAATAAAGGCCATATGTGACAAACCACACCTAACATCATACTCAATGGTGAAACTTTGAAAGTTTTTTCTTTAAGATCAAAAACAAGACAAGGATGCCCACTTTCACCACTTCTATTCAACAAGTATTGGAAGTCCTAGCCACAGCAATCAGACAAGAAAAATAAAAATAAAAAGTACCCAAATTGGAAAGAAAGAAGTAAAACTGTCATTATTTGTAGTTGACATGGCACTATATAGAGAGAACCCTAAAGATTTCTCCAAAACAACTATTATAACTAATAAATGGATTCAGTAAAGTAACAAGATACAAAACTAATATTCAGGAATTGGTTGCATTTTATATAGAAATAATGAACTCTCAGAAAGAGAACTTAAGGAATCAATCCCATTTACAACTGCATAAAAAATAAAATGCATAGGAGTAAATTTGATAAGGAGATAAAAGACTTGTACTCAGAAAATTATAAGAAACTAAAGAAAGATATTAAAGACACAAATAAATGGAAGCATATACTGTGCTTATGGATAGAAAGAATTAACATCCTTAAAATGTCCATAGTACCCAAAGCAATCTACAGATTTAATGCAATCTGTATCAAAATACCAATGGCATTTTTCACAGAACTAGAACAAATAATCCTAAAACTTATATGAAACCACAAAAGACCCTGAATAGCCACAGCAATCCTGTGAAAGAAAAAGTTGGAGGTATCATGCTACCTGATATCAAACTATACTACAAAGCTATCGTAATCAAAATAGCATGGTACTGTCATAAAAACAGACACATAGATCAGTGGAACAAAATAGAGAGCCCCAAAATAAACCTATATGGTAATTTAGTCTATGACACAGGAGGAAAAAATATACAATGGGGTAAGACAGTCAATTCAATGAATGGTGTTGAAAAAGCTGAATAGACACATGTAAAAGAAAAAATGCAAAAAAAAAAAAAAAAAGAAACTAGACCACCTTCTTATACCATATACAAAAGTAAACTCAAAATGGAGTAAACACTTAAATGTAAGACCTGAAACTATAAAACTCCTGTAAGAAAGCATAGGGAGTAAATTCTTTGACATTATGCTGAGCAATATATATTTTTTTGGATATCTCTTCTTGGACGAGGGAAAATTAAAAAAATTAAATAAACAAATGGGACTACATCAAACTAAAAAGTTTTTGCACAGTGAAGGAAACCAACAAAACAAAGACAACCTATGGAATGGGAGAAGATAATCACCAATGATACATCCAATAAGAGGTTAATATCCAAAAAATACAAGGAGCTCATACAACTTAACATAAAAAAACCAAACAATTAAAAAACAGGCAGAGGACCTGAATAGACATTTGTCCAAAGAGGACATACAAGGGCGGCTGGTTGGCTCAAGTGGTTAGAGCGTGGGCTCATAATACCAAGGTTGCTGGTTCAATTCCCACATGGGCCAATGAGCTGCACCCTCTGCTATTGGATTGAAAACAACAACTTGACTTGGAGCTGATGGGTCCTGGAAAAACACACCATTCCCCAATAAAGTTAAAAAGAAAAAGAGGATATACGAATGGCCAATAGACGTATGAAAAGATAGTCAACATCATGAATCATCAGGAACACGTAAATTAAAACCACAATGAAATATCATTTTACACCTGTCAGAATGGCTATCATCCAAAAATTAAGAAACAAGTGTTGGCAAGGATGTGGAGAAAAGGGAACTGTCATATACTATTGGTGGGATTGCAAATTGGTGCAGCCACTATAGAAAATAGCATGGAATTTCCTCAAAAAATTAAACATAGAACTGCCAATACAGCCCAGCAAATCCACTTCCGGGTATTATCAGAAGAAATAAAAAATACTACTTCAAAAAAATATGGACTGCTATGTCATTGCAGCATTATTTTTTTTTTAAGATTTTATTTGGGAATTGGTAATTGGGAACAGTGTTGGGGAATTGGGGAAGGAACAGCCAAGTTATTGTCCTTCAATCTTAATTCTAGCTCAGTTCCAAGTCCAGTAGCCATCTCGCTACCTGTTGGCAGCTCGTGGCTACTCAGCTCAAGATGCCGTGTTCAATCTTAGTTGCAGGGGGGCGCAGCCCACCTGTCACCTTGCAGCTGCTGACTTGAATGCCCTTGCACACTAATCCTTTGAAATCATAAGGAAGTGTTTTGGAATGCTAAGACCCGAGGGAATGATCTCTGTAAAACTTCCTTATCTGGTGGTCTCTGAATACTGATGTCATCCCAGGGATCATACCCATGTGTGAAAGCACAATGCTGTGCTTAATCACAATGAGTTTCAGGGTGAAGCAGCTGCCAGTCTAATTGAATCAATTAACTGGGTATAGATATTCAAATTGACCTCTTTGTGACCCTTGTAAATAAAAGCTTTACGCCCACCAGTATCAGGGCTTGCTCTCAGTCTGCAGAGAGAAGACCCCTGGCCTGCAGAAACTCTACTTTTGACTCTTGTGATTTCTTAATCCTTCGCCGCCTCTCCTCGAGCCCCCCAGCCCTTGTCACGCGGGACGTGATACCCACCATCCCATGCAGAAGTCGAATCGGCAACCTTGTTAAGAGCACGTGGTCTCACCACCTGAGCCATCCTGCCACCTGTTGGCAGCTCAGCAGCAGTTCAGCTCAGGTTCAGCTCACTGGCCCATGTGGGAATTGAACCGGCAACCCTGTTGCTCAGAGCTCTCACGCGCTCTTAACTAACAGCCACTCAGCTGGCCCCACAGCATTATTTACAACAGCCAAGATATTGAAGCAACTTGAGTGCCCATGAATAGATGGATTAAAAGAAAAATGTGGTACAACAATGGAATATTACTCAGCCATAAAACTTATAAAATTTTGCTGTTTTCATCAAAATGGATGGACCTAGAGGTTAGTATGCTAAGTGAAGTAAGTCAGTCAGAGAAAGACAAATACCATATGATTTCACTTATATGTGGAATCTAATAAACAAACAAAAAAACCCAGAAACAAACTCATACAGAGAACAAATTGATGGTTACTGGGCAGGAGAGGTTTTTTGGGGTGAAAAAGGTGAAAGGGGTTAAGAAGTACAAATTGCCAATATGATAGTGACAGGGATGTAAAGTACAGCATAAAGAATATAGTCAATGATATTGTAACAACTATAATATGTATGATGTAACATGGATACTAGACTTATTGGGATGGTCACTTTGTAAGATATTTCAATGTCTAATCATTATATGTACTCCTGAAGCTAATATAATATTGTATGTCAACTGTAATTGAGAAATAAATTTTTAAAAGTTCCTTAGAGATAAAGAAAATAACATAGGTCAGAAACTTATATCAACACAAAGAAAGGGAGAGCGGATTACGTCACCGAAGCGACAGTGTGAGGAGAGCCTCTTGAGATCTCCCCTGGAATTTACAACAAATTGAACAGCTATAATTCCACAAAGGACTCCTGGCATGGCAGACAGGCAAGCCCAAGAGACACGCAATTGAAATCATCTAAAGGTGGGCAAATTGGGCAAGCAGGGGAGGAGGTAAGGGGGAAGTGCAGAGAAGCTGACTGCGGCAGGTCAAGGGCCACAGGACTCAGACCGGAGCTCAGAGCAGCCTGCAGTTCAGAGCTATGGCGGTCACGAGAGAGGGGAGGGCTCCCCAATGGCCCACAGTCCTGACTGAGGGATCAGCATATAAGAAGGCTGAACCCAACACTCATGGCAGAGACCTTGGAACAAAGAATGAGGGAAGAAGGGTGAGAACAGTGGTTTAAGCCCTCACTGCCAAGCAGAGGATGGAAGACAGAGGCACAGAGCCTGGCCCACCCCTCCCCACCCTCCCAGTGCTAGAACGGAATGATAGCAGCATCAGATCAAAAGAAGAGAATACTTACACCTCTGAGTACTGCAGTCCCACAGCCACAGACTCACAGCACAACTAATTCCGGCGAAAAAGAAGTAACTTTAGGGGCAAGTTAACTGTGCTGGTAGTTGCCACCATTGCTCAGAGCCACCTTTCACAACCAATACCGCTTCTGGGCTGATCCCTGCCAGGGAAAACAGAGCCGTGGAAACACACAGGCTCTGAATCTGGTTGCAGGAAGAACTTAGGGACTTCAAAAGCTCTCCAAAGAGGCGGTGCCCTGACACACAGGTGACCTGCTCACAGAGAAGAGGCCCACCTTCCAGGGAACCCCCCCCCATGTTGGGTGAGAAGCTGGAACAGTGTGAGAAATAATATAATGCTACAACGTGAGAATAAAAGGCTGCAGTAGGAGGGAAAATAAAACATTCCACCAACACCTACTGGAAAGCAAAATAAAGAATTCTTCCTATCAACCGGTTGCAGAATCCACTCCTATAGATGCCCAGGAGGAGAAATAATAACTCATTAATTGCCATGAAACCAAGGTAACAAGGCAGCTCAGAAAGAAAATGAAAAGTCTCCAGAAAATGAACTTAAAGACATGGAAATATGTGACTTAAATGACAAAGAATTCATGATTGCAGTTCTAAAAATACTCAACTAGATGCAAAAAAAAAAGGCAATTTAATAAACTCAGAAACACAATCAAAAAACAAACAACACTTTTTTTTTTAAGATTTTTATTGGGGAATTGGGGGATGGGAACAGTGCTGGGGAATTGGGGAAAGGAGAACAGACAAGTTGCTGTCTTTTTGTTCTTCAGTCTAGTTGTGGAGGACATTGCTTCACTGGCCCAACTTGGCACCATCATTGCGCTCTTCCCGGGCGAGGCAGATCAGTCGCTGGCTTCTGGACGGCCGCTCACGCTGGCTGCTGGCTACACACGGTAGCCCATGGCAACCCACTGCAGCTTCACTGCAGCCTATGCCGTCGCTGGAGACTCACAGCAGCCCTGCTCCAGGTTGAGCTGTTGTTCAGCATCTTAGCTGTAGAGGGCAGTGTCACTGGCCCTCATATGTGGGATCCGAACCGGGGCCCTCTGGCGTCTCAAGCCAGCTCTTAACCAATGCGCCACTCAGCCAACCCCACTTTTTTTTTTTGTTAAAGGTTTTATTGGAGAATGGGGGGAGGGAACAGTGTTGGGGAATCAGGGAAGGGGAACAGACGAGTTGCTGTCCTTTTTGTTCTTCAGCCTAGTTGTGGAGGACATTGCTTCACTGGCTCATGTTGGTATTGTGATCATTGCACCCTTCCCGGCTGAGGCAGTCGCTCATCGGCCATTGGATGGCCGCTCACGGCAGCTCACGGCAGCTCATGCTGGCTGCCAGCTGCTCACACTGGCTGCTGGCCACTCACAATAGCCCCACTTCAGTCTACACCATTGCTGGTGACTCGCGGCAGCCCAGCTCTAGGTCAAGCTGTTTTTCACCATCTTAACTGTAGAGCGTGCAGCGTCAGTGGCCCATGTGGGATCCAAACCAGTGGTCCTCCTTCTCAGAGCTCGCACTCCCAGTCAAACTCTTAACCAACGAGCCACTTGGCCGATCCCAAAATGAACATTTTACCAAAGAGATCTAAAATTTTAAAAAGAGCCAAATAGAAATTCTGGGGATTAAGAACTCAATAGGGCCAGGCGAGTAGCTCAGTTGGTTAAGAGCCTGAGCTCTGAGCAACAGGGTCACCGGTTTGATTCCCACATGGGTCTGTGAGCTGCGCCCTGAGCTGAGCTGCCACTAAGCTGCCAACAGGTGGCAGGATGGTCCAACTGATGAGAGTACATGCTCCTAACAACAAGGTTGCCGGTTCAATTCCTGCATAGGATGGTGGGCTACGCCAACCTGCAACTAAGATTGAACATGGCATCTTGAACTAAGCAGCCACAAGCTGCAGACAGGCAGCCAGATAGCAACTGGACTTGGATCTGAGCTAGCTGCGCCCTCCACAACTAAGACTGAAGGACAACAACTTAGATGTCCCCCTTCCCCAGTTTCCCAACACTGTTCCCCTTCCCCAATTCCCCAATAAAATCTTAAAAAAAAAAAGAACTCAATAAAAGAAATGAAGAATGAAATAGCCAGCTTAAGTAATAGAGCTGACCAGATGGAGGAAAGAATCAGTTACATCAAAGATAGAAATCTGGAAATAACACAGATGGAAGAAGAGAGAGACTTGAGAGTTAAAAGAAATGAAGGAACTCTACAAGAACTTTCTGACTCCATCAGAAAGAGCAATATAAAAATAATGGACATACCAGAAGGAGAAGAAAGGGAGAAGAGAACAGAGAGAATATTCAAACAAATAGTCGATGAGAACTTCCCAAACGTGTGGAAAGAACAGGATGTTCAAATCCAAGAAGCAAATAGAACACCTAATTACCTCAATCCCAATAGGTTTCCTCCCAGGTACATTGTATTGAAGCTGTTAAAAATTAGTGATAAAGAAAGAATCCTCAAGGCAGCCAAGGAAAAGAAGACGGTAACCTACAAAGGAAAGCCCATTAGATTATCATCAGATTTTTCAGCAGAAATGCTACAAGCCAAGAGGGAGTAGAATAAAATATTCAAACTATTAAAAGAAATTAAGAGTAAGGAATAATATATCCAGCAAAGATATCCTTTAGATATGAAGGAGGAACAAAGACCTTTTGAGACATACAGAAGCTGAGCAGATTTTTCTAACACATGACTAGCACTACAAGAAATACTGAAGGAGGCTATTTGACCTGAAACAAAAGAGCAAAAGAATACAAAACCATGAGTAGTATTACGGACAGACAGAACTAACCCTACACCAAATAAGACACTATGTACTTAAACATAACATACAGGGTAAAGAAGAAAATAACCTTCTCTTTTCTTAAAAAAAGAGGAAAAGACAACTTGCTACTACAGTGCAGACCTTTACTCTCTCCCCTTTTATGTTTGTTTTTTTTTAAGATTTTTATTGGGGTATTGGGGGATGGGAACACCGCTGAGGAATTGGGGGAAGGGGAATCAACTTACAACATGAATAAGGATAATTTGTAACAACAAAAACATAAAAGGGGAGGGCTGGCTGTTGGTTAAGAGCTGGCTTGGGACTCCAGAGGGCCCCGGTTCGGATCCCACATATGAGGGCCAGTGACACTGCCCTCTACAGCTAAGATGCTGAACAACAGCTCAACCTGGAGCTGGGCTGCTGTGAGTCTCCAGCGATGGCATAGGCTGCAGTGAAGCTGCAGTGGGTTGTCATGGGCTACCGTGTGTAGACAGCGTGAGCGGCCTGCAGCCGCAGTGAGCGGCCGTCCAGAAGCTGGTGACCGATCCGCCTCACCCGGGAAGAGCGCAATGATGGTGCCAACTTGGGCCAGTGAAGCAACGTCCTCCACAACTAGACTGAAGAACAAAAGGACAGCAACTTGTCTGTTCCCCTTCCCCCAATTCCTCAGCGGTGTTCCCATCCCCCAATACCCCAATAAAAATTTAAAAAAAAAAAAAAAAAGAAAAAGGGGAGAGAGTAAAGGTCTGAACCAGCACAAGGAAATGGAAAAAGTAAGCATGCTGAAGAAAATGGAACACTCTATATATGAAATTTTATTTTACATAAACTTAATGGTAAACACTCAAACAAAATCCAGAACTGAAATATGTGACATAAATAAAAAAGCAACAGAGGGGAAAATCATACAATACAACCACACTGAAATAACAACAAAAAGGCACAAAACAATAAAGACACCATCCTACCAGAAAACCAAAGATAGAATGATAGGAAATCCTCATATATCAAAATCGCCTTAAATGTAAATAAACTGAACTCACCAATAAAAAGGCACAGAGTAGCAGATTGGATCAAAAAACTAAATCCAAACATATACTCCCTCCAAGAGACACATCTCAGCTACAAGGACAAATATAGACTCAAAGTCGAAGGGTGGAAATTAATACTCCAAGCAAATGGTATTCAGAGAAAAGCAGGTCTAGTCATACTAATATCAGATGAAACAGACTTCAGGATAAAAAAAAAAGTAACCAGAGACAAAGATGGATGTTTCATAATTTTAAAGGGGACTATATGAAGACATAAGAGTCATCCATATTTATGACCTCAATCAGGAAGCACCAAAATGTACAAAGCCACTACTAACAAAGCTGAAGGGAGAAATTGACAAAAACACAATTATAGTAGGGGACCTAAATACATCATTGACAGCTAAAGATAGATCATCCAAACAGAAAATACATAAGGAAATATAAGCCCTAAGAAACACATTAGAGCAAATGGACATAATCAACATTTATAGAGCACTCATCCTAGAACATCAGATTATAAATTCTTTTCTAGTGTACATGGAACATTCTCAAGGATAGACCATATATTGGGACATAAAACTAGCCTCAGCAAATTTGAGAAGATTGAAGTCATACCAAGCATATTCTCTAATCGCAAGGCTTTGAAATTTGATAGCAACTGCAAAAAAGAAAGCAGGAAAAACCACAAATATGTGGAGATTAAACAACATACTTTTAAAGAACGACTTGGTCAAAGAAGAAATAATAGGAGAGATCAAAAGATACATAGAAACAAATGAGAATGAAAATACATCCTATCAAAATTATTGAGATGCAGGGAAAGCAGTAATAGGGAAATTTACATCATTAGAGGCCTATCTCAAGAAAGAAAAAAAATCCCAGATAAACAACCTCACATTACACCTTAAAGAACTGCAAAAGAAGAACAAATGAAACCCAAAGTCAACAGAAGGAAGGAAATAATGAAAACCAGAACAGAACTAAATGAAATAGAAAACAAAAAGACAATAGAAAAAATTAAGGCAACAAAGAGCTGGTTCTTTGAAAAGATTAATAAAATTAACAAACCCTTGGCTAGACTCACTTAGATAAAAAGAGAAAAGAAACAAATAAACAAAATCAGGAATGAAGGAGAAGTTACCATGGATGCAACAGAAATACAAAGGATCATCCAAAAATACTATGAAGGACTATATGCCACCAAATTCAATAACAGAAGAAATGGACAAGTTCTTAGAAATATGTAGCCTTCTTAGGCTGTATCACAAACAACTGGAAAATCTAAATAGATGGATCAACAGTAAGGAAATTGAATCAGTCATCCGAAACCTTCCCAAAAGCAAAAGTCCAAGACCAGATGGCTTCAGTGAATTCTACCAAACATTTAAAGAGGATCTAATACCTGTCCTACTCAAACTCTTGCAAAAAATTGAAGAAGAGACTACTCCCGGCTTTTTTAGCTTCTTTTGCTTGGCCCGCTCCAAACTCTTTGGAGTGTACTTTCTCTTCTAATAATGGCCCTTGAGCCATTCTCTACTGTGTGGGCCCACTTCAGCTTCTTTGAAATGTACTTTTTCTTCTAATAAACTGCTTTTTCACTGCTTAAAAGAGAGAGAGAGAGAGAAGAGAGAGAGAGAGAGAGAGAGAGAGAGAGAGAGAGAGAGAGAGACTACTTACTCCCTAACTCATTTTATGAGGCCAATATTGCCCTGATACCAAAACCTAGTAAGGATAACACAAAAAGAGAAAATTACAGACCAATATCTCTGATGAGTACAGATGCAAAAATCCTAAACAAAATTCTAGCAAATTGACTACAACAATGCATTAAAAATATTATACATCATGATCAGGTGGGGTTCATCTCAGGAGCACAAGAATGGTTCAACATAAGCAAATTGATCAATGTGATACACCACATAAAAAAATAAAGGACAAAAATCATATGATTATATCAACAGATGCAGCAAAAGCATTTGACAAGATACAACATCCATTTATGATTAAAACACTTAATAAAATGGGCATAGAAGAGAAATACCGTAACATAATAAAGGCCATATATGATAAACCCTCAGCTAATATCATAATTAATGGTGAAAAACTGAAGCCCTTTATATTGAGGAACAAGACAGGGCTCTCTCCTATCACCACTGCTATTCAACATAATGTTGGAAGTCCTAGCTAGAGCAATTAGGCAACAGAAAGAAATAAAAGGCATCTGAATTGGGAATGAAGATGTTAAGTTGTCACTTTTTGCAGATGACGTGATGCTTTAATAGAAAACCCTAAAGACTCCACCAAAAGCTATTAGAAACAATAAATGAATACAGTAAAGTTGCCAGCTACAAAATCAATGTACAAAAATTCATTGCATTCTTATATACTAACATCAAAATCTCAGAAAAAGAAATAAAGAAAAAAATCCTTTTGTAATGCAACAAAAAAGAATAAAATACTCAGGTATAAACTTAACAAAGGATGTAAAGGACCTATATACACTGAAAACTATGACATTTTTAAAAGAAATTGAAGAAGACATAAAGAAATGGAAAAACATTCCATGTTCATGGATTGAAAGAACCAATATAATTAAAATTGCCATATTACCCAAAGCTATATACAGACTTAATGCAATCCCCATCAAAATTCCAATGGTGTGCCAGCCAAGTGGCTCAGTTGGTTAAGAGTTAGCTTAAGAGTGCGAGCTCTGAGCAACAGGGCCGCCGGTTCGATTCCCACATGGGTCAGTGACACTGTGTCCGAGCTGAGCTGCCACTGAGCTGCCAAGAATGGCTCAGCTGGTGAGAAGACTGCCTGTTCGATGGTGGGCTACACCCGCCTGCAACTAAGACTGAACTCGGCACCTTGAGCTGAGCTGCCACCCGGATGGCTGAGTGGGTAGAGCATGCACTCTTAACAACAAGGCTACTGGTTCGACTCTCGCATGGGAAGGTGGCTACGCCCACCCGCAACTAAGATTGTAACACAGCACCTTGAGCTTAGAGGCCACGAGCTGCCAACGGGCAGCCAGATGGTAACTGGTGCCCTCCACAACTAAGACTGAGGAACAACAACTTGACTGGTCCCCCTCCCCAATTCCCCAATACTGTTCCCCTCCCCCAATTCCCCAATTAAAAAAAAAATTCCAATGGCATGTTTTAAAGAAATAGAACCAAAAAAAAATCATCAGATTTGCATGGAACCACAAAAGACTCCGAATAGCCAAAGGAATCCTAAGAAAAAGTATAATGTGGGAGGTATCACGCTCCCTGACTTCAGCTTGTACTATAGGGCAACAATAATAAAAAAAGTATGGTATTGGCAGAAAAACAGACACACAGACAATGGAATAGAATTGAAAACCCAGAAATAAACCCACATAAATATAGACAGAAAATTTTCAATAAAGGAGCCAAAAACATACAATGGAGAAAAGGAAGCCTCTTCAACAAATTGTGCTGGGATAATTGGAAAGCCACATGCAAAAGAATGAAACTAGACTGCTATCTGTCACCATGTACCAAAATTAACTCAAAATGGATCAAAGACCTAAACATTAGACCTGAAACAATAAACTGAATAGAATAAAACATAGGTACTAAACTTATGGATCTTGGGTTCAAAGAGGATTTTATGAACTTGACCTCAAAGGCAGGGGAAGTAAAAGCTGAAGTAAATGAATGGAGCTATCTCAAACTAAAAAGCTTCTGCACAGCAAAAGAAACCACCAACAAAAGAAAGAGGCAACCAACCGAATGGGAGAAGATATTTGCAAACAATGCCTCTGATAAGAGGCTAATATCCAAAATATATAAGGAACTCATACAACTCAACGACAATAAAAACAAAACAAACAATCCAATTAAACAATGGGCAGAAGACCTGAATACACATTTCTCCAAAGAGGACATACAGATGGCCCATAGACATATGAAAAGAGGCTCAAGATCACTAATCATCAGAGAAATGCAAATAAAAACCACAATGAGATATCACCTCACTATCATTAACAAGAGAAATAATAACAAGTGTTGGAGAGGCGGTGGAGAAAAAGGAACCCTCATACACTGTTGGTGGGAATGCAGATTGGTGCAGCAGCTATGGAAGGCAGTGTGGAGGTTCCTCAAAAAATTAAGAATAGAATTACCTTATGACCCAGCAATTCCTCTCTTGGGTATCTACCCAAAAAATCTGAAAGCATTTATCCATAAAGATATATGTGCTCCGATGTTCATTGCAGCTTTATTTACAGTGGCCAAGACATGGAAAAAAAAACAGAGCATCCTACAATAGATGATTGGATAAAGACAATGTGGTGTAAATACACGATGGAATACTATCCTTCCATAAGAAAAGATGAAATAGTGACATTTGCCACAACATGGATGGATCTTGGGATTATTATGCTAAGCAAAATAAGTTATATAGGAAAAACCAAGAACCATATGATTTTACTGATATGTGGGATATACAACTTAAAACAACAAAGGAACAAAGACCTACAAATAAAGGAACAAAATCTCATAGACACAGTTTAGTGGTTACTAGAGGGTAACGGGGGAGGGATGATAGTAGAAGAGGGTAAAGGGGGCCAAATATATGGTGATGGAAGGAGAACTGATTCTGGGTGATGAACACACAATGTGATATATAGATGATGTATTACAGAATTGTACACTTGAAACCTATGTAATTTTACTAACCATTGTCACCCCAATAAATTTTAATAAAAAAAGAGGAAGCATAGAACTTAAAAAAAAAAAGTACAAATTCATAGTTACAAAATAGTCATGAGGATGTAAAGCATGGGGAATATACTCAATGATATGGTAATAACTATGTATAGTGCCAGCTGTGTATTGGACTATTCAGGGGATCATTTCTTAAATTATATAAATATTTAACCACTATGCTGTACTTGAATTTAATGTAAAATAATATCGAATATAATTGTAGTTGAGAAATTTAAAAGGGGAGAAGGTGATGGGGAATAAGAGGTCCAAATTCTCAGGTATAACATAAATAAGTCATGGGTATGCAATGTACAGCATAGAGGATATAGTCAATAACATTGTGATAGCATTTTATGGTGTCAGATAGTTGCTGGACTTATCTTCATGATCATTTCTTTAAATATATAAATGTTGAATAACTATGGTGTATACCTGAAACTAATATAATATTATATAAAAATCTTTTTAAAATGTAGTTGTTTCTTTTGTGCTTACGAAGCAGATTGTTTTATCTCTATCCCTGTCTCACTCTGCCTTATTATTTATTTATTTTTTAAGATTTATTGGGGAATTGAGGAAGGGGAACAGTGTTGGGGAATTGGGAAAGGGGAACAGCAAAGTTGTCTTTCAGTCTTAGTTGTGGAGGGTGCAGCTAGCTCAGCTCCAAATCCAGTCGCCATCTGGCTGCCTGCCAGCAGCTCGTGGCTGCACAGCTCAAGGTGCCATGTTCAATCTTAGTTGCGGGAGGGTCCGTAGCCCACCATCCCATGCAGGAGTTGAACTGGCAACCTTGTTGTTAGGAGCACATGCTCTCACCAGCTGAGCCATCCTGCCACCTCTTGGCAGCTCAGCTGCAGCTCAGCTCAGGCGCAGCTCACTGGCCCATGTAGGAATTGAATAGTGACCCTGTTGCTCAGAACTCGCACTCTTAACCAACTGAGCCACTCGGCCAGCCCCTCTGCCTTATTCTTTAGTTATCTTTTTATTTCTCTGTACTCCCCTACTCAACTAAGGGCTTCTTGAAAAAAGGGTTTTTTTCATCCTTATTCATCTTCATATTTCTCCAGTGCCTAGTAAAGTGGCAGGCACAAAGTAAGTTGTCAATAAATTAAATTGCATGGGGAAGGATCAAATAAGAGAGAAGGAAGGGGTGGGCTGGGCTTCAGTTGTCAGTTCCCTTCGGTTTCGTGGATGAATGAAATGACTGACTAGCTACTTAATATCTGTTTGATACCATACATATACACCTAGGAATTCTCTGGGGTTAGCAAAATGGCCCCTAGCTCTCTCCTACAACACCTATTTTACAACTCTGCTGAGGAAACAGCCTCACCCGTGGTTGAGATTTGGCTGTGATCTGAAGTGGATTTGAGTAAGATTTTTCTAGAGACTTTCTATAGTGTTGGCTACATCTCTTTTGCCAACATTCGGGAAGGATGAAGCATTTTCAGTTTTGGCTAGCAATTCATACTTAAGTCCTCACACTACAGTAATGTCTCACTCCTCCAATTTTGACTAACATTCTCCAGTGTTTTCAGTGTAGCTGTGAACCTAGAAGGAAACAATGTAAAACAGCCTGAAAATGGATTTCACAAAGCTTGTAACATTTACTTTCTGCTTCAGCAGAGAATGGAACCACCTTCAGGCTTACTGATTCTAACATCTTTTGGTAACTGAAGTGAGTTGACTTGGTTGTCTGGTGTCCTTCCGTGGAGTACTGACAGTAGAAGTGGAAGTGAAGTATTGCCTTCAGTGACATTTTCAGAAATGGCCACAGACAGAAAAACACAGGATGAAATACCCAAGCAAGAGTGTTTATCTTGTTTAGGGGGAAATCACTTCTAATATAACCCTACATATTAGAACAGTTAAGAGAAGTTAAATTATTATTCTGTTCAAGAAAATAGGGACATATGTGATATGTTTTAGAAATATTCCCACTCAACTAATTTTAAAATAAATCAATTAAGGTTATATGCATATAATGCCATAACTCTTGTTTTCCAATCTCAGGAAAGTTCTGTGATTAAAAAGATACACTGTAGCAACTAAAATAATATCATTTTACTCCTCTGTCTCATACACGAGGCTAAATATGTAGTTTGCAGCAAAACTTCTTCTAACCCCTTAGAACTTGCCTCAAAAAACAGATCCTCATCCCTTTCTCATTCTATTCCCAGCTTTGGCCCCTACCAGATTCTTATTCTTTTTTTCTCGTCTACTTTATCCATATTTTCCTGACTCAGCGTCACAATGTCTCACGGGCATGGCCTATCCTCCTAGAGCGTAGCCTAAATCCTATAAGAAAGATGGAAATGCATCTGAGCTGAGTCAAATTCTTAGCAAGCAAGGGGATGGAAAACCCAGAAAACACACAAGTTTATCTTTTTTTTCCTCCACCACAAAGGGATAAACTTCATTTATGTTTTTGTTTCACAGTTTCTTTTTTTAAAATAAATGTTATCTTTCCTATTATCTTTTTGAGACTTTCAACATACTTATTTAAAAAACATGTTGTGATTGTTCTATTATTTATATTTTATTAGGATTGGTTTTCTTGGCTCTTTCCTCTTAGTGTTAATTTTCCTCATGTGCTTTGGGAAACAGCCAACAAAATCAATATTTGGAAGTCGAATTCATTTTCAATAAAGTATAAGTAATAGAACAATCTTAGAATGACCCGAAAATGCAGGTATCTAAATGAGAGTTTCTCCCCTTTCTGCAGTCACTCATTTCCGTATGTAGTTTTGTGATGGACTCTGCTTGTTCACCTGGAAACTCCAATATAGAAATTAGGTTTTACCCAGAAAGCCTGGGGCTCCTCCACATTGGTGATAATAGCAAATTACCCCAGATGAGACAGATGCTTTGGCTCAAGTTCTGTGTGTGTGCCTCCTTGCAGTCCCCTCTCTTTTTTTTCTGACCACAGGTAACTTTTATTTTATTTAGTTACTTTTTCATTTTAAAGATTTTATTGGGGAATTGGGGGAGGGGAACAGCGCTGGGGAATCAGAAAAGGGGAACAGACAAGCTTCTGTCCTTTTGTTCTTCAGTCTAGTTGTGGAGGACGTTGCTTCACTGGCCCATGTTGGTATTATCATTGTACTCTTCTCGGGTGAGGCAGATCGGTCGCCGGTCACTGGATGGCTGCTCACGGTAGCTCTTGGCAACTCACGCTGGCTGCCAGCCACTCACGGTAGCTTATGGCAGCCCACTGCAGCCTACGCTGTCGCCGGCAACTCATGGCAGCCCAGCTCCAGGTCGAGCTGTTGTTCACCATCTTAGCTGTAGAGGGCGCAGCATCACTGGCCCTCATGTGGGATCCGAACCGGGGCCCTGCTGCTCAGAGCCGGCATCCCAAGCCAACTCTTAACCAACAAGCCACTTGGCTGGCCCCACGGGTACCTTTTATACAAACCATAGTGATCACAGCTTTTCCAGCTCCTATTTCCTGCCAGTGGGCCTGGCTCTGGTCCCCCCGCTTTCTTGTTTTCCTGTAGGACTTGGATTTTTCCCCTGTTTCCAGACCAGGAGCTGAATGCTTGTGGCTTCAACCCCTACTTAGAGTTTCACTTCTGGCATTGCACGTAGTTGCCCTCAATAGATATTTATTAACTGAATAAATTAATTAATCTTGTTTTCGAGAGCAGATATGTACTTTTGGCTTTCAGAATAATTTTTCATTGTTGAATTGGGCTTCTAAAGATGATTGCAACTTCATCACAGGCTTCACTTCAGTTATCTAGAACGCCACTGTAGGGAAAGTGCCAGGAAAGCAGTTTCCAGGCTCTCGGCCTCTCCTAGAAGGGTGCTGGCTTGGTTATTAAATGGCTGTCAGCTGTGACTGGTTGCGATCAGCTGTGATTGATTAGCCATTGGCTGTGGCCAGTTGGCCATTAGACACTACTGTTTTGTATATAACTGCGTTAGCAAGTGTGGATGTTGCGGGTGTCATGGTTGTGCAGACCCTACTTCTTGTGCCTCGCCCGGCTGCCAGTGAGACTGACAGCAGGAAGACCCCTTGTTAGGGCATTGGCAAATGTTTGCTTCTCATGTCTCCACCAGCTGCCATCGAGAATATAGTGGTATGAACCCCCTATCTGTGGCTCCGTTATTTTTTTTCGGCCTCACTGGACCCTGTGTTCATCTGCTGGGAGCTGAGCCCTGGCATGACACTTGGTGTGACATCCACTTAAGTGTAATAGCTTATTATTTGCTGACACTTGATAAGTTAACCATTACTATACTTATGAGTAGGGAGGGGATGACAAGTTGAACATAGCAGACTACGGCACAGAGACTCAGGAAAGGAAAAGTTCCATGACTCATTAGCTGTATTGAAATTCACAAAGTCATAAGATCATAGCAGTTAAAAAGGAATGTAGAGAGCACCTAGGACAAACTACGATGTTTCTGATGGATGTTCATTTGGCTATTTGAATACTTACAGTGATGAAGTTTTGATTACCATACAAGTAAACTCATAAACAGCAGAAACAGAAAATTCTTTAGGTTGGGCCTAAAAATATATCCTGGAGATTCCCACCCACTGGTTTGCAAAACAAATCCACTTCTATATGATGTAAGTAAGTGTCCTTGAGTTTTCTCTGTTTTGAGTAAAATATCCTCCCAGTCCCCATTTTTTTTTTTGTCAGCATTGAGGAATGATTTAGAGCAGAGTCTCTGCAATTAGGCTTATGATTTATTTAGGGGCAACAATTTATTTAGCCCAGCGGTCGGCAATCTTTTCCTATAAAACGCCACATCATAAATACTTTAGATTTTGTGGGCTCTAAAGTCTCTGCTTGCAACCATTTAGTCGTGCAATTGTAACATGAAAGAAGCCACAGACAACCTGGACGTGTTCTAATAAAACTTTATTTACAAAAATAGGGGCAAGCTGTGATTTGGGCAGTAGTCTGCTGATCCCCAATTTAGCCATGGTTTCTAGACTCTCATCTATTTGATCAACAACCTTGCCCTTCCATACCCCCTTAAAATATGGCCTCCAGATTTGAGAACAGCATTTCAGATCAGGGTTCTTGCCTCCTAATCCAACAGGCTTCTTGCCTCCTAAGAAGAATGCTGATACAGACAGATAGTACCATGCAATGAATTGATGCACAGGGAATACTAGCTCTGCCACACACTAGCTGTGTGCCCTTGAGCAATTATTCATCTTGTTCTGATAGTACCATGCAATGAATTAATGCACAGGGAATACTAGCTCTGCCACATATTAGCTGTGTGCCCTTGAGCAATTATTTATCTTGTTCTGAACCTTGGCTTCTGCATTCTTAAAATCAAGATTCTCACACCTGTCATGCAGAATTGCTCTGAAGATCTAGGATAAAGCATGTGATGTACATAGCATAGTATGGGCACTTAGAAAGCAGCTATACATTTTAGTTGTTATAAATGGTGATGTGTTGTTAAGTTCTATTGTGACTGAGCTTTCTGAGCCCAAACTGAAGTAAGGAGAAGGAAAATTCCATTCTCTTTAAAATTAGGTTACGGCAGTCAGCTCCTGCTTTGTTCACTCTGCAGCTCACTCCACCCTCTGTGTTTCCACCTGTTACCCAATTAACACCCTATTATGCTGAACACCTGCACGGAAGCCATCAGTGGGCTCTTTTCCAGCACTCTCACTGCCACCTCACTAAACCAGAGCCCCCGGAGTCCACTGCCAGTTCTGGCAGGTGTTTGCCTGCAGGAAGCCTTTAGGGTTTGCTGAGCTTTCCCTGGGACAAGAAATTAATGTGGTAATTAATGCAAATATCTTTGCAGAAGCTGCTCTCCTGGGCCCTAATCAGAAGAGATGATCTTCACATTTTTTTAACTTTGAAAATGTAAGTGTGTGTGTGTGTGTGTGTGTGTGTGTGTGTGTGTGTGTGTGTGTGTTGCGGGGGAGGGCGGAAGCACAATGGGTAAGGATAAGAGACAAGGAAAGGGGCCAGAAACAGAAATGACAGTGGACAGACAGAGGGAGAAAACCAACTTCTTAATTTGTATCAGGCAGTGAGAGAAAATTTCAATGATACAGCTTTTGGGATCATACCTCACACCTTCTCAAGTTTAAACTGAGAAAAATGGTAATCTCACTACTGATCCAATAAAACGGACTAACAAGCAACTTTATAAGTGGTTCCCATGCACCTCACATAGTGCTAGATGCTCTACAGTTGTCATAATTGTTTTGGTGGACCCACATATGTGTCCAAGATGCCAGTGGTGGACTTGCACTAACTCCCCCACTTGATAACATGCTGACTAAAGGGTGCTTAGCAGGAAGTTGCACTCATAAAATCATTGTCTATAGAGCTTCAATGATGGAGGAGAACTCAGAGAAGTGCTTCTCAAGTAGAGAATCCACTTAACAACCTGAGGCCCTTGTTAAAATGTAGATTCTGATTCAGTACATGTGGGGTGCAGTAGAGATTCTGCATTTTAATCAATTCCTAGGTTATGCCCATGCTGCTGGACCACACTTGAGTAACAAGAAGATAGACAAATTCCATTTTGAGTCAGTCTGAAGGACCGCTGCTTCAACATGGCACCTGGCTTCTATTACCTGTAGCCATACTTAGCACAATACAATGTTAGATGATCACAAAGATCAATAGCAGTGGGCCCAGAGCTTATTTGTGCATTGAGCCTGTTCACTGAGTTGTGAGTCTGACTCAACCTTCCAGAGTAGTCTATAGTGAGTAGTCTATAGACTGTGACCATGAACCCAGCATTTGATCCATGTCTCATTCTAGTGAGCCTGTTTCATATCTGACAAATCCGAGATCCCAAATCATTTGACAGCTAAGTTTCCTAAGGGTAGAAACTGCTATTGTTTTAAATTAAAATGAACAGGAAATGAAGTTGAAAGAACAGAATTGAATTAGTAGAGACTCTAAGATTTGCTAGCAAAATAGTTAACCTTCCTGGGCCTCAATGTTATCATCTGTAAAATAGGATAACTTATCTTGAAAGGTTGATGGACAAAGAAGACAATCTCTAAAACCATAAATGGTGATAATATATGTGAAAATGCTTCACAAAGTAGCATTATTTTGAGACAGAATGTATAAATGTCTCATCTCTGCAGAATAAAACCAAAGAACAAGACTGCATATTGCTATGTGTACATTAAGGATGAGTGTCTGAGTCTAGGTGTCCTGTACAGGTCTAAAAGATTTATGCCAGTAGAGACTGCACTTTCTTATCCAACTATCAGGAACTGACAAGCTGTGTTTATGGGGACAATAGGACGGAATAATTAAAATATAGAATGTCTTGGAAAATCTGAACTTTTGGTTTATCTGTAATTACGCTACGTATCTGTTCACACATAAGTTTCCCTGTCATAAGATGAGGCACTCAGTTCCCACAACTTCTGAGTCTAGTCCAAGAAACTTATTCAGTTAAGGTTATGGAAATCCAGGGAGCTGCAAATTCCTAGTCTGCCTGGCTCTGCATGGTTGTTTCATGAGTCAGATCATGGAATTGGTGAATCTGAGAGCTGGATGGGTCCTTTAAAATTGTCTCATCCAAGCCTCTCATTTTCCAGATGAGGAGTTGTTGTGCTAGCCAAGACCACACTGCTTGTTACTGGAGAGCCAGGCCTGGGATCTGGGGCTCAGGCCCCAGACCGGTGTGTCTTCCTCTACACCAGGTTGTCAGGCACTCTTTAAGAACTTAGGAAAACTCAGCAGAAGGTTTCTTCCCTCTAGGTAGCAGACTGTGCTAAAAAACAAATGACCTTGGCTGCCTCTGTGCCTGTTGTCAGGACCATCCAGTCACTCAGTCTAATGTCCCAGTTTCCAGTGAAAAACTCGTGCTGTCATCCTCAGGAAATCCAATCTGACGCTCTAGAGATGAAGGTACAGATGGAGAAGGTTAATACAAGGACCCCTCTAAGGTGAGGGGCCATCCAGAAATCATCTTTGTTTTCTTGTCTATGGACAGCACTGCAGCTAAATGTACTTATTAATATAAATGTTAATGGTGGTAATGAGTAATCAAGAAGATAATGATAATAAAGTTAGTAGAATTTGGGTGGCACTTTTCAGTTGCCCAGGCATTTTTCTAGGACACCTGAGTTCTTGCAGTTCTGGAGCTACTGTGAATTGACCGTTGACCCTAGGACAATGATTTCACCTTCCTGAGCTTCAGGTTTACCAGTTTTACAATGTAGATTCCATTGTTGCCTTCAAGAAGAGGAGCTATGAATGATAGAATTTTGCCCGGAGTCGGTATCTCCTGTACAAATGATGAATTGGCTTCAAGATTATACTTGAGAGACTAATTTAATCATGAGTTAAGTTCCCTGTCCCCCTCCCCTTCCTTTTTTTTTTTTTTTTGCTGAGCAACTCAGAGATTTTAAAGCTTTGACTTAATCCTGTTTCTTTTTATCTTTGCTCCAGGATGGCAATCTGAATTTTAGATTGTCCAAGGGGAAAGGGCTGTGTTCTGAACTGATTAGCCTGGCCATGAATCTTCACAATGGACCCCCATTTACTCCAAATCCCTCAGGTTCTGCCATTCAGACAGAAGGCAACATTTAATGTAGGCACCCGCATCTCATGCCGGAGCAGGAGAACCACACAGTTCAGTAGCCCCCAAATCTGTAGCACATTAGAATCACCCAGGAGCTTTTAGATATCCTGATGACTAGGCTGCACCCCCTTTCAATTAGGTCCCCACCCAGCCACTCTGATCTAAGCATAAACGTTTTCTAAGAATCCCAGGGGAGTTTCAATGTGCAGCACATTGTGACTCACCAAGATGGGAGGCAGGCCCATGTCCATAAAGCAAAGCGGAACAGTATCTTTAGTCTTCCTTTTTGCTTCCCTTTAGATTGATTTTTATGGAGGATGATGAAGAAAAAAAGCTGTGATAGGTTCAAGTTGGAGAGATCAGAATGAGGAAGATGGTTAGATTAGAGGAGGTATAAAGGAGGAGGGAGGGTGAAGTGGAACTGAAGGAGGGAAAAAGAAGCAGAAAACCCCAGAGGTAGCCATTTTAAGAAGGTGCTTTTATCTTCACCATTATAGGACTTTGGATGACATAGAAGGTGGTGGGAAGGCTTAGGAGGAGAACAGTGTCTTCAAGAAATATGGTGGGATGTGGGCGTATAGAGGTAAACATATCAGCTGCTGTACTGTAGAGATCTCCTGAGGACAGTTCTCTGTTGGTAGACTCATTCTTTGTAGCTAATTAAGGAAAGGGAATGAATCCTTGCTGAAATGCTAAAGCTCCCCAAGTGGGATTTATACACCAGGTTCAATATATCCATTTTTTTAAAACAAGATTTTATTGGGGAATTGGGGGAATTGGGGAAAGGGAACAGCCAAGTTGTTGTCCTTCAGTCTTAGTTGTGGAGGACACAGCTAGCTCAGCTCCGAGTCAGCACCATCTGGCTGTCCATTGGCAGCTTGTGGCAGCTCAGCTCAAGGTGCCATGTTCAATCTTACTTGCGGGAGGGCATAGCCCACCATCCCATGTGGGAGTCGAACAAGAAACCTTGTTGTTAGGAGCATGTGCTCTCACCAGGTGAGCCATCCTGTCACCTGTTGACAGCTCAGCAGCAGCTCAACTTGGGGCGCAGCTCACTGGTCCATGTGGGAACTGAACCGGCGACCTTATTGCTCAGAGCTCATGCTCTTAACCAACTTAGCCACTTGGCCGGCCCCCATCTAACTTTTCTTATCACCTATGGACACACCAATTGCAAAGGGTCTTTGGTTATTCATCCTAGAACTGCTTCAAGTTCAGTTCCTGGATTTGCATTTCTTTAGCAGCGTCTGTCCTGATTTCACCTGAACTCTGTTTAGATATTCATAAGTTTGCTCCAGCTTCATGGTAATACCGTCTGAGGTTGTTAAATGAGGGGTTTTTAGAATGTTTCAGTTTTGGCAAGGAAAGAACAACTTCCCAGCTGAGTTATTCCTGAGAGACTTTCATCCTACAACTATAATCTCTTTACTCCATAATTGCTTCCTATGTCCCTTTCTGAAATATATATCTCTCAAAAGCAGCTGGGCTTAAAAATTAAATTTCTGCCTCATTATTGTTTTATAGTCTAACTACTTCATGAACACATATACCTGGAGTACACATGAACCTTGAATTGTCTTTCTAGGCGGAAAGGTGGATTTCTGATGCTCTTTTCATGCCCTCTGCTGCAGACCCTATTTTTTTGCTTTCTCAGTATTCATTCACCCCTTCTTCCCAGCTAATAGATCCAAGTTCTGTTCACAGCAGAAATTTATGAAGCCCCAGATGAGATACACATTTTTTCAAACCCCTCCTGCAGATGTTAGTGGCCAGGCAACACAGTACTGGGCAATAAAAAATGGAAATCTTCCTTAGAAAGTGTTTGCTTTTTATTGAAAAAAAAAAAACAAAGGACAGATTGGGCCGGCCGAGTGGCTCAGTTGGTTAAGAGCTCACTCAAGAGTTTGAGCTCTGAGCAGCAGTGGTTCGATTCTCGGCCTGAGCTAAGCAGCAGCTAAGCTGCCAACAGGTGACAGGATGGCTCAGCTTAAAAAAAAAGGACAGATATAACCAGCATCACTCGTTATTTGTCAGCTTTTTTTTTTAATGATTTTATTGGAGAATTAAAGGGGAACAGCCAAGTTGTTGTCCTTCAATCTTAGTTGTAGAGGGCTCAGCTAGCTCAGCTCCAAGTCCAGTCACCATCTGGCCACCCATCGGCAGCTCGTGGCAGCTCAGCTCAAGATGCCATGTTCAATCTTAGTTCCCATGTGAGAGTTGAACCGGGAACCTTGTTAGGAGAACGTGCTCTCACCAGTTGAGCTATCCTGCCACCTGTTGGTAGCTCAGTGGCAGCTCAGCTCAGGCACAGCGTCAGTGGCCCATGTGGGAATCAAACCGGTGACGCTGTTGCTCAGAGCTTGCGCTCTTAACCAATAGAGATACTTGGCCAGCCCCTATTTGGCTTCTTGATTTGAAAATTCCTATATGTCTTAAGCTCGTGTGTCCATCTTGCCACCCAGAAGCACCAAGCATGAGAGAAAGGGAAGGATCACAAAGATTTCAACCCTGACATCATCAAGTTCCTGAACCAGTGCCAGCAGCTGCCTACCTCCAGATTTCTTAAATCAGAAAAACCAATGTATATTTATTTAACAATTTAAAATTAAGTTTTCTGTTTTTTGGAGATAAATACTTCTAGTCTTTAAACTGGTTTGATTTATTAATCATAAAGAATTTGCAACTTGGATACTATATATATATATATATATATATATATATATATATATATATATATATGATTCTATTTCTTAGAATAGCATTACATTGTGAAATGTTAATAGGTGTTCTATAATGAAAGGGTTTGATAGTCAAGTAAATTTGAGTAACACTGAAATAAAGTTCAATGGGTTTTCTTTTTTTTACAGTAGGGCTTTTTTTGTTTATTTGGCTTTTTTCTTTTTTTTTACATGTTAAAATTGTTTCTGAATCTACAAAAGAGGTATTGTATATAGTTAAAAACATTTTTCAAATTTATTTGATCATGGATTAGTGGTCATTGTTATGTAGCAAATCACTCTAAAGCTTTTTTTCATGTTCACGTTTCCGTTTATTGCCCTTTCATTTTTTCTGTGAGCAGAGCTCTCCAAAGTTGTAAAGAAAAGTAGTACTGTATCCAGACATCCACAGGGCTTATTTTCATCATTGGAATGCTGCTTGTTTGTGGTTCAGCATTTAAACTACAATTATTACAAGCTTTTAGATAGCCCATTAGTGTTAAGTTGAGCCCGGCTAATCTGATTTCACTTTCTCTCTCTGCAACTCCCTACGTGAAGACCATTAAAAAATGACTCTCTAATAGAAAACTGACAATACAGTTTCCTTTCGAGCTTGATCTAAATGGCATGAAATATATTTGTAGCTAGAATGGGAAATCTTTATAAAGAAAGAATATTCTAATAATTAGGGGGAAATGTCATTGTAATAATACTTTATAATAATTACAGTTTACAAAGCACTGTCATGTACACTATCACCATTTAATCTATAGAATGTCTCTTGGAAACAGGGGGTCTTCTTCCCATTTTGTGTATTAAAAAAACCCTGAGGCTCAAAAGTCTTAAATGATTTTCCTAGTAAGTCACAGCTAGCCAGTGTTAGAAAGAGGACTTGAACTTGTGACTTAAAGCTCAGGTTCAAAGCTCTTTCCCATATATCCCTTCCCACAGGTTGGTCTCTCCAGGATGGGAACAGCCACCTTCCTTGCTCTGTGACACTCACCAGGAGGGAGATGTATTTCAGGTGCTGTGGAATCTCGATATTCTGAGAAGTAAAATAAGGCAGGTGAGATGACACAGAGAAGTCACCTAGGTAAAGTCGCTTATGAATACTGCTATAACAGAAGGGTATGAGGGAAAATGTTATGGTCATGGATGGTATTTCAGAAAGAGACATTATTCAGATACGCTGCGAAGTAGAAGGTGATTTGTGTGCAGAAAAGAGAGCCTGGCACGATCAAGGGTTTTGAAAGCCTGGCACGATCAATATTCTAAGCAAAAGAAAGGCTTTGTAGGAACTTAAGTAGTGGCTCACATCTGGAGTTGGGTCAGCCCAAGGCCCTGGGACCTGGCCTTCTTAAGCAAAGAGCAGGGCATCTCCTTTGGCTTCCAAAATAATAGATTACCTGCCCTGTTGGAAATGACACTTTGAAATATTTCATTATTTTCTATATTTGGCAAAGCAATACATTTCCGTAGTTAAAATCAAATGATTCAATAAAAGCATAGGTCAGTGCTGTGTAAGTTCGGAGGAGGGAGAGAGATCAGCTCTGGTTGAGAGTTCAGAGAAACCACTATGGAAAAAGGGATAATTGACCTTCACCTCCAATGATCAGCACAATATTTATAGGAATAGATGGGGAGAAAATAAGGGCACAGTGGAAGCCAGTAATTACTCACCTGAATGCATATTAATATCACCTGGTATTTTAAAAACTGCCATGGGGGGCCGGCCGAGTGGCGCGTTGGTTAAGAGTTGATTTGAGACGCCAGCTCTGAGCAGCAGTGCCCCGGTTCGAATCCCACATGTGGGCTAGTGATGCTGCGCCCTCTACAGCTAAGATGGTGAATAACAGCTTGACCTAGAGCTGGACTGCCTTGTCGCCAGAGACGGCGTAGATAGCAGTGGGCTGCCATGAGCTACTGTGAGTGGCTGGCAGCCAGCATGGGCAGCCAGCATGAGCAGCCGGCAGGCGGCGTGAGCTGCCATGAGCCACCGTAAGCAGCCGTTCAATGGCTGGGGAGCAACTGCCTCACCCAGGAAGAGCACAATGATTATAATACCAACATTCGCCAGGGAAGCAACATCCTTCACAACTAGACTGAAGAACAAAAAAGACAGCAACTTGTCTGTTCCCCTTCCCCAATTCCCCAACGCTGTTCCCCTGCCCCAATTCCCCAATAAAATCTTTAAAAAAAAAAACAAAAAAACTGCCATGGTTCTGGTACTGTGTGAGATGGAGTATGCACATTGTACCCTGCCTCTCCCACTGCATCTAAAAATCATGGACAGAATAAATGGAGCAGATGTTTCAGAACTGTGAAAAGCAATTAGTGACAGGCAAAATAGGGATGAAAACCAGAATTTGAAGTACCAATGAACTGGCAGTGATTTTACCAATATGTTGTCTTCCACATCCCTAGGTCTGAACTCAGCACAGCCCAAAGCCCAGAAGAGGCAATGGGCTATAGACAGAGAGAATCCCAGAAACTTTCTAGTTCTGTGTTGAGGAGCATGCAACTCTTAACATTCAGAGACAATGCAGAAATACCTGCCTGCTCTTTGCCCCTAATTTCCATTCTTTCGAGCTCCAGCCCCCAAGCAGTCTTGTACCAGGAGCAGTGGCAGTAGGGGCCAAAACCCTGAGAAATTAGAACCTCCCTTTCTGAATGGTAGAATTGTGGTCCCAAGAGGGTAAGGCAGACCCTCATTGCTTTTTCTTCTTTTTGTCCTCTGCTGTGTTCCCTGGATACAAGGACTATCAAAGAAATATTCAGCAGATTTCTGAGCAGAGGACTGAAAAGGAAAGCAATAGAAAACCAGAAAGCACTTGAATAATCATGGAATGGGGATATGTCAGGAAGGCAATCCCATGAAGTTATTTTTGAGATCCTGGGACTATCTCCTAGCTGTGCATGTGCATTTTTATCCTAATCAGCATATCAAAGAAATTGAGAATTGAACTAACAGATAGATCATTGCCTAAATTCCAGTCACAGAGTGGCACACACGTGGGACAGGCCCAAATAATATTAAAGGCTTTGAAAACAGAATTAACATTGGGCATTCACAAAAGCAGGTTGGAACTTGTGAACAGAACCTAACCAGGTTGATTGCCTATAAAAAATATCAAAATTCTCTATTGCATTTAAGCAAGATCCAGAGTCCCATAACATAATACCCCAAATGTCCCGGATACAATCCAAAATTATCAGGCAAACCAGAAAAATCTGAACTCACAAGGGAAAAGACAAATAACAGATGCCAATGCTGAGATGCTGAGATGACCCAGATGTTGGAATTATCTGGCAAAGACTCTAAAGCAGCTTTTATAAAATTATTCCAACAAGCAATCATGAACACTCTAAATAAATGGAAAGATAAAAACTCTTAGAAAGAAATAAAAACATAAAAAGGAGCAAAACAGAAATTTAGAACTGGAAAATACAATAAATTAATTAAAAAAAACATTAGATGGGATCAGTAGCAGAATGGAAATGACAAAGAGTCAGTGAACTTGAAGGTAGATCAATAGAAATTATTCAATCTGAACAACATAGAGAGATAAAGAGAGAAAAAAATGAAAAGAGCTTCAGGGACCCATGGGACAAAAAGAAGCAGTCCAACATTTATGTTGTTGTCTCAGAAAAAGGGAGAAAAGGTGCAGTTTAGAAAATATATTTAGAGAAATAGTTGAAAACTTCTGAAATTTGGTGAAAGATATAAACCTACAGATACAAGAAACTCAGGAACCCCCCCAAACAGGAAAAACCCAGAGAAATCCATATTCAGACACAACATAATCAAACTCCTGAAAACTAAAGACAAAGAAAAAATCTTGAAAGTAGTCTGTGAAAAATGATACGTTACCTGTAGAAAAATGATGTTTCAAATATCTTCAAATTTCTAAGAGGCCAGATGGAAATGGTACAATATTTTAAAACTGCTGGAAGAACTGTTAATCCAGAGTTGTGTATCCAGAAAACTGTCATTTCAGGATAAAAATTAAATAAATGCATTCTCAGTCAAAAGAAAAACAAGAAAATTTCTTACCAGCAGACTCACTTTAAAAGAACTGTTAAAGAAAGGTTAGACAAAAGGTAAACAATACCAGAAGGACACATGGAATATAAGAAATAAAGGAAGAGGGAATAGAAATAGTAAATATCTGGGTAAGCATAATAGATTATTTTTCTCATCTTGAGTTATTTAAAATGTTTGATATTAAAAAGCAAAAATTATAACATTGATGGATTGTATGTAGATCTATTAGGCCTTCAGAAAAGTCATGACGTATTTTGTCTATGTTTTTCAAAGGTCATTTATTTATATAAAGAACAAAGATCAATCAATGATATACTGCCAGTTTTGTTCAATAGCTTTCACCATCTTTCAGTGAGCTTCATAATTCCTTATTCATAAAAGGACTTGTCTTTACTTGCGAAAAACTGAACAAGGTGCTGATTTACAGCATTATCTGAATTGAACGTCATACCACGCAAGGATTTTGGAAGAGAGGGAAACAAGTGGAAGTGTGACAGTGCAAGGTCAGGCAAGTATGGTGGATGTGACAACACATCTCATCCAAGCGCCAGTAATTTTTGACAAGTGATCAAACTTGTGTGTAGTTTCGTGTTGTTGCGATGGAACACAACTCCTTTACAATGAACAAGCTCTGGAGGATTCTGGATGATGGATTCATTCAAACTGCCCAATTGCCAACAGTACACATTCAAATTGATTGTTTGGTTCCTTGGTAGGAGCTCAAAAAACACAACACCTTTAAAATCCCACCACACTGAGAGTGTAACCCTCCTCTGATGAATGTCTACTTTCGATGTCGTTTGAGGCGAATCATCACATCAGGACCAAGACCATTTGCCCACCACATTGTTGTAAACAATCCACTTCTCATCACTAGTTATCAGTTGCTTCAAAAGAGGATTGTTTTCCTCATGTTTAATGAGCATATTGCAGATGTTTATATGTGCTGTCAAATGAACTTTTTTGAGTGCATGCGGAACCCAGTATCAAGCTTGCTTACATATCCCATTTACAGTTGCTTCAAGAACTATAAAATACTTAGGAATAAATTTAACCAAAGAAGTAAAAGACCTGTACTCAGAAAATTATAAGACACTGAAGAGAGAAATTAAAGAAGATACGAATAAATGGAAACACCTACCATGCTCATGGATAGGAAGAATTAATATAGTTAAAATGTCCATACTGCCTAAAGCAATATATAGATTCAGTGCAATTACTATCAAACTACCAAGGGCATTTTTCACAGAAATAGAAAATGTAATTCTAAAATTTTTATGGAACCATAAAAGATCCCGAATAGCCACGGCAATCCTGAGAAATAAGAACAAAGTCAGGGGTATCATGCTACCTAACATGAAATCATACTACAAGGCGACAGTAATCAAAACAGTATGGTACTGGCATAAAAACAGGCACATAGATCAATAGAACAGAATAGAGAGCCCAGAAATAAATCCATTCATGTACGGTCAGTTAATCTATGACAACGGAAGCAAGACTTTACTTTGGGGTAAAGATAGTCTATTTAATAAATGATGCTGGGAAAATTGGACTGACACATGCAAGAAAAATGAAACTGGACCACTTCCTTATGCCATATACAAGCACAAATTCAAAATGGATTATAGGCTTAAATATAAGACCTGAACCCATAAAACTCCTAGAAGAACATATAGGGAATAAATTTGCAGACATTACCCTGAGCAATATTTTTACTGATATATCCCCTCAGACAAGGGATGTAAAAAAAACCCCAAAGTATGGGGTTACATCAAACTTAAAAGTTTTTTCACAGCAAAAGAAACCATCAATAAAACAAAAAGAAAGCCTACTGAATGGGAGAAGATATTTCCCAACTATATATCTGACAAGGGATTAATTTCCAAAATTTATAAAACACTCATTCAACTCAACACACAAAAAACAACTCAATTAATAAATGGGCAGAAGATATGAACAGACATTTCTCTAAAGAGGACATACAGATGGCCAACAGGCATATGAAAAAATGTTCAACCTCACTACTCATTAGAGAAATGCAAATAAAAACCACAATGAAATACCACATCACTCTAGTCAGAATGGCTATCATCAATAAATCAACAAACAGCAAGTGCTGGTGAGGTTGTGGAGAAAAGGGAACCCTGGTGCACTGTTGGTGGGACTGCAGATTGGTGCAACCATTATGGAAATCAGTATGGCGGTGTCTCAAAAAACTGAAAATGAAACTACCTTATGACCCAGCAATTCTACTCATAGGTATCTATCTAGAGAATCCCAAGACTCTAATTTGAAAAAGTATATGCACCCCTATGTTCATTGCAGCACTATTTACAATAGCCAAGACTTGGAAACAACCAAAATGCCCATCGGTAGACAACTGGATTAAGAAACTGTGGTACGGGCTGGCCAAGTGGCTCAATGGTTAAGAGTTGGCTTGGGATGCCAGAGGGCCCCGGTTCGGATCCCACATATGAGGGCCAGTGACACTGCCCTCTACAGCTAAGATACTGAACAAAAGCTCAACCTGGAGCTGGGCTGCTATGAGTCGCCGGTGACGGCGTAGGCTGCAGCCCCTGCTGCAGTGGGTTGCCATGGGCTACCGTGTGTAGCCAGCAGCCAGCGTGAGCGGCC
>NW_017732555.1:285651-304828 GCF_001890085.2 Hipposideros armiger
TGAAGAACAAAAGGACAGCAACTTGTCTGTTCCCCTTCCCCCAATTCCCCAGCACTGTTCCCATCCCCCCAATTCCTCAACAAAAATCTTTAAAAACAAAACAAAACTGTGGTACATTTATACAATAGAGTATTACTCCACTATAAAGAAGAATGAAATCTTATCAATTGCAATGATATGGATGGACCTAGAGAACATTATGCTAAGTGAAATAAATCAGTCAGAGAAAGACAAATACCATATGATCTCACTTATATGTGGAATCTAAAGAACTGAATAAATGAGCAATGTAAACAGAAATAGTGTCAGAGACATAGAGGAAAAACTGATGGATGCTAGATGAAAGGGGGGGGATGAGAGAGAATGGGAAGGGACGAATTGATAACTACAATATTGCCACAGGGATATGAAAGATAGTTTGGGGAATGTAATCAATAATGTTGTAAATATTTTTTAGGGTGTCAAATGGTCTCATGTCTTGTTAGGGAGACCACTTCATGGAAAGTATAGAGGTCTGACCACTGCACTGTACATCTGAAGCTGCTGTTGAGTAATATTGTATGTCAACTATAATTTAATGTATATATAGTCACAAGATGTGCAGTACAGTGTGGGGAGTGGAGTCAGTGGAATTGTAATAGAGATGTATGATATCGGGTGTGGGTGGGTTGGGGGAGAGGGGTTGTCACTTTTTGAGAGTTGAAAAGTATAACTATTGCATTGTTTTATACACCTGAAACTAATAAAAATAAAATAAAGTAAAATAATATTTTAAAGTAGGAAAAAGCTTGAATAGACACTTCATTAATAAGGATATATGGGCAGTAAAAAGCCCATGCAAATATATTCAACATCATAAGCCATTAAGGAAATGCAAATTAGAGCCACAGTGAATACAAGCTAGAATAGCTAAAAATAAAATATTGACAATATCAAGTGCTGACAAGGAAGCACAACAACTGGAACTCCCATTCATTGCAGATAGGAATGTATGCACAAAAACTTGTACACAAATATTTCTAGCAATTTTATTTGTAATAGTCAAACACTGGAAACAACCCAAATATTCTTCAACAGGTTAATAGATATAGAAGATATAGAGCAAGCAAACAATGTAATACTACTCAGTAATGAAACGGAATGAAATTTTAGTATATGTAACAGCTTGGATGAGTCTCAAAGGCATTATGGTAAGTGAAAGAAACCAGTTTCAAAAGGTTACATAATGTGTGTTTCCATTTATATGCCATTCTCAAAAAAGACAAAACTGTAATTATGGAGAACAGATCAGAGGTTGCCGGGAGTTAGAAGTAAAGAGAGAGTGTGACTATAAAAAGAGACAATGCGGGAGATTTTGGGTGATGGAACTGTTTTGTATCTTGGCTAAGGTGGTGGTTACATAAATATATACATGTGCTCAAACTCCAAGACCTATATACCAAAAGAAGTTAATATTACTCCATGATTTTAAACATAAAATTAATAAGGTTGATGGTGGAATCTAAATGGTGGATATATACATATTCAGTACAAAAGTCTTTCAACTAAACTGTAGGTTTCAAAATTTTTGTAATATGTTGTGGAAAAAATTGCCAATGCCTAGGCCTCTGTTCAGGCTGCAAAAACAGAATATCATAGACTGTGTAATTTAAAAAATAAGAATTAATTTCTCACAGTTCTGGAGGCTGGGAAGTCCAAGATCAAGATGCAGGTAGATTTGATGTCTGGTGAGAATCTGCTTCCTAGGTCATTGATCACCATCTTCTCTCTGTGTCCTCACATGGTGGAAAGGGTGAGGGAAGGGTCTCATCACCTAATCACTTCCCAAAGGCCCCAGGTCCTAATACAATCACACTGGGAGTTAGGATTTCAGCTATGGATTTTGGAGGGGACAGGGACACAAACATTGTCCTTAGCTGCCTCACTCCCAGAAATTCTGATTTAACTGGCCAGAGAAGTTCTGAGCACTCATTTTCTATAAAGCTCCCTGGGGCAATGGAGTTGGGAAAGAAAGGGTCAGGGATGAGAACAATGCCTTATAAAGCTGTGTTGTCTCAGCACTCTTACTTCTCTACACATCCCCAAAGTGATTCTTCTTGCTGCTCCATTTTCTCCCATAATGGACTTACTAGATCCAGCAGCTGAATCCTTACCCTCATTATTTTCTTTTGGTCTTCTGTTATCAGTTGTCATTTTCACATGTGTAAATTGGAACTGATCTATTTTCTTTCAGTTTGTATTTATGTAATTTGCATTGTCTTAAATTCATTGGTATAAACACTTCCCACCTGCATACCTTTGCTCATGTAGTTTATTCACATCCTGAAATTTTCTTACAAAATAACTCCATTCTTAAGTATCTTGAATGTGGAGACTGGAGCCCTTCCTGAAAGAATTCTAAGTATTGAAGTCTGTAAAATGTGAAAGAGATCTTGAGAGACTTCAATGATAATTAGGAAGAGGGGAGAGAAGAGGAGAATTGTACTACTGGGTTTAGAAGTGGACAATGGGAGGAAGCCAAGGAAAACAGGCAGGAATGGAATTCCAGAGACAGAGTGGAATACTGGAGAGAATCTGGGCAGAGATCATCTATCATGTTCCGGACTGGGCTCTTCAATGAAATACTTTGGGGATTGGACCATCTACTTAATGCTTCAGGATTATTTGCATCATTTGGAGAATCTGAGATTTGAACTAGATGACTTGTAAGCACTATCTCCCTTCTATTATTCCGATGCAGAATTATATAATCCTAGGAGAGAGAGCCTAGTTTTAGCCATTTTCACATTATTTTTAATTAATTCAAGGAGCTTGTTTTCTCAGAAAGTGAGATAGGCTGACATTGAAGAAAAATGAGTTTTGACCAGAATGCAGAAATAGAGCATGTAATTTGGAATTTTAAGGAAAGGCTAAATTGAGAGGATGGAGTCCCACTAGAGGACGCTGGTGAGGTTCTGTTATCTTCATTTTACAGATGAGAAACTAGGTCAAGAAACATGCATAATGTCCCCTAGCTAGCAAGAGAGGTAGTTTGAATTTGAACCCAAGTCTGTCAAATTCCTAAGTGTAGAAGAGAGGTGTCCTGGGAAGTAGAAGAAAAACACAGAAGGAATTAGTATCAGCTAATTTCAGGAACTCTGAAAATGTCCTCAGGTCAAATTGAAGTAGGAGGAAAAAACGGTGTCTTGTTTTTTCTTCTTCTGTACCCAGAAATGTCCCTGGGTCTTTTCCTAGGCTCTGTGCGTTTGACAAGGAAATGATGACTTCAGCACGATGCTCTCAGAAAGACTCAGGATTTTTGATGCAGCCAGTCAGTCAGTTCCCACTAAAACAAAGCACTAGAGGGAGAATAAAAGATTTACTCAGGTTTTCTGAAATGGGGGATTTTAGAGAAAATTGACTACATGTGATGGTTATGAGCCTCTTGACCAAATAATAGCAGGGCCGTAGGGAAATGTTTTGGTTCTTAGGGTGCATCAACAGTCTGCTGTGATATTAACTGGTACTGTAAGATGGTAAGTCCATAGACTAAGTCCTCACGAGCCTGGCATTTGGACAAGTCTACGAGTATAACTGGATGACGATGGTATGTGAACACACTGACCACTTGGTTTGGGCCTAACACCTGCATCAGGTACTGGTGGGAAGACAAGAGTGGTATAATATAAAGTCCTTTCAGACCATGGCCTTGGCCACCATGGGAAGCATAAAAAGAAAGATCCTTTTTGGGTAAGTCTAGAAAGAAACAGTTCACAGCATGAGATGGCAGTATGGTATCCTTCTTTGTTTCCTGGGTGGTTATGTTTTCCGGACCTAAGGAATCGTATTCCTTCTGATCAACCCAACAACCTTTTCCTTCCTGCCCTGCTCCGGGTGTTCTTGTGCCCACACATTGTGAGCTTCCTTGTGTGTTGGTGGGTGGTGATGGGGGGGTCAGAAGGAAGACGAATAAACATTTAAGATGAATTCTGTCCTCTCCCTCACATCATCTTTCTGCTTCTGAAACAGCACACTTAAGTCTTTGTTTTATTAATAGAGATTAACGATGAATTAAAAAAAAAAAAAGCAAGCCTAATCACAATACCGGGATATCCATTCCCAGGCCGAGATGTAAAATGCTTCTGCTCAAAATATTCCTTGGGGTAAATCGTAAAAAAGAGGAATAAAATGTTTTTTTCGAAAGATGAACTGATAATTTTTACCATGGACAAACAGGCAGCGGTAGTAGGGAGAGCCTCACGATGTGAAGTGTAGAGCTGCTCTGCCATCTGGTGGACAAAGTGGCACCTGCAGTTTATAATCTGCGGAACGTGGTGGATAGGTTCCGCGACTTGAAGCTAAAGGACTACGTAAAGGGACTGTAAGGAAACCAATTTAACCATAGGCTAATTGACATTTAAAAGAAAAAGTTAATTTGCTACAGTGGCATCTCATCAATGTTATAACAAAATGAAATGTCCTCGAACAAAATGGCATTTTTTGAGGACCTGCTATATAAAACAAAAAACAATCAAGCAAAAATAAAAAGTCCACAAAATTCCAAATAAATAAAACCAATGCATAGTTGTCAACTTTTTATTTTGCCAAGTAATATATCTTTTTTGAATCTAGCATCCATTGTTACCATCATTTTACTTTCAAAGGACAATTCCCAGAAAGCGTTTTCTCAGAAAAAAAGACAGCCCTTTTAACTGAATATTTAGTTTCATAATAATATTATTACATTTTTCTTCTTTTTATAATTTTGTTACAAAGGGGTGAAAACTTACCAAGGTTCAGCACTAGTCTAAGGATTGATATTTGAGGACCACTGGTCTAAAACACTTCATACATTAGTTTACATCATTTACAAATATCTGGGGTCTCTGAAATATTTCAACATAGGGCCTTCAAGTTAAACCACCATATTAAAAATTGTCTTTTAATGGCTATTTTTAACTAAACATTCTCTTTTTTGAAATTTTGTCATTATTTTACAGTTTCTGAGCCTTAGAGTTTCCTGTGGATTTCTTACATTTGTTCCATCTTTTCATGGTTTAACAATAAATTACCTCATTCTAATATTATCAGAGTAATTCAATGGTGGTAACATGTTGTGTTTCTCTGGTTCAGTTGTCTCTTAATTTGATTGTAAAAGTCATGTTTAGGCACTCATCACTTGTTATATGTATACTTATTTTATGAAGTGCATAATGTACTATCATGTATTATGACATTATAAAGCATACTAATCTGGCATCTGAAGTAAGGGCAGTCTTATGGGGACTATGCCCCTTAACCTGGGGGTTATGTGATAACTGAGGGTAGTGTCAGAATTGAGTCTTAGGATTGCAGTACCTTAGTTTCCTCACTGGTAGAATAAGATATAATAGTATTTATGCAATACACTAATCAGACCATTAACTGTATTAGTATGTGCCTCACATTAGGGAAACATTTTTTTTTATTTTTTAAATTAAATTTATTAGGATACATTGGTTAATAACATTATATAAATTTCAGGTGTACAATATTATAATATGATATCTGTATGCTCAATTGTGTACTTACCACCCAAAGTCTAGTTTCCTTCTGCCAACGTTGATTTGATTCTCTTTACCCTCTTCATCCCCCTCCCAATCCCCTTCCTCTCTGATAACCATCATAATGTTGTCTGTGTCTATAAGTTTGATTTTTGTTTGCTTTGTTTATTGTTTTTTTATTTTATATCCCAAATATAAGTGAAATCATACATTTCTTGTCCTTTTCTGTCTGACGTTTTATATCTAGTATAATGCTCTGAAGATCCTTCCTTGTTGTTGCAAATGGCAATACTTCATCTTTTGTTATGGCTGAATAGTTTTCCATTGTGCATATTTACCATATCTTTATCCAATCATCCAAAGAAGAACACTTAGGTTGTTTCCATGTCTTAGCTATTGTAAATAACACTGCAGTGAACAAATCTTTATAAATAACTTTTTCCAATTTCTCGGGTAGATACTAAGAAGAGGGATTGCTGGGTCATATGGTAGTTCTATTCTTAATTTTTTGAGGAACCTCCATATTGTTTTCCATAGCGGCTCTACCAATTTATATTTCCCCCAGCAGTGTACAAGTACTCGTTTTTCTCCACATCCTCTGCAACACTTGCTTTTTGTCTTATTGATAATAACCATTCTAACAGGTGTGAGGTGGTATTTCATTGTGGTTTTGATTTGTGTTTCCCTAATAACTGGTGATGTTGAACATCTTTTCATGTTTGTTGGCCATCTGTATGTCTTCCTTAGAAAACTGTCTGTTGAGGGTCTGCCCATTTTTTTAATCAAATTGTTTGTTTTTGTTGTTAAGTTGTATGAGTTCTTTATGTATTATGGATATTAGCCTCTTACTGGAGGCATTGTTTGCAAATATCTTCTCCCATTCAGTTGGTTGCCTTTTTGTTTTGTTCATGGTTTCTTTTGTTATGCAGAAGCTTTTCAGTTTGATGTAGTCCCATTTAATTATTTTTGCTTTTACTTCCTTTGCCTTTGGGGTCAAGTTCACAAAAACACCTCTGAGACCAAGGTTCATAAGTTTAATGCATATATTTTCTTCTCTCTATATTTTTTATTTCAAGTCTTTTACTCATTTTGAGTTAATTTTTGTGTGGTGTCAGATAGCAGCCTAGTTTCATTCTTATGCATGTGGCTTTTCAGTTTCCCCAACAGCATTTATTGAAGAGGCTTCCTTTCTCTATTGTGTTTTTGGTTCCTTTGTCAAAAATTAGTTGCTCATTTTTGTGTGGGTTTATTTCTGTGCTCTCAATTCTGTTCCATAGTTCTGCATGTCTATTTTTCAGCCAATACATACTGTTATGATATTGTAGCTTTGTGGTATAATTTGAAGTCAGGGAGTACGATACATCCAGCTTTGCTCTTTTTTTGTCAGGATTGCTTTGGCTATTTGGGGTCTTTTGTGGTTCCGTACAAATCTGAGGACTTTTTGTTCTATTTCTTTGAAAAATGTCATTGGCATTTTGATGGGCATTGCATTAAATCTGTGTATTGTTTTAAGTAATGTGGCCATTTTAATAATGTTAATTCCTTCAGTTCATTAACATGGAAGATCTTTCCATTTATTTTTATCTTCTTTAATTTCTTTCCACAATGTCATGTAGTTTTCAGTGTATAGGTCCCTCGCCACTTTTGTTAAGTTTATTCCTAGATAGTTCATTATTTTTGTTGCAGTAGTATATGGCATTGTTTTCTTCATTTCCTTTTCTGATATATTTTTGGTTAATGTATAGAAATACAACGTATTTTTGTATATTGATTTTGTTTCCTGCAACTTTACTGCATTTTTTGTTTCTAAATTTTTTTGGTGGAGTCTTTGGGTTTTTTTTATATGTATAAATTCATGTTATATGCAAATTGTGACACTATTACTTCTACATTCCCAATTTATATGCTTTTTATTTTATTTTTTTGCCTACTCTGGCTAGAACTTTTAGTACTATGTTGAATACTAGTGGTGAGACTGGGCATCTTTGGGCCAGCCAAGTGGCACGTTGGTTAAGAGCTGATTTGGGACACCAGAGGGCCCTGGTTCGGATCCCACATATGAGGGCCAGTGACACTGCCCTCTACAAAAAAAAAAAAAAAAAAAAAAAGAATAAAAGAGAGCGGTATCTTTGTCTAGTTCCTGGTTTTAGAGGAAAGGTTTAAGTTTTTCTCCATTGAATATGATGTTGCTGAGGGTTTGTCATATAGCCTTTATTTTGTTGAGGTACTATCTTTTCTTACCCATTTTTATCGAGTGATTGTATCATAAATGGATGTGTGTCTTGTCAAGTGCGTTTTCTGCATCTATTGGGTTGTCGGAAAAGTCATGACGCATTTTTGCGACGAAAAACAAAGAAAAACACGTCATGACTTTTCCGACAGCCCAATATTAATATAATAATATGATTTTTACCTTTTATTTTGTTAATGTGGCATATCACAGTGATTAATTTGCAGATGTTGAGCCATCCTTACATCCCTGGAATGAATCCTACTTGATCATGATCTATGATCCTTTTAATGTATTGTTGTATTTGATTTGCTAGTATTTTGTTGAAGATTTTTGCATTTATGTTCATCAGTGATATTGGCCTGTAACTTTCTATTTTTTGTGATGTCCTTGCCTGGTTTTGATATCAGGGTAATGCTGGCCTTGTAAAATTAGTTATGAAGTGTTCCCTCCTTGTCCATTTTTTGAAGAGGTTAAAAAGGATTGATATTAATTTTTCTTTGAATGTTAGGCAGAACTCACCAGTATAGCCCTCTGGTCCTGGACTTTTGGTTTTGGGGAGGTTTTTGATTACTGTTTCAAGTTCCTCACTATTGGTTGGTCTATTTAAGTTTTCCAATTCTTCATGGTTCATCTATAAAAGTTATATATTTCTAAGAATTTGTCCATTTCTTCCAGGTTATCAAATGTGGTGATGTATAACCTTTCATAGTATTCTTGTATAACCCTTGGTATATCTGTGATGTCTATTGTAACTTCTCTTTTTTCATTTCTGATTTTATTTGAGTCTTCTATCTGTTTTCCTTAGTGAGTACAGCCAGAGGTTCATCAATTTTATTTATCTTTTCCACGGATCAGCTCTTTGTTTCATTAATCTTTTTCTATTATCTTTTTCTTTGTTTCATTTATTTCTGCTCAATTTTTATCATTTCCTTTTTTCTACAGACTTGGGCTTCATTTGTTGTTGTCGTTGTTGTTGTTGTTCTTCTTCTTCTTGTTTTTTCTTGTTTTTTAAGGTGAAGTGTTAAATCATTTATTTGAGATTTTGCATGTTTTTTAGATAAGATTGTTATGCTACAGACTTACCTCTTAGTACTGCTTTTACTGTATCCCCCAAATTTTCATGTCTTTTGTCATTTTTATTCATCTGTATATATCTTTGATCTCTTATTTCTTGTTTGATCCAATAGTTGTTCAATAATGTATTGTTTAATTTCTACATATTTGTGGTTTTTCCAGCTTTTTTCTTGTAGTTATTTGCCGTTTTTATATCATTGTGGTCAGAAAACATGCTTGGTATGATTTCAATCTTCTTATATTTATTGAAACTAATTTGTTCCCCATCATATAGTCTATCCTTGAGAATGTTTCATGTATACCTGAGAACAATGTGTTTTCTGTCATTTTGGAATGGAAAGTCCTATAAATATTAATTTATTTGCTGTAATGTGCCTTTAAGGCTGATATTTCCGTATTGACTGTATTGATTATGTAAGTTAGATCCCCTACTATTATGTAAGTTAGGTCCCCTACTATAATTATATTTTTGTTGGCTTCTCCCTTTAGGTCTATTAGTAATTGCTTTATATACTTGGGTATTTCCTAGGTTGGGTGCATATATATTGACAAATGTATTTCTTTGTGATGAATTGCCCCCGTTTTCATTATAAAATGCTAATTTTTGTCTCTTATTACCTTTTTCTACCTTTAAATCCATTTTGTCTGATCAAAATACTTCTACACCCATGTTTCTCCAGATGCCATTTTCTTGGGGTATCATGTACCATGCCTTCATATTGAGCCTATTTGGGGATGAGATGAGTCTCCTGAAGGCAATATAAAGTTGAATTTTATTTTGTTAATCTATCTTTCTATTCTGTGACTTTTGATTGGTGAGTTCATCTCATTTACAATTAAAGTGATTATTGATATATGAGCACTTCCTAGAGCCATTTTATCCTTTATTTTCTGGTTGCTTTGTATCTCCATTGTTTCTTTTCTTGTGTGTTTCTGTCTTCTATTTAATTTGGTGGATTTTTATGATTTTTTTTCTCCATTTTCTCTGATTTTTATAGTTTGAGTCTGTGCTCTGGATTTTTGTTTTATAGTTACCATTAAGTTTGTGTTAAATGTTTCATACACTTAACAATCCTTTTTCTTGCATCTTAGCTTTATTCACATGTAAACATCAGTTGTTTTCCTCATCTCCCCCCCTTTTTAAAAAGATTTTATTGGGGAATTGAGAAAGGGGAACAGCCAAGTTGTTGTCCTTCAATCTTAGTTGTGGAGGGCACAGCCAGTTCAGCTCAAAGTCCAGTCACCACCTGGCTGCCGGTCGGCAGCTCGCTGCACTCAGCTCAAAGTGCCATGTTCAATTTTAGTTGCAGGTAGGCGTAGCTCACCATCCCATGCAGGAGTCGAACTAGCAACCTTGTTGTTAGGAGCACGTGCTCTTACCAGCTGAGTCATCCTGCCACCTGTTGGCAGCTCAGCTCAGGCGCAGCTCACTGGCCCATGTGGGAATCGAACCAGTGACCCTGTTTCTCAGAGTTCGGGCTCTTAACCAACTGAGCCACTTGGCCGGCCTTCCTCATCCCTTTTTATGTTGTTTTCTTTTTGTCACAAATTATCCCTTTTTTATGTTGTGCATTCATTACCCAATCACAGTAGTTAATTTTTAATGCATTTTCCCCTTTAACATTTATGTTATAATTAAGTGTTCAATGACCTATGCTGAAGTAGAGTTTCAATATTCTGTGCCTGTCTGTCTGTTTGTCATCTTGCTCAAAGTTTTGTATACTTTTGTCTTTTTGTTTCTGGTAAAAGAGCTCATTTCAACATTTCTTATAATGCAGACCTTGTGGTGATAAATTCTCTTAGCTTTTGTTTTTCTGGGAAAGCCTTTATTTTTCCTTCATATCTAAAGGATAACTTTGCCATATATGTATATTCACCAAAATGGATTTATTTGGGAAAAGAAAGGATTACAAGCAAGCACATACAGACATGGCAAGTGACATGCACACTCTGGCCTATATGCCAAAATGGAGGGGGCATTTATGGAAGGCAAAAGGGAAATTAGAACCATAGAGCTTTATTATAAACAGAGTTCTCCCTGTAGGATTTTCATGTGTAGGGTTGTCACAATTACATAAAATATAAGAGTTTCCATAAGCCCTAGCTCTTCCCATAGACCTTCCAGATTGATTATATTTGCTTAAAGTTCCAATTCATCCTTATCGTTCCCCTCTTTTGATTGAGATCTGTCTCTGAAAGCATCGCTGTTCAAGAGTCAGGTCTCCCAACTTCAGCCTTTGTGTCCCTCAGTGTCAGGCAGGACCTCTTTTGAGTGTCACCTCTCCTATCGGAGGGGAAGTGCATGGATAGGGAACAGCTTGTGTCCAGGGTTAACAGGTAACAGGGGCAGGGCTTAATAACAAGAAGAATTCAAACAGAATTAAAATAACATAACAACCTAGTCTATGTGATGAATTCAAACCAGGACCTCATACCTGTAGATAATGAAACAAAGATCATTATTATCTTAGATAGATCAAAGTTCTTGATGACAGATTCAATGACACTAAATGTTACCTCCTTTCACAATAGCTTAGGAAATGCAAACGACAGTACATTCCTTCAAAAGAAAAGAGAAACTTGAAATAAGAATTGATAGTAAGAAAAGAGCTGTGAAGGACTCACTCAGTCATTTTGGCAATTCATTTCCTTCAGAGATCACCTGCTTTAAATTTTGACAGCTTTAGTTTCAGGTCATCAGATTGTGTGCAGTCAGTCAGGGTTCGGTGACTTTCTTAGGTATGACACATGGATCAAAGAGCCTACTCCCTGGAGTTTAGCAGCACAGGGATTAGTCAACAGTGCCTGGTAAGGGCCCTTCCAGTGAGGCTGGAGGGATCTTTTTTGTGGTGTCTTTTCCAGTAAATAAAATCCCCAGGTTGTAGCATATGGATTTCGCGTTTTTCATTTTTTTGGAGTGCACTGTGAAAAGATGGTTCTACCAAAGCATGATTATTTTCAATAGAAGCAAGTAAGCCTTTACAATATTGAAATATGTCTCCTTTTACCAACTGTGGGTCAAAAGAAGCAGAAGTTAAATGCATAGGGCAAACTATAATATCTCGAAAGGTGAAAGCTTATGTGTCCCAAAAGGTGTAGACCTGAGATTTAAAAGGACTAATGGCAATGCTTTTGGTGAATGTATTGAATGAGTTTCCTCAATTTTTTCCAATTGAATCTTAATAATGCCACTTAACTGAACCTGAGGATGGAGGATGGTAAGCACAATGAAAATGTTGTAGAAGTGGCCAAATAGTGCATACTTTTTGTAGCACCTGGCCAGCGAAATGGGCTCCTCAATCACTGTGGATTGCAAGAGGAGTTCCACAAGTAGGAATACTCTTCCCTAACAGAACTTTAGCCACTGTAGAGGCATTACCTTATCAACAAGGGAAAAGACATATGACTAAAACGTGTATCCATGAGACAAGGGAAGCTATAAAATCTATTTGCCAAACCTCAAGTGATCTGTTAAGCAACTTCAAATGTTCAGGGGCAGTGCAAACAGGCTTTCTTGGGTTGTACTCTGTACAGATGGGACACTTAAGGTAGGCACTATTTTTGTGGCCTTGTTAATATCTCCCCACCAATAATGATTCATGAATGCTATCATTTTTTTTCAGTGGACCAATGGCTAAGTGGATGTACAATAGTCAAGAGTGAAAATTTTAGAGTTTTCTGGTAGGACTGGGTTGTTATTTGTTCTGAACAAGAGCTTTCTCTTCTTATTAAACCAGCAATTGTTGGATTTCCAATTTTTTCTTTTTCCAAAGCCAGTTTTATTGCTTTTCTGGTCAGTTTTCCAAGTTATCAAATGGGGAAACATTTGGTAACGTGACAGAGGTTTGACTGTTGCTGATTTCTTTGAGGGAAGCATTTTTTTTCTATTGTGTTTTTTATTAAAATTTACTGAGATGACAATTGTTAGTAAAATTACATAGGTTTCAAGTGTACAATTCTGTAATACATCATCTATATATCATGTTGTGTGTTCACCACTCAGAGTCAGTTCTCCTTCCACCACCATATATTTGATTCCTTTTACCCTCATCTACCAGCCCCACCCTCTTACCCTCTGGTAATGACTAAACTATTACCTGTCTATGAGTTTTTGTTTCTTCATTTGTCTGTCTTGTTCTTTTCTTGTTTTCAGTTTTATATCCCACATATCAGTGATATCATATGGTTCTCAACTTTTTCTGTGTGACTTATTTCGCTTAGCATAATAATCTCAAGATCAATCCATGTTGTGGCAAAGGGCACAATTTCATCTTTTCTTATGGCAGAATAGTATTCCATCGTGTATATATAGTCCACATATTTTTTACCCAATCATCTATTGAAGGACACTTTGGTTGTTCCCATTTCTTGGCCACCATAAATAAAGCTGCAATGAACATTAAAGCACATATATCTTTATGGATAAATGTTTTCAGATTTTTTGGGTAGATACCCAAGAGAGGAATTGCTGGGTCATAAGGTAATTCTATTCATAATTTTTAGAGGAACCTCCACACTGCCTTCCATGGTGGCTGCACCAATCTGCATTCCCACCAACAGTGTATGAGGGTTCCTTTTTCTCCACAGCCTCTCCAACACTTGTCATTATTTGTCTTCTTGGTGATAGCCATTCTAACTGGTATGAGGTGATATCTCATTGTGGTTTTTATTTGCATTTCTCTGATAATTAGTGATGTTGAGCATGTTTTCATATGTGTATTGGTCATTTGTATGTCCTCTTTGGAGAAATGTCTATTCAGGTCCTCTGCCCATTTTTTAATTCGATTGTTTGTCTTTTTGTTGTTGAGTTTTATGTGTTCCTTATATATTTTGGATATTAGCCTCTTATCGGAGGCATTGTTTGCAAAAATCTTCTCCCATTTTGTTGGTTGCCTCTTTATTTTGTTGGTGGTTTCTTTTGCTGTGTAGAAGCTTTTTAGTTTGATATAGCTCCATTCATTTATTTCAGCTTTTGCTTCCCTTGCCTTTGAGGTCAAATTCATAAAATGCTCTTTGAACCCAAGGCTCATAAGTTTAGTACCTATGTTTTATTCTATTCAGTTTATTGTTACAGGTTGTATGTTTAGGTCTTTGATCCATTTTGAGTTAATTTTGGTATAGGATGACAGATAGCAGTCTAGTTTTACTTTTTTGCACATAGCTTTCCAATTCTCCCAGCACCATTTATTGAAGAGGTCTTTTCTCTGTTGTATATTTTTGGCTTCTTTGTTGAAAATTATCTGTCCATATTTATGTGGGTTTATTTCTGGGTTCTTGATTCAATTCCATTGGTCTGTATGTCTGTTTTTCTGCCAATACCATACTGTTTTGATTATTGTTGCCCTGTAGTACAAGCTCAAGTCAGGGAGTGTGATAACCTCCAGCATTGTTCTTTTTTTATTGTTTTGGCTATTTATGGTCTTTTGTGGTTCCATACAAATCTGATGATTTTTTTGTTTTAGTTCTTTAAAAAATGTGATTGGGATTTTGATGGAGATTGAATTAAATCTGTATATTGTTTTGGGTAATATGGCCATTTTAACTATGTTGATTCTTCCAATCCATGATCATGGAATGTCTTTCCATTTCTTTGTGTCTTCTTCAATTTCTTTTAAAAATGTCTTATAGCTTTCAGTGTATAGGTTTTTCACATCCTTGGTTAAGTTTATTCCTAGGTATTTTATTCTTTTTGTTGCAATTGCAAAAGGAATTGTTTCTTTTTAAATTTCTTATTCTGAGATTTCATTGTTAGTATATAGGAATGTAATGAACTTTTGTACGTTGATTTTGTAACTGACAACTTTAATGTATTCGTTTATTGTTTCTAATAGCTTTTTGGTGGAGTCTTTAGGGTTTTCTATATATATCATCATGTCATCTGCAAAAAGTGACAATTTAACTTCTTCATTCCCAGTTCAGATGCCTTATATTTCTTTGTCTTGCCCGATTGCTCTGGCTAGGACTGAGGGAAGCATTCTTGGCAGAAATGTCAGCAAGATGATTTCCTTTAGTTTCCAGGAGGTCAAGTTCAGAATGTCCTGGAATCTTAACAATAGCTAAAACATCAGGTAAAAGTATAGCATCTAATAATTCCTGAGCATATGTGCCATTTTAAATTTTATCTTCATTGGAGGTAAGGAAACAATATTGCTCCCATTTTCCTAGTTGTATTATCATTGGCTGATGGTTTCTCTCTTTTAATATTTTAAGTATTTTCTTCCACTCACTCCTGACCTGTAATGTTGCTACTGAAAAATCTGATTGTCTTCTAATGGGGTTTTCTTTGTAGGTTACATTTTTGTCCCCTCACTGCCTTGAGATTTCTTTCTTTGCCATTAACCATTTTAATATAATGTGTCATGGAGGAGGTATTTTTGCATTGAGATAATTAGGTATTTTAATTTCTTGGATTATAGCATCCAGCCCTTTCCATAGGTTTGGGAAGTTCTCATCATTATTTCTTTGATTAGGCTCTGTGTTCCCTTCTCCCTCTCTTCTCCTTCTGGTATACTCATTATTCTTATGCTGCTTTTTCTAATGAAGCCAAATTTTTCTCATAGAATTCTCTCATTTTGTTTTAAACTCTTAGTTCTCTCTCTTCTTCCTCCTGGATTATTTCTATTTTTTACCTTTGAGCTCACTAATTCTCTCTTCCATCTGGTCTCCTCTATTTTCATTGCTCTCTAATGCATTCTTCACTTCTTTGATTGAATTATTCAGCTCCAGATTTTCTGTTTGGTTCATTTTTATAGTTTCAATCTCTTTAGTAAGGTAACCCTTTTGTTTATTAATGTTATTCATGAGATCATTGAACTGTCTGCGATTTTCCTTCTATCTTGTTTATTTACTTCATTACTGCAACCTTAAGATATGTCATTTAAATTACAGTCTTCCATGACTTTGAGTTTCATTTATGAAGACTTTTCATTTTCTTTCTGTTCTCCCATGTTACATTGGTTGTTCATGGTATTGATGGGATTCCTCTCTGCTTGTGAATTTGAGGTAGTTAACAATTTTCTTGCTCTTAACAATTCAGCAAGTTATAAATAGCATTATTTCTTAATGTTTTCCAGTAGATGGCGCTATAGAGCAACCTTTTGTCTTCTCTCACCCTCACTATCTGTGCCTCTGTGATGATGGTGGGGTGGTATTGCAGCAGTTGAGGAAAATGCCATGTACCCTCTGCAGTGGGAGGTGTCCCCTCTGTAACTGGCTTACCTCAGTTCCAGGCCACCACCACTGTGGAGGGGAAATATGGCAGGTAGTAGAGAGCCAGATTTACAAGCTCCCAGCACTGCATCCTTGTTTCTAATGGCCACTGGTCCTGCTGTGTTGTCTGATGCATTTCAGCCACCTCTCCTGGTCTCTTCTGGGATGGGTGGTAAAGGGAAGCAAGTTCAATATTTCGTGGCTCTGACTCCTTGCCAGCAATAGTTGCCATCCTCACCGTGCTGTTTAAGGAATCTCAGCACCTCTACTAGGCTCTGATGCAATGGAGAGGAGAAAGGGGACTGCATTTTTCCAGGAGGACACTGCTTCTGCCCCTCTTGCACTCCAGGCCATAGTGTGAGGGCTTCGGATCAACTTCTTCACCACACCACACTCACTGGGGCCATGCCAAACGCTAAACTGCATCTACAGTCACCATCGCTGTCCTTCGTCCATCCTGCTTTCCCTGCTTATTCCAATATGTCCATATTAGTTGTGCCAAGGTGTGGCACTCTCAGGTATGCATGTGTGGTGGATAGGGCATCCTTTGTTGAGTTAGAGTTGTCTGACTTGTTGTAAATCTAAGGGGAAAGAAAAGGAGTCCTCTCACTCCATCATGTTGCTGACATCACTCTTGGATATTGTTTGAAGAGCAATTCTTCAAAAATTAACATAGAAACAAAATTGCAAAGCTATTACTTTGCACTTCTGAATTTTATCTAGGAGAAGGGGGTGAAAGTATTAAGGGAAATTTGAAGAGTGGAGCAATAGAGGAAATTCCCTAGCAGGGAGTAAAACATATAATACTAATACATTGAAAATAGTGTGGCACTAATGACAAATTAAAATAATGACATAGAATAGACTCTACAGACAGGCAAGTATGTTTGTTTTTGGTTTATTTATTTATTTATTTATTTATTTATTTATTTATTTTTAATGAGACAAACATAGCAAAGTTTATTGTGCACCCCAAAGTTCTATGATTTTATAACAAGGTTGACAAAATGTATAAGAAAAGTGTAAAAAATAGTGATCTAAGCAGCATGGTGGTGTGAAAAGAGCTCCCCTAAAGTACAAGTCTGACAACTATAATTCAACAAAGAAGTCCCTGCTTATGACACAAACATGCCTGAGAGATACGTGCTTTGAGATATCTGAAGATGGGTATTTTGGAGTGAGCAGGAGAGGAAGGATGGGAATGATAGAGATGAGTGTCATAGACACAGTTTGGCACTCATAGTGGCCCCTGATGTCCTGGTAGCAATGAAACATTTGATTGCAGCCTTCACACAGCAACCCAGAGAAGACCAGAGGGGCAGAGGTGTTCCGGCCTGAGTGGACAGTACACATTGTGGCTGGGCCGAGGGACAGAAGGGGAAACACAGCTCAAAGGTGTAACGGCTGTGCCAGAGCAGCCACCACCATCAGGGAGAAAACAAAGACACAGGCATGTGATGCCACTCACTCCTGTTCTCCCAGTGCCTGCCTGGCTCCAGCAGATGTGGTAGCAGTGGAATTGTCAGATTACAGCCATCACTTGGCAGGTCCCAAAGGGGCAGAAGCAGCATTCCATATTCAGTGTCCTGTACAAGTGCAGCTAAACTAAGTGGAAAAACAAAGTCACAGGGGCACAAATCCACTGCCTCCAGCTCACCTTTCCCCCACCCATCATGCTGAAACTGGTGGCAGCAGCTGGGACTCTTCAGAGAATATGGCAGAGCAGGCAGCTTCTGGTTACAGGAAGGCAGCACCAGGGAACTCGCAGACCTGAAGTCCCATTGCCTGCCACATCTCACCATAGAGTTGGTGCCCTGAGACTGAGGCAACCCGGTAGTAAAGGAGATGTCCATCTCCTAAGGCAATATGGCGCATTTCCAACAGCCAAAACAATATGGCCCCATGGAATATTCAGAAATCCCAGTAGTGCAAGTAAGAGAAAACAAAAACTTGTCCTATAGCACCATCTACTGGAAAACAAAAGAAAAACCTCTACTTAATAACCTAAATTGTTTTTTTAATGCTTGTTTTATTTTTCAATAACAGTTGACATACAATATTGTATTAGTTTCAGGTGCACAACATAGTGATTAGACATTTATATAACTTAAAAGGTGATCACCCTGATATAGTACCCATCTGATACTATACATAGTTATTATAATATTATTGACTATATTCCCTGTGTTGTACTTTATATTCCCATGACTATTTTTAAAAATTATAATTGACATTCAATATTATTTTATATTAGTTTCAGGTGTACAGCATTGTGGTTAGACATTTATATAATTTATGAAGTGATCCCCCGATAAGTCTAGTAGCATCTGACACTGCATAGTCTTTACAATATTATTGACTATATTCCCCATACTTTATATCCCTGTGACTACTTTGTAATTGCCAATTTGTACTTCTTAATCCCTTCCCCTTTATCATCCCCCCAAGCTGCCTCCCATCTGGCAACCATCAGTTTGTTCTCTGTATCAATGAGTTTGTTTGTTTGATTGGTTGGGTTGTTTTAGATTCCACATATACGTGAAATCATGGCATTTGTCTTTCTCTGTCTGACTTATCCACTCAGCACAATACCCACTAGGTCTAGCTATGTTGTCGCAGATGGCAAAATTTCATTCTGTTTTATGGTTGAGTAATATACCATTGTACATCTGGACCACCTACTTTTTATCCATTCATCCATTGATGGAGACCAGGGTTGCCTCCATATACGAGCTATTGTACATAATGTTTCAATGAACATATGGATGCATTATGTCCCTTCAAAGTAGTGTTTTGGGTTTCTTCAGATAAATACTCAGGAGTGGGACAATGGGTCCTTCTTTGTGTCTCGTTATAGCCTTTGTTTAAAGTCATTTTGTCTGGTGTAAGTATTGGTACCTCAACTTTTTTTTTTTAATGAAATATCCTTTTCCATCTTTTTATTTTCAGTCTGTGTTGTCTTTTTTTTTTTTAAAGATTTAATTGGGGAATTGGTGAAGGGGAACAGACAATTGGGGGAGGGGAACAGTGTTAGGGAATTGGGGGAAGGGAAACAGACAAGTTGCTGTCGTTTTGTTCTTTAGTCTAGTTGTGGAGGACATTGCTTCACTGGCCCAAGTTGGCAACATCATTGCGCTCT
>NW_017732555.1:305293-319193 GCF_001890085.2 Hipposideros armiger
ATCTACCGATATGATCATATGATTTTTATCTTTTATTTTGTTTATGTCCTGCAGCACATTAATCAATTTGCATATGTTAAACCACCTTTGTGCTCATATGTTAAACCACCTTTGTGCTCCTGGAATGAACCCCATTCGATCATTTTATATATATATATATATATATATATATATATATATAAATATATATATATATATATATATAGTCTTTTTAATGTATTGTTGTGTTTGATTTGCTTGCATTTTGTTTAGGATTTTTGCATCTATTATATTTATTAGAGATATTGGTCTGTAATTTTCTTTTTTTCTGTGTTATCCTTACCAGGTTTTGGTATCAGGATAATGTTGGCCTTATAAAATGTGTTAGGAAGTATTGCCCCTTCTTCAATTTTTAAAAATATTTTGAAGAGAATGGGCATTAAATCATCTTTGAATGTGGTAGAATTCACTAGTGAAGCCATCTGGTCCTAGGCGTTTGCTTTTGAAGAGATTTTGTATTATTGTTTAGATTACCTCAGTACTCATCAGTCTACTTAGACTTTCCAGTTCTCCATGATTCAAACAGGATGGTTATATGAAGTTGGACAATTATATTCAAGAACTCAGTATAGAGAAAGTGCTACATACCTCATTGGTGAATATCACTATGCTCACCTTTGAAGTACTCCCCTGGGGAAGCAATGTACAAATGCCAACTCCCAGTCCATGCTTCAAAGCAGTTTTGGAACTCTTTTTCTGGAATGACCATCAGAGCTGTCATTGTCATTACCCTTGATGTCCTGAATGTCATTAAAATGTCTTCCTTTCAATATTTCCTTTATCTTTGGGTAAAGAAAGAAGTCACTGGGGACCAGATCAGGTGAGTAGGAAGGATATTTCAATACCGTTATTTGTTTATTGGCCAAAAATTCCCTCACAGTACAATGTGAGCTGGTGCATTGCAGTGATGTAAGAGCCATGAATTGTTGGTGAAAAGTTCAGATCATCTAACTTTTTTTTTTTAAGCTTTTTATTGGGGAATTGGGGGAGGGGAACAGACAAGTTGCTGTCCTTTGGTTCTTCAGTCTCATTGTGGAGGACACCGCTTCACTGGCCCATGTTGGTATTATGATCGCTGTGCTCTTCCTGGCTGAGACAGTCAGTCGCTGGCCATTGGACGGCCACTCATGGCAGCTTATTGTGACTCACGGCAGCTCACAGCAGCTCACGGCAGCCTTGCCGACTGCCAGCCACTTACAGTAGCTCACAGCAACCCACTGCAGCAGATGCTGCAGCCTACACCATCGCCCGCCACTCATGGCAGCCCAGCTCCAGGTTTTTTTTTGGTAAAGATTTTGTTGGGGAATCAGGGAAGGGGAACAGACAAGTTGCTGTCCTTTTGTTCTTCAGTCTAGTTGTGGAAGACTTCACTTCACTGGCCCATGTTGGTATTATCATTGTACTCTTCCCAGGAGAGGCAGTCACTCACCGGCCATTGGATGGCCGCTCATGGTGGCTCACAACAGCTCACAAAAGCTCATACCCACTGCTGGCCAGCCCCACTGCAGTCTATGCCGTCACCAGAGACTCATAGCAGCCCAGTTCCAGGTTGAGCTGTTGTTCACCATTTTAGCTATAGAGGGTGCAGTATCACTGTTCCTCATGTTGGATCTGAACTGGGGCCCTGCTGCTCAGAGATGGCATCCCATGCCAACTCTTAACCAACTGAGCCACTTGGCCGGCCCTCATCTAACTTTTTCACGCAACATTTTCAACACTTCTAAATAGCAAATTGGTTAACTGTTTGTTCAGTTGGTACAAATTCATAATGAATAATCCCTCTGATATCAAAAAAGGTTAGAACAATGTTGGAAACAAATTTGCGAGCTTAATTGTCTGACCACCCATATAATAAAGCCAATACTTCTTAAATAAAACAATATTTTGAACAATTAGAGAACTCTCATATAACACATAAATTTTTGCTTTTAATTTTTCTCAGTGATTTCAGCCATTCCTCAAGTGACAGATTTCTTGATCATTTTCCTGAACTTGTCCAGTTTTTCTGTATCACATATTATACCCCAAATTGAAGCCATGTCCTCTGCCCATTTTTTAATTGGATTGTTTGTGTTTTTGCTGTTGAGTTGTATGAGTTCTTTATATATTTTGGATATTAGCCCCTAATCAGAGGTGTTTGTAAGTATTCTCTCCCATTTGGTTGGTTGCCTCTTTGTTTGTTGATGATTTCTTTTGCTGAGCAGAAGCTTTTTAGTTCAGTATTGTCCCATTCATTTATTTTAGCTTTTACTTCCCTTGCCTTTGAGGTCAAATTCATAAAATCCTTTTTGAACCCAAGGTCCATAAATTTAGTACCTATGCTTTCTTCTATGCAGTCTATTGTCTCAGGTCTTACATTTAGGTCTTTGATCCATTTTGAGTTGATTTTGGTACACGGTGAAAGACAGAAGTCTAGTTTCATTCTTTTGCACATGGCTTTCCAATATTAGCAGCACCATTTATTGAAGAGGCTTTCTTTCATCCATTGTATGTTTTTGGCTCTTTTGTCAAATATTATCTGCCCATATTTATGTGGGTTTATTTCTGGGTTTTCGATTCTATTCCATTGGTCTGTGTGTCTGTTTTTCTGCCAAAACCATGCTGTTTTTATTATTGTTGCTCTGTAGTACAAGCTGAAGTCAAGGAGTGTGATACCTCCAGCATCATTCTTTTTTCTTAAGTTTGCTTTGGCTATTTGGGGTCTTTTGTGGTTCCATACAAATCTGATGTTATTTTTTCTATTTCTTTAAAAAATGCCATTGGGATTGTGATGGGGATTGCATGAAATCTGTATATAGCTTTGGGTAATGAGTCCATTTTAATTATGCTGACTCTTCCAATCCATGAATATGGAATGTCTTTCCATTTCTTTGTGTCATCTTCAATTTCTCTTAAAAATGTCTTATAGATTTCAGTGTATAGGCCCTTTACTTCCTCTGTGAAGTTTATTCCTAGGTATTTTATTGTTTTTGTTGCAGTTGCAAAAGGATTTTTTTTTTGAGATTTCATTGTTAGTATATAGAAATGCAATGGATTTTTTGTACATTGATATTTGTAGCCAGCAACTTTACTGTATTTGTTTATTGTTTCTAATAGCTTTTGGTGAAGTCTTTAGGGTTTTTTGTTTTTAGAAAGAATCACATCAGCTGCAAAAAGTGACAGTTTAACTTCTTCATTCCCAATTCAGATGCCTTTTATTTCTTTCTCTTGCCTGATTACTCTGGCAAGAATAGACCATATGTTGAGATACAAAATTTGCCTCAGCAAATTTAAGAGGATTGAAATCATACCAAGCACATTCTCCAATCACAAGGCTTTGAAATTGGATATTAACTGCAAAAAGAAAGCAGGAAAAACCACAAATATGTGGAGATTAAACAACATACTTTCAAGGAATGACTGGGTCAACGAAGAAATAAGAGGAGAGATCAAAATGTCCATAGAAACAAATGAGAATGAAAATACATCTTACCAAAATTATTAGGATGCAGCTAAAGCAGTAATATGAGGGAAATTTATATAATTACAGGCCTATCTCAAGAAAGAAGAAAAATCCTAGGTAAACAACCTCATGTTACAACTTAAAGAACTAGAAAAAGAACAAATGAAACCCAAAATCAGCAGAGGGAAAGAAATAATAAAAATCAGAACTAAATGAAATAGAGAACAAAAAAATAATTAATGCAACAAAGAGCTGTTTCTTTGAAAAGATTAATAAAATTGACAAACCCTTGGCTAGACTTACTAAGATAAAAACAGAAAACACACAAACAAAATCAGAAAGGAAAGAGGGGAAGTTACTATAGATGCCACAGAAATACAAAGGATCATCCAAGAATACTATAAAGGACTATATGCCATGAAATTCAATAACCTAGGAGAAATGGGCAAGTTCTTAGAAACATATAGCCTTCCTAGGCTGAATCATGAAGAACTGGAAAATCTAAATAGACTGATTAACAGTAAGAAAATTGAATCAATCATTCAAAACCTTCTCAAAAGCCCAAGACCAGATGGCTTCAGTGAATTCTACTAAACATTCAAAGAGGCTCTAATACCTATCCTATTCAAACTCTTCCAAAACCTTGAAGAAGAGACAATATTCCCTAACTCATTTTATGAGGCCAGCTTTACCCTGATACCAAAACCTGGTAAGGATAATAGAAAAAATGAAAATTACAGAGCAATATCTAGATGCAAAAATCCTAAACAAAATTCTAGCAAATCGAATGCAACAATGCAGTAAAAAGATTATACATCACAATCAAATGGGGTTCATCCTAGGGGCACAAGGATGGTTCAGCATATGCAAATCAATCAATGTGATGCACCATATAAAAAATAAAGGACAAAAATCATGATTATATCAATAGAAGCAGAGAAAGCATTTGACAAGATACAACATCCATTTATGATTGAAACACTTAATAAAATAGGTATAGGAGGAAAATGCCTTAACATAATAAAGGCCATATATGACAAACCCTCAGCTAATAAAATTACCAGTGAAAAACTGAAGTGCTTTGCTCTAAGTTCAGAAACAAGACAGGGCTGTCCCCTGTATGCACTGTTTTTCTTTTTTCTTTCTTTCTTTCTTTCTTTCTTTCTTTCTTTCTTTCTTTCTTTCTTTCTTTCTTTCTTTCTTTCTTTCTTNTGACTCTGGGAAAATTCTCCCACTTTCTACAACAGAAGTATTTTACCACATTAAAAAAATATATTACTGTGCCTTTAGAACTGATATAGTTTTCAGGTATACAATTTCAAGAAGAGAGATATATTATTTATTTTTAAGTAAGAAATTGATAATTTGCAGTGAATATGTTTACACTAATAAAGGAAAGAGAAAAAAGACACAGAATGATAATGCATATAGAATTCCTCCTAGTGAATTGCATAGTAACTAAATATTGGGAGTGTATTATATTGTATGCTTGTAATAATTACAAACTCTCTGGATGGTGGAAAAAAATAATTAAAAGCTCCCTGGATGATGATATATTTTAAAAAGGAATTTTTACTGTTTTACCTGAATCTTGGTGATACATTTTAGGTATTTATACAAAGACAATGATAGGACTGGGGGCTTTACAGTGTATAGGAATTTATTCTCAGTTCTGTATTGAGTAGATTTTTAATGTCATCAATACTTGGGGGGAGGAGGTAGGTTTTGGTATACATTAAATTTTAAGGTTTAGAGTAATGGCTGGAAAAATCAACCTTAACAGAAGTTCAGGAATAGTAAGTCTCAATTATATACATTTATGGCTGTGAGTTATGGAGCAATAAGAGCTAAAACACCAATTTGGGAAAAATGGAGTGCATTGCATAGGAACAAATAGATATGATTCAATACCATTTTATTAAAGTTAGCGGAGGCTTAGTGCAAAGAGCCCAGGCTTGGAATCAGAAGCCTGCGGTTTGAGTTCTGACTGTTACTTACCAGTTGTATGTGCTTATACAAATTGTTTAATCCTGGGGTGCCACAGATCTTCACCTATGAAGTTTACCTCCAAATTCTCCCATGCCTAACTCCCAGGCTGTTGATTATTAGTACTATATGGAATAATGTACTTTAAAGCATTTATAAATACCACAACACTATAGAATACAAATGAAGTTTTATTTTTATTTTTAATTAACGTGTTTGAAAAAATTACAACCAGCACCCCTCTGGGCTTTGATTTTTAGGTGTTCAGGAAACCTAAATCCAAAAGCCTGGCCCTAAATAGAATCAGGAAATTCAATTGTTGCCAAAAATCACACTGTATTATAAGGTCCTATCAGTAGTATTGTGGCAAAGCACTGTGTATCATATTAGCCTTTTGTATAAATGTACAAAGTTTCTCATGTTTTTCTCTTCTTCTAGACCAGCAGTTCTTAATGTGTTGTACCTGGACTAACAGCATCAACATCACTTGAGTACTTGTTAGAAATGCAAATTCTTGGTCCCAGACTAACCATTTAAAAAACTTGGAGAATTTCTGTCTATGTTTTAATAATCCCTCTAGGTACTTCTGCTGCATACTAAAGTTTGAGAATAATTGTTCTAGAAAAATCTAAATTATGTGATATGGGCCCCTAAACAAATGCAATCTTTAATGATTTCAATTAAAAATTAATGTATTGATTAACTACTAAATGCCAAGCACTTTATATTTGACACTTTCTGTTTAGTTTTCTGACATGTGAATTATATTCTCATTTTATAGATGAAGAAATTCCGACTCCAGGATTCTGTCCACTATCCTAAGATTTGAAAAATACAAAGAATGTCCACTTAACAAATGTCATGCTAATACCCTTTAAAAATAACATATTTGTTGTTGTTGCTGTTTTCATTTGAAGCAAACTGTAAGCATTGTTATGAGTTTTGATATCTGTCATTATTATCGGGGTTTGATTGAGGGTGTTATGTGGTTTTTTTTTCTTGACTGCATGCTAAACTGACTGGCATATTTAATTAACAAAACCTGTCCTGTGAAAAGGGCAAATATAATTAAATACAAGTTGACAAGTAAATGCACTTGAATAATGGAGAGATGAATCAATCCTTCTATATGAATAAATCTGTGATGTATGATACACATCAGCATTCCCCATGCCTCTTCCATAAAGCCCTGCTACTGAAATTGTGGTCTATAGACCAGCTGCATTTTAATCAACTTAGAAATAGTTAGGCATGAAAAGTCTCAGACCCCATCCCAGACCTATTGTATCAGAATCTACATTTTAAGAATAAATCCAGATGATTCATCTGTGTATTAAATTTTGAAAAGCTCTGTTCTAAATTGCAGTTTTGCAAGAGATAGTAAGAGGTTTTCTGGAGGTCGAGGGTACCATTGTCAAACAAACTTGAGAACACTTGCATTTTACAGGTGGATTTAAACAAGGTCAAACAGGTATCCTGCACTGCAAAGCTCTATAGGAGAATGTAGTAGGAGTAATGTTTCTCAAATTTAAGGTCACTTTCAGGTCTAAGACTCTCTCTGGTTCTCTAACCTATAAGATAAATATCCCCAGAAACAGGTCTGTCTTTCCAATTCCTCCTCCATTTTTTTGTTTGTTTTGATAGACACTGCAGGGTAATTTTTATTACATGATTAGTCCATCAAGGCACTGGATAAAACACAAAACAGAGATTATCTCAGTTATCTTACAAAGGAGTTACCAATACTGCTATTTTACAGGCAAGTAAACAGAAGCACAGAGATGTTAATTAACTGGCTCAAGATCACACAGGTCATAACTAGCCAGTCTGGGGTTCAAATCCAGACAGTCTAGAGCCATACAGTCTGTACTCTTGACCACTATTCTGTGTACCTGTTCAGATCTGTGTGACTTCAAAGCCTGGAGTGTCTGATAACTTGTGAAGAAAAGTAATCAATAACAAAATAGTTTAAATTATTTTTAAACATTTGATTTTTATTTATTATATAAACAATATTAGAATGGCATTTAATTTTTTTTAAAAGATTTTATTGGGGAATTGGGAAAAGGAAGAGTGTTGGGGAATTGGGGAAGGGGAACATTGTGTTTTTCCAGGACCCATTAGCTCCAAGTCAAGTTATTGTCCTTCAATTTTAGTTGTGGAGGGCGCAAGCTCAGCTCCCAGTCCAGTTGCCGCTTTCAATGTAGTTGCATGGGGAGGAGGGGCACAGCCCACCATCCCATGCAGGAGTCAAACCGGCAACCTTGTTGTTAAGAGCTCACGCTCTAACCATCTGAGCCACCGGCAGGCCCCCTCTGATAGTTTTTTTATTGTTGCTTTTTAGAAACTAAATATTGTAAATAGTAAGTTGTAGTAGCTTTGGGCTCTTTTCTGTTCTTCTAAGGTTTGTTTTTAAATTTTAGATAAGTAATTAGTAATCAATTAATTTGCTTGGAGTCAAACTGCATAATCTGTCTTCTCTGTGGTGTGCAGTTGTCTCTGCTCATTTATTCCCCCATTGTGGCTTCCTAGGTGCTCCCCCTATTTCTGCATAGTTTTGAGGTCAGCCAATGATATGGGGAAACAGTAAAGCTTCTGTTCTTTGCTGCCCAAGGTGTTTGTGGTTTGAGGAGAACATTAAAAAGTACAGCACATTTACAAGTTTTGCTTACACTTTTTGATGAATTTTCTGGTGTCTCCAGCACGTATGTGTACTTTAGAAGTAAGCCAGGAATATGTGGAGAGTTTGTTATTTAAGTTCTCCTATGGTTCTCTGGCTTCCAAAATCTCCTTGCTGTATATCTACTGGCTCTGATACACACCACAGATAAGATCTCATCTTTTGGCCAGTAAAGCTATGTGTTTATAACACCTGATCTGGGGGCAATTGGAGTATTCCTTGGCAATAGGCCATGAATATGTCATTCTCACTGGATGCATTAACAATTTTTTGTGAGTAAATACTTCTTAAGTTGTTGCCTGCCTTTTTATGTTTTCCAGTGAGCTGAAATGGTTGGTTTTATAATTTTGTTTAGCTTTATACTGATTTTCTCCTGAGGGGAATCCCCCAATTTCTTCACACCATCATTACCGGAAATAGAGTGTTGTACATATACATTTTGTAAATTATTTCTTTGGTTATTTCAAGAAACAGTTTATGACTAATGTTATTAATGGTACATGAGACAAAAGTGTTTGTGCATAAATGCACATATCAGCATCTCTAAGGAATTCTGAAGAGTTGCAGTCTGAATGGAATAAACTTAAGAAATATGTTGATTTATTTTGTAGTTATATTTTCTTTTTCTGCTCAAGAGTGATCTCTGAAATTAATTTATGCTATGCCTAAATACATCTGAAATTTTTTTCTTTAGAATAAAACCCAGGAATGGCATTATTAGATGAAAAATATAAATTAAAAAATGTATTCAGCTATATATTAAGATAGAGTTGAGTTTGAGCATCTTACCCAAATTCATTTGATTTCTGGTAACTTAATCACTTTTACTTTTTAATTACCTAGTTGTTTTATTCAGGCATTCATCTATATAGAAAATATTTATCAAGTACTTATACAATATGCAGGTAATACAAAGATGTGCAGGACACTGTACTTCCTTGTTTGGCAGCTGATGAGTTAGTGACTGGGGTAGATAAAGTAATTGCTATAAAATATATGTGATCAGGACCAGAATGTTCACTAAGTACTCCAGCTCACAGGGTAGGAAGTTCTAACGTGTCCCAAGTCAGGGAAGAGAGCGACATCTGAAAAGGATCTTGAAGTTTTAGTTAGTGTTATCAAGTGAGTAAATAAGGTGAACATAGCCACGTTTTTAGTAGAAGAAAGAGTGTACATAGAAGCACAAAAGTATAAATGACTATGGTACACTCGGGAAAGGAAGCAACTGGGTATGGCTCAATTCTGGGGTGTGTGTGTGTGTGTGTGTGTNTTTGAATATTTGATTCTGCTCCCTCCTAGCTTGCAGAATTTCTGCTGAAAAACCTGATCATAATCTAATGTGCTTTCCTTTGTAGGTTACCATTTCTTTTCCCTGGCTGCCTTGAGAATTATTTCTTTGTCATTAATTCTTTCCAGTTTCAATATAATGTGCCTTGTAGAAGGCCTTTTAGGATTGAGATAATTCGGCATTCTGTTTGCTTTTTGGATTCAAGGATCCAGTTCTTTCCACAGGTTTGGGACGTTCTCATCAACTATTTGTTTGAAAAGGCTCTCTGTTCCCTTTTCTCTTTTCTCCTTCTGGCATACTTATTATTCTCTTTTAAAATTTTTATTGGTAACAGTGTGTTTTTTCCAGGACCCATCAGTTCCAAGTCCAGTCACAGTTTTCAATCTAGTTGTGGAGGGCACAGCTTACTGGCCCATGTGGGAGTTGAACCGGCAGCCTTATTGTTCAGAGCACATGCTCTAGCCAACTGAGCCACCCAGCTGCCCTATACTTATTATTCTTATATTGCTCTTTCTGATGGGGGTCAGATAATTCTTGTAGAGTTCTTTTATTTCTTTTAACTCTCAAGTCTCTCTCTTTCATCTGTGTCATTTCCAGATTTCTATCTTCGATATCACTAATTCTTTCCTTTATCCGGTCAGCTCTATTTCCAAAGCTCACTTTTTCATTCTTCATCTCTTTTATTGTGCTTTTCAGTTCCAGAATTTCCATTTGGTTCTTTTTAAAATTTTTAATCTCTTTGATAAAGTGTTTATTTTGTTCATTGATTTTATTTCTGAGTCCATTAAACTGCCAATCTGAGTTTTCTTGCATCATGTTGAGTTTTTTCAGAACCGCAATCTGAATTCTCTGTCATTTAAGTCACATATTTCCATGTGTTTAAGTTTATTTTTTTGGAGAGCTTTCATTTTCTTTCTGAGCTGCCTTGTTACCTTAGTTGTTCAAGACATTTGATGAATTATTTCTCTTCCTAGACATCTATGGGAGTGAGTTCTTCAGCAGGTTGATATGAAGAGATCTTTCTTTTGTTTTTTCAGTAGGTTACATAGGGCATTTTATTTTCTCTTGCTGTGTTCTGGATCCTCACACTGGAAGATTCCCTGAGGAGGTGGGCATATCCCTACTACCAGGTCACCTCAGTCCAGGGCACCACCCCCATGGGAGAATATGGTGGGTGGTGGGATTCTGAGCTCCTGAAATCCCAGTGCTGCCTCTGCAGCCAGATACAGAGCTCTGCTGTCTAACAACCCTGGTTCTCCCACTGGAATCAGCTGTGAAAGGTGGGAGTGAGGTGGGTTGGGAGAAGCCGCTAGAGTGTTCGTGGCTTTATTCTCCTCTGAGTAATCGCAACTGCAAGATCACAACTGCCTTACCTCTATATCTCCACCCTTGTCACTGGATTGGTTGCAGTGTGCATCTGCCACTCAGAAACTCTCTATCCAGTTCTCAAGTGTGTACGTATTTTGCTCTTTAACCTAACACTCACTGCTACGGTTGCTGTGAGGGGGTCTGCTGCTAGCTCTGGGAAGGCATGGAGAGGCAAGCTCTGGGAGGGTTGTGGGGAGGCAGCCAGGTTCAGTCATTTTGTTTTCTGCCTGGCAGTGAGAGCTGCTAAGCCACAGCTGTTACACTTCTGTATCCATTGTCTGCCTTTAGGTCTCTGCCCCAACTGCTGGGTTCAGCCATATTATATGCTTATCACTCAGGCAGGAATGCTCAGGACCAGAGAGAGTACACCTGGAGCCGGAGTCGTCCCCTCTCCCAGGACCATGGTGAGCTCCGGGTTGTGATCATGGTAGTGGCCTCTGGGCTGCATCCACACACTCGTCTCTGTTCTTCTCCTTTCCCTGTTCACCTCCATTCGCCCACCTTCAGATGTTTCTATGTGTAGATCTCTCAGATGTGCTTCTGTGTCGCACAGGGAATTCTTTGTTGAATTATAGCTGTTCAACTTGTTGTAATTTCAAGGGGAGATATCAAGGGCGGGTCTCTCACGCTGCCATGTTTCTGAAATCACTCCTAGAACATGATTTTGTTAAAAATATTTTCTGCCCCTTTCTTATTCTCTTTTAATTCTGGGAATCCAATTATACATGTGTAAGTAATTCTTTATGTTGTCTCACAGATCTCAAGACCATTTTTCTTCAATCATTTTCTCTGTTATTTGATTGGATATGTTCTTTGCCTTATCTTCAAGTTACTGATTTTTTCTTCTACCATCTTAGGTTTATTGTTGCACCCATTTGTAAATTTTCATTTAATTTTTGTATTTTTCAGCTCTAATAATTGCAGTTTTGAAACAAAAGAGTTTTAATTTTCTTGTTGATGATATTCTGATTTGTTCACTCAGTCTTAGCACAATTTTTAAAAATTATTTGAACATGTTTTTCTGTAGTTCTTTAAGCATATTTATAATAGTCATTTAAAGCCTTTGCACCATTGCATCCTAAATCCAGCACAGGAGCTTAAATGGGTGTCAGTTGCTATTGACTATACATTTTCTTTCCTGGGTATGTGTCATACTTTCCTGTTCTTTGAATATCTAATTTTTTTAAAAAAGATTTTATTGGGGAATTGGGAAAAGGAAGAGTGTTGGGGAATTGGGGAAGGGGAACATTGTGTTTTTCCAGGACTCATTAGCTCCAAGTCAAGTTATTGTCCTTCAATTTTAGTTGTGGAGGGCGCAAGCTCAGCTCCCAGTCCAGTTGCCGCTTTCAATGTAGTTGCATGGGGAGGAGGGGCACAGCCCACCATCCCATGCAGGAGTCAAACCGGCAACCTTGTTGTTAAGAGCTCACGCTCTAACCATCTGAGCCACCGGCAGGCCCCCTCTGATAATTTTTTTATTGTTGCTTTTTAGAAACTAAATATTGTAAATAGTAAGTTGTAGTAGCTTTGGGCTCTTTTCTGTTCTTCTAAGGTTTGTTTTTAAATTTTAGATAAGTAATTAGTAATCAATTAATTTGCTTGGAGTCAAACTGCATAATCTGTCTTCTCTGTGGTGTGCAGTTGTCTCTGCTCATTTATTCCCCCATTGTGGCTTCCTAGGTGCTCCCCCTATTTCTGCATAGTTTTGAGGTCAGCCAATGATATGGGGAAACAGTAAAGCTTCTGTTCTTTGCTGCCCAAGGTGTTTGTGGTTTGAGGAGAACATTAAAAAGTACAGCACATTTACAAGTTTTGCTTACACTTTTTGATGAATTTTCTGGTGTCTCCAGCACGTATGTGTACTTTAGAAGTAAGCCAGGAATATGTGGAGAGTTTGTTATTTAAGTTCTCCTATGGTTCTCTGGCTTCCAAAATCTCCTTGCTGTATATCTACTGGCTCTGATACACACCACAGATAAGATCTCATCTTTTGACCAGTAAAGCTATGTGTTTATAACACCTGATCTGGGGGCAATTGGAGTATTCCTTGGCAATAGGCCATGAATATGTCATTCTCACTGGATGCATTAACAATTTTTTGTGAGTAAATACTTCTTAAGTTGTTGCCTGCCTTTTTATGTTTTCCAGTGAGCTGAAATGGTTGGTTTTATAATTTTGTTTAGCTTTATACTGATTTTCTCCTGAGGGGAATCCCCCAATTTCTTCACACCATCATTACCGGAAATAGAGTGTTGTACATATACATTTTGTAAATTATTTCTTTGGTTATTTCAAGAAACAGTTTATGACTAATGTTATTAATGGTACATGAGACAAAAGTGTTTGTGCATAAATGCACATATCAGCATCTCTAAGGAATTCTGAAGAGTTGCAGTCTGAATGGAATAAACTTAAGAAATATGTTGATTTATTTTGTAGTTATATTTTCTTTTTCTGCTCAAGAGTGATCTCTGAAATTAATTTATGCTATGCCTAAATACATCTGAAATTTTTTTCTTTAGAATAAAACCCAGGAATGGCATTATTAGATGAAAAATATAAATTAAAAAATGTATTCAGCTATATATTAAGATAGAGTTGAGTTTGAGCATCTTACCCAAATTCATTTGATTTCTGGTAACTTAATCACTTTTACTTTTTAATTACCTAGTTGTTTTATTCAGGCATTCATCTATATAGAAAATATTTATCAAGTACTTATACAATATGCAGGTAATACAAAGATGTGCAGGACACTGTACTTCCTTGTTTGGCAGCTGATGAGTTAGTGACTGGGGTAGATAAAGTAATTGCTATAAAATATATGTGATCAGGACCAGAATGTTCACTAAGTACTCCAGCTCACAGGGTAGGAAGTTCTAACGTGTCCCAAGTCAGGGAAGAGAGCGACATCTGAAAAGGATCTTGAAGTTTTAGTTAGTGTTATCAAGTGAGTAAATAAGGTGAACATAGCCACGTTTTTAGTAGAAGAAAGAGTGTACATAGAAGCACAAAAGTATAAATGACTATGGTACACTCGGGAAAGGAAGCAACTGGGTATGGCTCAATTCTGGGGTGTGTGTGTGTGTGTGTGTGT
>NW_017732555.1:319563-320655 GCF_001890085.2 Hipposideros armiger
ATTAAAAGACTACAAGCACAGATTCACCTCCACATTTAAATTTCCTCAGGAAACGCTAAGCTATTATAGTGGGAATGGAATTCAGTGTGTAAACCCAAGTGCACAAAGCATATCAAATTTCTTAATTTCCTTTAAATCTAATTGCATCTGACTTAAAATCTCCAATCAACTTGCTGACAGGAAATTAAGCCTCAGTCATTATTGGAGTTCCTTTCTTCAAAAACATACAAAGGTACAAAGGTCATCCAGTGCTAGAACATTCTAGTCAATGGTTGGCAGTCACTGCTGAGTGACCCGAGCTTCAATGAGCTTGTCCTTTCAGGAACATTGCCCTGATGTAGCCATGCTACACACAGAACATAGGAAAATATCCCATGACTTTAGACTTCACTGCTTGGGGTTCAAACTCTTTAAGTATACCACAGTGGAATCACATTAAGAGAAGTATCTAATTCTGGGTTGGAGAATCACAGAAGTCTTCTCAGAGGAAGTATTCTTTCTGCCAAAGCATTCTGCTTCATTTGTTATTCCCCTTCTTCTCTTGAACTTTCTAGTTAAATAATTTTTACTTTTCTCCTCCCCATCTTGTCACACCTGCTTCTGGTCCATCTAGAGTAGGCTGGCTCACTGCCTTTCCCTTGCTCTTTATCTTGCTGACATCTTTCCTAGAAAGATACAATAAACACCTAAACAATGCAGGCAGTATAATGTTCAATAGTAAAACGTGCTATGAAAAAGTGAGGAAGGAGAGTATTTGTTCTCTCTTTTTTTTTTTTAGGCTCTCTGAGTATATAACCTGCTTCTTGTTGGTATTATGTGTCCATCTACCTAGAGGTAGGTTAAAATTCCTATAGAAGGAATGCAAAGGAGAAGGGAGTAAGAGAAGAAGAAGAAAAAGGTACACTCCACCTTTTCATTTTCTCTCTCCTTCTTGATACTGAGAATACCATAGTCTTTGCTTCTACCATGTGGTCCAGCAAGCCACTTCCTGCTTCTTTGCCATACTTAGATGCCACTGTGGAGAAGAGATGGGGAGGCAGGCAGGAAACTGAGTAATCTGAGGGCATGGGTATTCGATTTTCCATAGAGAGA
>NW_017732555.1:324375-336398 GCF_001890085.2 Hipposideros armiger
GCTGTCCTTTTGTTCTTCAGTCTAGTTGTGGAGGACGTTGCTTCACTGGCCCATGTTGGTATTATCATTGCGCTCTTCCTCGGTGAGGCAGTCGCTCGCCGGCCATTGGACAGCTGCTCACGGGAGCTCACAGCTGCTCATGCTGGCTGCTGGCCACTCACGGTAGCTTATGGCAGCCCACTGCAGCTTCACTGCAGACTACACCGTCGCCGGCCACTCATGACAGCCCAGCTCCAGATCAAGCTGTTGTTCACCATCTAAGCTGTAGAGGATGCAGCATCACTGCCCCTTCATGTGAGATTTGAACCATTAGCTCTGCTATTCAGAGCTGGCGTCCCAAGCCAACTCTTAACCAGCATGCCCCTCGGCCGGTCTGGCATTTAATTTTTGAATAATTACTAAACTCACATGGTTCAAGAATCAAAAAATAGAAAGGGGATGTTTAGTGCAAACTCTTTGTTCCTGTCCCCTAGCCATTCAATTCTTCTTTCTGGAGGCAAACAGTGTTATGAGTCTCATGTATCATTCCACAAACATTTTAACAAAGGCCTACATGTGTGTTTATAGTATATGTATATTCCCTCTTCCTACCTTTTTTAGACAGAATGTAGAAGACTATAAATACGCTTTGCACTGTGATTGTGTGTCTAACTAACAATATATCTTGAAACATATTCCACATCAATACAGAAAGTTCTTCTTCATTCTTTTCTGATAGATCCTCAATATTCTATAGACGCACATATGATAATTTAACCAGTTCTCTATTGCTGTACTGCTTGCAAAATTTTGCTGTTTCAAACACTACTGTAATATATAACCTGTATTTTCATCATTTTGCATGTTCACTAGTAAACGTGTAGAATAAATAATGTTCTTCAGGAATGTTTTTAAGCTTTTATCATAGATTATACACAATTCTTGCTTTTCGAGTATTAGAGCTATGCTTCTAAGTATTTTATCTTTCTATTGCTACGCTTGCAGTGTATTGTATTTTGTATCTTGAAGTATTGTTTGCATGTTTGAGAGCTAGTCTGACCTATTTCTACTCACACAATACTTCTGTCACCAAAAGTGTAGGTTTTTTTCCACGCCAACAACAAATTCTCTAACCATCCAGATACCAATGGGTGTCCAATAACTCAATTCAATTCTGATACTAACTACTCAGAGTTAGCACAGACCTCACAGGGTAAAGGTTCAGTCCCACAAGGCTGACCACTTCAGATGCCAGTTGCAAACCCCAGTTCTCTTGTCCTCTGTGTATAAATGGTGGGTTCCCCATAACTCCCCAGGTTCAATAATTTGCTGGAATGGCTCACAAAACTCAGGGGAAATAGTTTACTTACTCTTACAGGTTTATTTTAAAGGAGGCAAATAAGCAGCCAGTTAAAGAGATACAGGGGCAAGGTTTGGGGTGGGAGGTGTAGAGCTTCCATACCCTCTCTGGGAGTGCCACCGTCCCAGCAATTTGGCAGCTCTCTGAACCTCATCATTTAGGGGTTTTTATAGTGGTTCCATTACGTAGGCATAATTGTTTAAGTCATTGGCCATTGGTGATTAGCTAATCTTCATCTCCCCTCTCCTGAGGTTGGAGGTGGGGACAAAAGATCTCATCCTCTGATTATATATTTGGTTCTTATTGCAACCAGCCCTCATCTGAAGCTATCTAGGGGCCCACCAAGGGTCACCTCATTAGCATTAACTCAGGTATGGTTGAAAGGGGCTTATTGTAAATAACAAAATATGCTCCCCTCATCCCTATTACAGGAAACTCCAAGAATTTTAGAAGATCCTGTGTCAGGAACTTGGATGAAAACCAAATATATATTTCTTATTATGCCCCAATATTAGAGCTATTGATTTCTCTTTCCAATTATGCACCCATCCCTCATCCTGAATTTTCTCACTGTTTGTTATAGTTTTTCAGTTGATTCTTTTGGGTTTTGCAGACTTATAACTGCAAAAAAATATTATCTCTTCTGTTTCAGTATTTATACTTTTCCCTTTTTCTATATTAGTGTTGGCCCAAAACTCTAAAACAGGGGTCAGCAAATGGCGGCCCATTGGCTAGATCCAGCCTGCCACCTGTTTTTGTAGGTAAAGATGTATAGAATCATAGCCACACCTTTTCATTTATATTATGTGTGGCTTTTTCGTTATAGCTGAGTAGTTTTGACAGAGACAATATGGCTTGCAAAGCATTAAACATCTACTATTCAGTACTTTACAGAAAAAGTTTGCTTATCTCTATGCTAGAACAATGTCAAATGGTAAATCCTAATTTATATTGGGCATCCTTGTTTTGTTTCTGACTTTGACGGGGATGCTTGTGGTGTCCCCCCCTCCTTTTAAGTATGATGCCATGATGGTTTTTAAAACATTTGCAAAATTTTGACATTCTCCCATAGAGATGGAGTCTATGTCTCCTCTCCTTGAACTTGGATAGGCCTCTGGCTGCCTCAAAGAACATAATACAGGAACATTAACTCTGTTGGCTTTCCCAGCAAGGTTAGAAAAGGCTATGCCTTTTTCTCTCTCCTGGGATGCTTGCTTTGGGCACCTTCACCTGCATTAAAAAAATATAGCTCCCCTGAGGTTTCTACCTGCAGGTCTCACTTGGAGAGAATGCTGACTGACTTGGTTGGAAACTGTGATATGAAGCAGAGAATTTTTAGTAAGGAGCCCGGCAACAACCCCTGGGTGAGTTGTGATTTCCTCATCCTCCATTATTACACACAATTACAGGGTGACTGTGAGGATGAGAGTATGTTAGTAAAAGTGTCTCACACATTTAATATGCTATGTAAATTGCTCCTGTTTTTAGGTCTTAGACAGTCTTTGTCTTAGAGATGAGACTAATAAAGCTTAATGGCTTAGAAATGTTCTGAAAATGATGCCAAGCTCATAGGGATATATTGGGCTCCATTGATTGGCCAAAGTAAAAGTGCCTCAGGTTTTACCTTTACCTAGGCTGCAAAACAGGTAGGGCATGGACGAAACACAGAGATGTAGAAGTAGAAGCAATTATCACCATGCCTTGGACTAAGTACACACTTTGTATTTTAGCAGATCCTTCTAGCGACACGCCTACAAAATGGTTTATTCTCAGTCGTGCTCAGGAAAGCAGAAGCCACAGGGATGATGGGGAAGGCAGTTTCTAGGAGAAGACTGAATCAGATAAGGATGTGGGTGTGGATGGGCTAATGCTGAGGCAGTGTTAGTAATCACCCTAGCCAAATAAATGCCCAGTGATTGTGTAGCAATTTCTCTTTTCCAATTTCCCCCAAATTTGTCTTAGGAATACAAGCATTTGGTTTTGACATGTTATTTTTAACACACTATTTTGTAATAATGATCCCAAATATAATATTTCATATATTCAAAACTCTTTAAAAAGTTACCAAACACTTAGACATACATTATCCTCATGATTATCACAGCACTGTGTAAGGTAGACAAGACTGGCACATTCATACCCAATTAATAAACTATGGCTAAGCCTTTGTCTGAGAAAGGAAGCGATCATATGCCGGACACTACACCAGATCCTTAGCATACATTGTTATTTAATCCTCTCAATTACTTCTTGAGAGAGGAATTTAATCATGATTTGACAGTTGAGAAACTAAAATTGCAGAGAGATTAAGGAAGCCAAATAGTCACACAGCTGTCTCAAGCAAGTGTCAGTCAGATCAGTGGTTGGGATGAGGTTAGTCTTCTGATCCTAAGTCCTGTGTTATTTCCACCTTCCTCCTAAAAAAAGAGAAAAAAAAGAAAAGAAACTCTGTCTTACTTCCAATTGTTTCCAAATGGAAACATATGTTTGGACTGGTTGTTGAGTCTGAAATAAATAGCTCATTTTAGACTGCTGAGACAGCCAAATGGTTTCAATATGCTCCCAAGGTCGGTGACTGGGTCTGAATAGAAGCCAGATGTCCTGGATTCCAGACCTAGTTCCTTGTTGTATACTTCCCCTAACCCCCAACCCTCCATTAAATGGAGGAAAGAGAGGTGAGCCCAGACTGACTGATTTTGCATTTCACATATTTCTCTTTGGAAGAAGGAGATGAGGGAGCAGTTGAGGTTACAGTTGGGCTGGAGCAGACTGTGGGCTTGGGGTGGGATGTGGCCTGGAAGAAAAACAGCCAGGAAGAAATGTGTAATCACTTATTCCAGGCCTGTAGAACCCCTCTGCAGCCTGACCTTTCTGTACTCCTTCACAGTTGACAGCCTAGACTTGGCTTCCCACTAGGAGGAAGTGCCCTGCAGTTAGTCGGTTGATTACTAAAACAGAACCATCATAACACTTGTCAGCTCCGCTTCCTCCATGCACTTTGGTAGATTTTTTTTCAATTTCTTGTTTTATTACTGTTTGTCAGAGTGGGGAGCCTTTGAAGTTCTTTACAGATCTGACTTTTATCAGAGCATGTGGGAGTTGAGGGGTGGGAATGGGGTGGATGCAACCCATCAAAATATTCTATTTCGCACCCAGCTAACTCACCCGTCCCCCATCTTTGTCTGAAAAGGTTTTTGACATGGTGTTTCTATACGTGGCCTGCCTTCCAGATGAGAAAGTGACATCTATTGTCGTAATATAGAGAGGAAATTATGATTACTTAATGATAGCATGTCGCAGCTTGTCATTGCTTTATTTTCCTTTTAAATACTTGCTGTCACAGAAACACACAATTGGCCTTCAATCCTGGAACTGGGTGAGACCTCATGTGGTATAAGGTGGTGCAAGGATGACTATTGGTAAAGCTAAGGAGAAAAAGAGTGAACAGAAAAATGTTTTTGCATGCCTGCCTTAGCTACCTGCATTCTTCTTTGTACGCTTGGAACATAAACTGATGGTAATAGTTTTACCAGAAGTTTAGTGAGAGTGAAATATCATTAGATGACACATAAGCATGATCTAACTAGAGGCACAATGGAAAACAACTTAAAGTCGGTTCCCAATCTTAATAGCAACAGCTATCTTTAACTGTTTATAAAATACTTTCAAATTTATAAATTCACCTTTATTATAACTCATTAAAGTATGCAGTGCAGGTAACATTCTCATTAAATGAAAGAAGAAACTATGATTCAGAGAGGTTAAATGATGTGCTCACACAGTTTGTGGGTGATGGGGCTGGCAAATTGGCTTTTAAGGTAATGCTCTTTCGTTATGACTTTTTGAATTGGAGTAACTCCACAGATCTGCCTTCTCTTTCTCCTTTCCTTCTTCCTACCTTTCTTTCTCTTTCTCTTCATTCAGTCATTCCTTTGCATAAAAAATAGTAAGTGTGCAACATTTATATGCACTGTGTTAGTTTCTGGGGATGAAATGATAAAACTAGTCCAGGTCATGGCACTTACAGAGATAGCAGTCATTTGGATAACTTAAAATTTTTCTAACCAATACAAAGCACACAGGCTGGTAAATGTTTGGTAGCTCCTTGCAAGGCTGTGTTATGCTAGAATGATGATAGTAATATGAAATGCTTCCTGGTGCTTTGACAGACTTCTGAGCACTTTGAGATTTTTTTTCTGAAGTTAATTGGGAGGTGGTGTCAATTCACTTTGTTTAGCTCTTAAGAGATCCTCTCTCTGTAATGAATTGCTTAATGGCGGAGGCTTTGATGCTGGCAGGTACTTTTAGTAGAATATGACTGCTGTTGCCTTCTCTTACAACCTGCACTGTTGTGCTGGGCTGAAACCAATTAGACCTAAATTAATTAGCAAAAAAGTGATGGGCCCACTTGCTGAGACATTCACAATTCCATATGAAGAAAGAGGAACAGTGTTTGAAGGATGCTGTGTGTTGCTGTTCAACCCTAATTATTGAAGTATTTCCAAATATGGAAGTAAATTTAAAGCATTTCTGGGTTAAGTGGTCCACTACTTTTAACCCATGAAAGTCTATTGAAAAGCAAGTTAGGAAACTATAAAGAGCTCCTTATGAGTCCTGGGACATTTTTGATAACCTTCAGGATGAATTTAGAAGATATGTGGAATCATTATGACTTTGTAAGGCCCCAAGCAGGTTGGGATATTGATAGCTCAAAAATGTATAAGGACCAATATCCTAAAGCACTGTGACATAAAAAGGCTTTCCTCTGAAGGACAAACTCAGTTCTCCCCATTCTCAGTTCCTTTACAGCCTCCTCTGCTGGCACTTCTTCCACTGCCTATTCCTTAAATGAGAGTATCCGTGGGGTTCCAATCTCAACTAATGGCTCCTCTAGGGCCACCACGTCTTCTCCCTTGATGATAAATACCTCCTCTGCGTTGACTACTTCCAAGGCTAGGCTGCTACCCGGATGCTCTCCTGAACTCTAACTGCCCACAGTTTTCCCCTTGGATATCCCACTAGCACTTCAAACAATTATTTCTAGACCTAATCTCCTCTTCTTCTGACCAGCCAACTGGTCACCCAAGGTAGAAATCTGGGAGTCATTCTCTACCCCTTCCTCTCCCTCATTCCCCTCATCTAGGATATTGAGGAGCTCTGTTTATTTTTCATCTTAAGTACAGTTCTCAATTCCATCTTTACATACTTCTTTCTAACTCTTGTATAGACCAGGTTCCTGCTCCTTTGCCACGGGGGTTTTTCTTCTGGTCACCCACGATGGCTCCCAGTGCTTAGTCATTCCTTAAGTGGTAGTTTTCCTAGGCTTTTGCTTCCAGGATCCTTCTTTTTAAACAGAGTGACTTCACCCATTTCAAAGTTTCAGCTACCATTTTTAAGATGATGACCCCCAAATGCATGTTTCCAACTGCAGGCTCTCTCTTGAACTTCAGATCCACATATCCAGTGACAAGCCAGGCATCTCCATATTGATATTGCACAGGTATTTCAAACTCATAAACAAGTTCATTATCATTCTCCCTAAATTCACATTCCTATCCATTCGGTTACACAAATTAGAATTCTAAGTGCCATTATTAACTCCTTTATTTCCTTTATACCCTTTTCTTTGTTTCCAAGTGTAGATTCCCAATTTTATTTTATTTTATTTTATTTTATTTTTTACCTTTTCCAAACTTTATTTATGCACATTCAATTGAAAAAAAAAAACTTTTACAAGTTCTTTGGTGTCCATATTCAGCATAAAAAATGTAAAAGACTATTCATTCACAAATAAAACACATTAGCTCAGGGAAAGGGATTAAGAAGTACAAATTGGTTGTTACAAAGTAGTCATGGGATGTAAAGTAAAGCATAGAGAATATAGTCAATAATCTGTTAATAACTATGTATAGTGCCATGTGGGTACTAGACTACTCAGGGGGGTGTACAACATAGAGAATATAGTCAATAATATCGTGATAGCATGGTACAGGGTCAGATGGTTGCTGGATTTATCATGGTGATCATGTCTGTAGGTATATAAACATTGCATAACTGTTGTGTACTCCTGAACTAGTAAAATATTGTATGTTAGCTATATTTTAATGAAAATCTTTAAAAAACACACATTAGCTCAAACTGGACAATTTTAAAACCTTCATATCTGTCCACTTCCCCTCGTTAAACATATTACTTTTCTAAATATGTAGTATTCCTACTTGTCTCTGGTTGTAGAAACTGTAAATGCCTATTTATCTTTCAGACCTTAACTTAGGTGGCATTTCATGGTACATCAAGAAGCCTTCTTGTAATTACTTGTAATATGAATGCCTGTTTACTTGTCTATCTTCCTCATTAGACCTTTTGTTTTTTTAATATTTCAATTACAGTTGACACTCAATAATTTTTAGTTTCAAGTGTATAGCATAGTGGTTAGATATTAATATAACTTACCAAGAGATTCCCCAATAAGTCTAGTACCCACCTGACACCATACATATTTATTACAATATTACTGATTCTGTTCTCTGTGCTGTTTATTCCCTGTGATTATTTTGTAACCAACACTTTGTACTTCTTAATCTTTTTCATCTCTCTCACCCGTCTTCCTGACCCACCTCCCATCTGGCAATCATCAATATGTTCTCTGTATCTATGCGTTAGTTTCTGTTTGTTAGTATATTTTATTTTTTTAAGTTTCACATGTAAGTGAAATCATATGGTATTTTTCTTTCTCTGTCTGACTTATTTCACTTAGCATAATACCCTCTAGGTCCACCCATGTTGTCATAAATGGTAAGATTTCATTCTTTCTTATGATCAAGTGGTATTCTATTATATACATGTACCAATTCTTTTTTATGCATTCATCTTGGATACTTAGTTTGCTTTCATACTTTGGCTATTGTAAAGAATATTGCAATGAACATGGGGATGAATATATATTTTCAAATTAGTGTTTTGGATTGTTTTTTATAAGTACCCAGTGTGGGTTTGCAGGGTCATGAAGTAATTCTATTTTTAATTTTTTGAGGAATCTTCATACTGTTTTCCATAGTGGATGCACCAATTTGTAATCAGACCAAGTGTGCATAAGGTTTTCCCTTTTCTCCACATCCTTGCCAGCACTTGTTGTTTGTTGATTTATTGATGATAGCATTTTGAGAGCTGTGAGGTGACATCTCATTGAAGTTTTAATTTGCTTTTTTTTTTTATGATTAGTGACATTGAGTATATTTTCATATGTCTACTAACCATCTGTATGTGTTCATTGGAGAAATGTCTATTCGGGTCCTCTGCCTATGTTTTGTTTTTTTTTTAAACAAATAACATAAAACCGTCTTTATTTTTTTCCACTTGATTTAGCTCCCAGCCTCACTTCAAAGACCTTGACATTTCTTGGGGACAGGGTGAAGGGAGTGTGTAAATGTGGGTTTTACTCTGGACCTAGATTCAAGGTTCAAGGTGCTGAGGAGGGAACCAGGACCCATGGCTCAGACTTCTGGCAGCACGGTCCCAGAGTCCTAAGGGTGAGCAAAGACGATGTGCCTCTGGCACCACCTGGTGGTAGAAAGGTGAGCGACTGGCTCCAGCTGCGATGGCACCTTGCGCGCTTCCCACTCTAAATGTCAAGAATGTCCTCTTTCTTTGTTCTTTTTTTTTATTTAGCTCCAAACTTTATTCATTTATTTAATTTTTATTTTTTAAATTGTATTTCTTTTCTTTTTTTTTTAAGATTTTTACTAGGGAATTGGGGGATGGGAACAGTGCTGGGGAATTGGGGGAAGGGGAACAGACAAGTTGCTGTCCTTTTGTTCTTCAGTCTAGTTGTGGAGGATGTTGCTTCACTGGCCCAAGTTGGCACCATCATTGCTCTCTTCCCAGGCGAGGCAGATCAGTCGCCGGCTTCTGGACGGCCGCTCACTGCGGCTGCTGGCGGCTCACGCTGGCTGCTGGCTACACACGGTAGCCCATGGCAACCCACCTGCCATTGCTGGTGACTCACAGCAGCCCAGCTCCAGGTTGAGCTGTTGTTCAGCATCTTAGCTGTGGAGGGCAGTGTCACTGGCCCTCATATGTGGGATCTGAACCGGGGCCCTCTGGTGTCCCAAGCCAGTTCTTAACCAATGACCACTCGGCCGGCCCTTAAATTGCATTTCTTTATTCATTTATTTATTTGTTTCAGATGTACAAAACAATGTAATAGACATTTACACCCCTCACAAAGTGATAACTTCCCTCCCCCTATTTGCTACCCCACTAACATCGTATATAGCTGTTACAATTCCATTGACTCTATTCCCTGTACTGTACTCCACATTCTGTGATTATATACAGCGGGTGCCAAAAAATGTACTCATTTTAAGAAAGGAAAAAACTGTATTAAAATTGTAATACTCAATATATACCAATAACAAAAGATGAATACAAGTCACGTTGACTTTTGCAATTACAATAGATGCTCAGAGTGGTTACCATCAGTGTCCAGACACTTCTGATTATGGTGAACTACTGCTTGAGCATAGATAACATCTCTTAAAATATGTATACATTTTTTGGCACCCCCAGTGTGTGTGTGTGTGTGTGTGTGTGTGTGTGTGTGTGTGTGTGTGTGTGTGTGTTATGAGTGTGTATTTGATTATAGTTGACATTCAATATTATTCAGCTTCAGTTTTAGTTGTACAGCGCAGTGGTCAGGCATCTACACAGTCTATGAAGTGGTCTCCTTAATAAGACAAGTGCCCATCTGACACCCTACAAAATCTTTACAAAATTATTGATTATATTCCCCAAACTGTCTTTCACATCCCTGTGTCAATATTGTAACTATTAATTTGTACTTTCTAATCCCTTTACCTTCTTCTCCCATCTACCAACCTTCAGTTTTTTCTCTATATCTCTGAGTCTATTTCTGTTTAGTTTGCTCGTTTATTTTGTTCTTTAGATTTCACATAGAAGTAAGATCATATGGTATTTGTCTTTCTCTGTTTGACTTATTTCACTTAGCATAATATTCTCTAGGGCCATCCATATCATTGCAAAGAGTAAGATTTCTTTCTCCTTTTTGGCCGAGTAATACTCCATTGTATAAATGTACCACAGTTTCTTTATCCAGTCATCTACCAATGAGCATTTTGGTTGTTCCCATGTCTTGGCTGTTGTAAATAGCACTCCTCTGCCCATTTTTTAAATTGGATTATTTGGGTTTTTTGGTGTTAAGTTGTATGAGTTCTTTATACATTTTGGTCATTAGCTCATTATCAAATGTATCATTGATGAATATTGTCTCTCATTCAGTAGGTTTTCTCTTGATTTTGTTGATGATTTCCTTTGCTGTGCAAAAACTTTTATTTTGATGTAGTTTCATTTATTTTTTTTCTTTTGTTTCCCTTGTCTGTTAGGCTAGATGGATTTTAACTGGTATTTTTATAACATTTTTGGCATAACATTTTCCAGGTCTATCCTAAAAAATGTTCCATTTTCACTTGAAAAAAAATGTATATTCTGCTGTTGTGGGATGCAATGTTCTAAAAATACCAGGTAAAGATTTACACTTGATGTTGTTCCAGAAGTTTCTTAAACTTTCCTTCTTTTTTTTTTTAAATTTTAATTTTTTGCTATTCTGATTGGGTTTTTTCTACTACCTTGTCTTCCAAATCACTGATTTGATCCTCTGCTTCATCTGATTTGCTGTTGATGCCATTAAATGTATTCTTTACTTCAGTCATTGTATTCTTCATATCTTACTGGTTCATTTTTATGGTTTCTATCTTTTTGTGTAATTTCTTACTGAGTTCATCTATTATTCTTCCAAATTCATTGAGACTCCTTATAGCCAGTGTTTTGAACTCTGTATTTGGAAGATTGCTTGCCTCTATTTTGGTTAGTTCTTGTTCTGGAGTTTTGTCCTATTCTTTTGTTTGGGACATGTTTCTTTATCTCCTCATTTTGACTGCCTCTTTGTGTTTGGTTCTATGCTGTAGGTAGATCTGCTACATTTCCCAGTTTTGGTAAGGTAGACTTATTTGGTAGTTTCCCTGTGGTGCCCAGTGGGGCAGTCTCCCTGATCATTTGAGACAAGTGCTTTGTGTGTGTCCCTGTTGTGGGTTGTGTGTGTCCTCCTATTGTAGTTGAGTTTTGATTGCCTTTGGCATGTTAGTGAGTGGGATTGACCTTGAGGCTGACTGGCTGTGAGGACTAAACTTGACTTCAGCAGGTGAGCTGTTGTGTGTGGGTTTTCCCCTTGGAGCAGGGCTCACTCTAGTGGGGTCTGGTGTCTGCTGAATCCACCCTTTGAGTTTGTCATTTGTGGAATTAATTGGGTGATGTTATGGTGTGGTTTCAAACTAGCCAATGGGTGTATTGGATCTGGAGTCTCTTTGGAGGGGCTCTGGTACTGGCTAAGGTTAGCAGCTTCTTGTACCCAGCCTGGTTTCAATTGGTAGGAGCTACAAAGTAATCTGTGATTGGTAACTGCCCATGTTTTTATTAGTTTCAGGTGTACAAAACAACATAATGATTAGACATTTACACCCCTCACAAAGTGATAACCTCACCAAGTCTACTACCCATCTGACATTGTACAATAGCAATGGTATTGCTATTATAATACTGTTGACTGTATTCTCTATGTTGTACTTTACATCCAATGACTATACATATATATATATATATATATATATAT
>NW_017732555.1:338558-341324 GCF_001890085.2 Hipposideros armiger
AAGAATGAGGTCCAGTTTCATTTTTTTGCATGTACCTGTCCAGTTTTCCCAGCACCATTTATTAAATAGACTCTCTTTACTACAATGTAAATTTTTGCTTTCTTTGTAAAGATTAAATGACCATATAGGCATGGATTTATTTCTGGGCTCTCTTTTCTTTTCCATTGATCTATGTGTTTGTTTTTATGCCAATACCACGCTGTTTTGATTACTATAGCCATGTAGTATGATTTGATATCAAGGATTTAATCTTTTATCTCCATTACACACTTCATCACACACCCACTACCATGTTGGCTCTACGCTCCCCCTCAGGAGCAACCTAGATGTTTAGGGCATCATTTCAGTCACTCTTACCTTTAGTCCAGTTACTGAAACTCCTTTGCCATGTCAGTTTTGCTCTGTCTTGCACTAAAAAACAAAACAAAACAAAAAATGTTCTGTATCAACATGACCATCCACTATCTATGAATCCTACTTCTGCTTTTCAGAGCAGGGTTGGGGGGAAAAACACATAATCATGAAGATCAATACCACTATATATTAATGATCTACAAATTCTACTGAGTCTTCAGTGTTGCCTGGAATCTTTTGATGCTCTAGTAAACAACTTTCTGTATTCTTTTCAGCTGCTATTTCAGTTCTTCACTTTTCCACACAAAAACTCTACATGATCCCATAACTGTAATCTTAACTTGTTATTTATTTATCAATGCACATTGAGAATTTGCCATATAATAGGCACTATGTGTGTATTAGAGTCACACTGATGGATAAGCTAGACAGTGATTTCAAATGTGATGAGTGTTATAAAAAGTAAGGAGGTGACAGGGTGCTCTGATAGTACATAAAACCTGGAAACATAAACTATTGAGAGGAAAGTTACAAGGGCTTTTCTAAGGAAGTGACATTTAATGGCTAAGGAAACATTCAGTCAATGGGAATAGCACATGAGAAGGCCTTGAAGTATGGAATAGGTAAAAAGTTCAGTATGACTGAAATACAGAGCTTAAGGGGACTGTGGCATGAGTTAAAACTGAAGAAAGCTATCCCTTCCTTCATTTGTTAATTGCAATATTTATCAAAATAGCTCTTGCGAGCTCACAATGTGCCTGGCACTATTTTCTATGCCAGGGATTTAAGAGTTATAGTGGATGTTGTCAAGGGCCTGCTCTTATTCTCTTGAAACTGCTATTTCTATACTAGACACTCTGTACCAACCCCTGCTTCCATATGCCTGCACTTGATTCCTATTTCTGAGGGCTTTCTCTTGCTGCTAGAGCTGTTCTGCCTACATCTAGGGTAGCCTAGAAGTGCTGGGAAATTAAAGCTATCTTCCCCTAACCTCCAACTTTCCTCAAGTAGTGACCTACAGGAGTAGGTAAGTTGCAATCCCAGTCCCCTTGTCCCCTGGGTAGAAAATCTCTGATGTAATATGTTCCACACTGACTGACAAAGGTTCCTGGTAGGATTACACACCTGTTGTCCACAGTAGTAACTGGTTTAAACACTTACTCTTGTTGTCTTCCTTCTTCATTCCTTTACCCACATTTTCTTTGATCAACTCCCAGATAAACTCTTTGCATTCAAACCCTAGTTTCAGGGTCTGAATTTGTGAAATCCAGAGGAAGACAGTGGTGAACAAGAGATATAAAATCCCTGCCTTGGTGGTTTTGTATTCTACAGTGGAATTCAGACAATGGAGACAAAATTAAACAAGATATTTTCAGCTGTAATTTATGTGGTGCGTCAAGTAAAACAGTGTAACAAAAAGTGACTAGCAGGGCAGGGAGGTAGGAGTGGGGAGAGTGGGCTACACACACTGGTGTTCAGGGCAGGCAGAGGTGTCTGGGGCTCTGCATGTTTTTCCACCAGTCACCTCTTATTGCCTGCATGGTAGTTCTGTGCCGGTTCTTTCTTCTTGAAGCTGCTGTCTTCCCTTGGCTCCAATGATATTTGTCGTCCATGGTTTGTCTTCCAACCTTTGTGGTGATTTTACTCCAATCCCTTCTGTGAACTCTTCTTCATCTGTCTAAAATTATAAATGTCAGATTTTCCCAAGGCCTTCCCTATTCCTCTATCATTCTCCCTCTGATGGTTTCAGCCAATGCTTCATGGTGGAGATTCCCAAATTTATATCTATTGTGGACCTCTTTCCTTAATTCCAAGTCCAGATGTCCAACATTTATTGCATATGTCTTCCTAGATGTTTCATAGACACTGGAAACTGAAAAATATTGAAACACAACTTAATCTTTTCTCCCCCCAATCTCATCTTCATTTAAATTCCTTATGTCAGGAACTGGCACCACCCACATTGAATTAGCAGCAATCTTCTTTATTCCTTTTTAACTTCTGTCCCCTCAATTTCAGTTTCATTGCTGATAAATGTTCAGTACATCATTAAAAGCCTTTTCCTGGATCACTGCAATAGCCTCTAAACAAACCTCTACCTCTCTTCCAATCAATTTTCTAGATGACAGCCCAAATAATAGTTCTAAAATTCAAATTTCTGTATGTCACTGCTATGCTTTAAAATATTCATTGGCTTTTCTTAACTTCAGATAAAGTTCAAACTCCTTAACATCAAAATTAAGATGCTGTAAGAGAGCCAGCCGAGTGGTGCGTTGTTTAAGAGTTCACTTGGGGGCCGGCAGAGTGGCGTATTGGTTGGGAGTTGGCTTGGGATGCCAGCTCTGAGCAGCATGGCTGCAGTTCAGATCCCACATGGGGGCCAGTGATGCTGCGCTCTCTGCAGCTGAGATA
>NW_017732555.1:343164-344769 GCF_001890085.2 Hipposideros armiger
TGCTATACCTAGAGAATGGAAATTAAATTTTAAAAAGACGTTTATTTTTGAAACAGTTGAGTAGGGAATTGGTAGCTGAACATATGAACCAAAGAGCCACAAAAAATAGGGGAATTCCTTCACTTCTCCAACAAAAATTGCAGAAGGTTACTACACCTGCTGTCAAAGTTTAAGCAGAAGAACCTGAGGCCACCACTTCATCAAACAAAAGGAAATGGTGTGCACCTTGTGTAGGATACAAAAGACAAAGGTATTCCAAACACTTCTGTAAACTTTGCAAGCAATTTTTGTGCTTAGAACATGTGACAATGATTTGGGAACATTGTTTTAACTCAAAATTCGATGGCAATGAAGCTGATGAAGAGCAATCAGATTAGTTTTTGTTATTTTATTAAATGACAAATTTTGTTTTAGTTTTATGTTTTGAATTTCTGTTGATTTTTATATTGAATTTATGTAATAAGCATATATTGTTTTTACTTTGTGGCAAATTAAAATTTTATTCTGAATAAATAATAAGAATGCTTACACGTTATTTTCATTCATTTTCTATTTAAACAAATAAATGTCAGACACACATCTAATAGATGCATTGCGCCTTAACTCATAACTCTTGCATTGTGCCCGATGGAGGGTTCAACCACCCAGACCTTTCCCTGTGATAGAGTCCTTTAAGTCCTTTAAGAATGAAGATACCTTCACATTAACTAGCCCATTCCTTGCACTTACTGTAGTTTATAATAGAGGGAGTTGTGGTTCAATCTTTAAATTCCTGTTACTTTTGTTCCATTTATTTGCTTGCAGTTTTAGACAACAGGTTGAAGAGTATGTGTTATTCAGTAATTCTTAGCTATGTTGTTTTTGAAATATGCTTTTGTTCTTCCTATGTCTACTCAAACCAATCTTTGAAGGCAACCCATGAAAAATAAATTGAAAGAGAAGCAGATTTGATACATTTCTATTAAACTTCCTATTTAATTTATTTTTGATCTATGTTGGCAAGTTTTCTCATGTATTGTTCACTATCCTATGAAAACATTGCCTTTCTCTGCAGTTAGCCCTATGTTTAAACATTTACTATGTTAAAAGTAAAATAATAAGCACTTTATATCTACTATATTATTTAATCTGTTCAACAACCCTATAAAGGATTGGCATGTGGAAACATCTGGAGCCAAGCAAAAGCATGATAAATTTGGGAAAATGATAGTAGTTCTGTGTTACTTTCAGTACTGAGGTTGTGGGGGTTGTGGAGGGGAAAGGTGAGAAATGGGTGAAGCTGCAGTTAAGCCAAAGCTACATCTTATGATTCTTGTATATCATGTTCAGGAGTCTGGGCATTATTTAAAGAGTAATGGAGCACCATTGGTGGTAACCTTATTAGTTGTGTGCTTTATAGAGATAGCTCTGGCTGAAAATTGGAGAATAGATTGAAGGACCACAAAACTGGAGGAAGAAGTCAGTGAGGATAATTCATAATTTAAGTACATCAAAATGGTGGCCTGAAAAAGTATGATGGGACCATAGACTGAAGAGATATTCAGGAAGTACCGTATTTCCCCATGTATAAGATGCACCATTTTTTGAAAAATTTGGGGTCTAAAA
>NW_017732555.1:344795-345703 GCF_001890085.2 Hipposideros armiger
GACTCCCTTTCTAGTCTCATCTTCAGCTGCTTTTTCCTCATGCTGTGTTTGGCTTGTGTGTCATTGCTTATGCTGCTTCCTCCCACACTTTGATGTCTGATTTATTCTTGAGCATTCTACAGGATTCAGCTAAAGCATCATCACTTTTAGTAAAGATGTCTTGGGCATCCTAAACAGGAGGAAATTTCTCCTTCTCTGAACTCCCTTGGCTCCCTCCATGTGGAATTATCTCTATATCTGTAGTGCATTGTCATGGTTTGCTCTTTGTCTATTTTTGTCACTAACTTCTGAGCTTTATATAAACAGGCAATGGGTTATTTATGTCTGTATCTTTGCCCAATACATGCAGCTGTGCAGTCAACCTTTGTTAAATGAATTACTAGTGTAGCTTACTCCATGTGTAGGTCTGGGATAACACATTACCCAGCCTTGAATATTTTCCCTAAATCACACATTATGAAAAATCCTATTTGACATAGAAATGCAAATTGTTTATAAAGATTCCTCACCCTATTCCTTAACCCTCTGTCAGGCCCACCTGACCTCACAGATTCATTGCAAATTTTCAGATATCTAACAGTTAACTTAAGTATCATGACTCATCACTTCCCCCTCTATGATAACCTATTGCCAGTTGTGTTTGCGACTTAGTACAGTAGAGACATATTCCACAGCAGCATTTTTAATCTCACACATTCATTGTGCCTATTTGAGATATTTTTAATATTTTCCCAACAGATTTTTTTTTGTATAGTACAATTCTTTCAGACATTCCAGAAAGAGATTGTAAATATAGTTTTATTATTGAAACTTAGTAATTAGGTATTTTGTTTTCTAATTAATCTCTCAGATTCATTGCTCCTGTTCAGGGTAATATCTTTCCTTTGTGGGTTTTACCTCCTAAACTG
>NW_017732555.1:350583-351441 GCF_001890085.2 Hipposideros armiger
TAAACAATGCTGCAATGAATATGGATGCACATGTCCCCTCGAAGCAGCATTTTTAGTTTCTTCAGATAATACCCAGAAGTAGGATTACTGGGTCTTTCTTTGTCTCTTGTTTTAGCCCTTGTTTTAAAGTCTATTTTACCTGGTATAAGTATTGCTACTCCAGCTTTTTTTATTTTCTTATCATTTCCATTTTCATGAAACATCTTTTTCCATCCCTTTACTTTCAGTCTGTGTGTGTCTTTCAATCTGAAGTGTCTCTGATAGGCAGCATATATAAGAACTTTGTTTTCTTATCCATTCAGGATCCTCTGTTCTTTTTTAAAGATTTTATTGGGGAATTAGGGGAGGGGAACAGCATTGGGGAATAGAGGAAGGGGAACAGACAAGTTGTTGTCCTTTTATTCTTCAGTCTAGTTGTGCAGGACCTTGCTTCACTGGCCCATGTTGGTATTATCATTGCACTCTTCCCGGGTGAGGGAGCTTGGTCGCCAGCTCCTGGACAGCTGCTCATGGTGGCTCTTGGCAGTTCACACCAGCTGCCAGCCACTCACGGTAGCTTTATGGCAGCCTACTGCAGCCAACTGCAGCCTATGCCATCGCCTGCAACTCATGGCAGCCCAGCTCCAGGTCGAGCTGTTGTTCACCATCTTAGCTGTAGAGGGCACAGTGTCAGTGGCCCTAATGTGGGATCTGAACTGGAGTCGTGCTGCTCAGAGCTGGTGTCCCAAGCCAGCTCTTAACTAATGTGCCACTTGGCCAGCCCCACCCTCTGTTTTTGATTGGAGCATTTAACCCATTTACATTGAAAGCAATTGTTGATAGATATGTAGTTATTGCTGTTTTATTATTCATGTTTTT
>NW_017732555.1:352427-353696 GCF_001890085.2 Hipposideros armiger
CAAGGCTCTAGCCCTTTAAAAGCAACCAACTTGAGCAAGATGCTCTTTATTCACCAGAATAAAGTTGAACTTCATGTTTCCACCTGGACTTCCTATTCTCCAAAACCTTGATATTTGTTTCTATTCTTAACTATACTTCAACTGATTGCCTTGTGTTTTAAAGTCTTCTCTTTTGCTGTCTTATGCCCCATCTCTCTGTTTACCTAATCCCTGCCTTGACCTCTCAGACTGGATTTGACTACAACTACAGTGTCTATGAGTATCAATAATAGGCAAAAACTTGGTTTTGATCACTTTCTGCTTCTCCTACGCATATACGAGTATGCCATGGCTAGATTTTGTTTCGGTTTATTATTCCTAAATGTTGCTTTCATTCAAGAACCCTCAATGACTCCTCATTGCCATAGCAAATGTTTTTAACCCTTGATACTATCTTCTAATCCCAGCCTGCATTTTAGCCCTACATCCCTCCACTGTGTACCACAGAACCCAGCTCCAGCTGATATAAATGCCTTCCTGCCCCCAACGTGTTCCTGCTGTATATAAGCTACTTCATATCACAAACATGCTTCATTCATTTTCTTCCTTTATTAAATTCTCCCATCTGCCTGGCTAACTCTTACTCATTCTCCAAGACCCAGTCAAAATGTTTCATTATTGGGGCGGGGTCTCTGATTGCCCTTTCCACAAGATTAAATAAATGACCCCCATTCTTTTAAAAAAACTTTTAAAAAGATTTTAATTAAAAGTATAGTTAGCATACAATATTACATTAGTTTCAGGTGTACACAATAGTTATTCAGCATTTATATACATAAAGAAGCAATCACCATGATAAGTCCAGCAACCATCTGACACCATACCATGCTATCACAATATTATTTTCTTGATTATATTCCCTATGCTATACATTACATTCCCTTGACTTATTTGTTTTATACCTAGAAATTTGGACCACTTATTGTCCTTCCTTTTTTCCACCCTTTTTAATTTTTTTGTTATAGTTGACATTCAATATTATTTTATATTAATTCAGGTTAGACATTTATATAATTAAGAAGTATCCCCCTGACTAATGTAGTACCCACCTGGTGCTATATATAGTTGTTACCATATTATTGACTATATTCCCTATGCTTTACTTTACATCCCAATTACTATTCTGTAAACTACCAATTTATACTTCCTACCCTTTTCCCTTTACCCTTGTACCCTTTTCCACCCACCTCCTTAACCCTCCTCTAATTGGGCAACCATCTAAGCATTCTC
>NW_017732555.1:363338-366314 GCF_001890085.2 Hipposideros armiger
TTTCTTATGGCCAAGTAACATTCCATTGTATATATGTACTACATCTTCTTTATCCAATCATCTACCAAAGGATACCTTGGTTGTTTCTATGTCTTGGCCCCCATAAATAATGCTGCAGGGAACATAAGGACACATATATCTTTATGGAACAGAGAGCTTATTCAAACAACTAGTTGATGAAAACTTCCTAAACTTATGGAAAGAACTGGGTCCTCAAATCCAAGAAGCAAACAGAACACCTAATTACCTCAATCCTGATAGGCCTTCTCCAAGGCACATTATACTGAAGCTGTCAAATCTAATGGGTTCATTTTTAAGGACATTCTAAGAAAAAAAAAATGCAAAGCAGTTTGAAACCACAAAGGGTTTTAGGACAATTATGAAACAAACCAGCCCAGTTAATCATACCAATTACTCAAGGGAAAACAAATCATGGGAAGAAATCCACAAGGAGCATTGAGCAGGATACCACTCCTGTGTACATCTTTAATCAAGATTCAAAAGGAAGACAGCTAGTTCCCATTGGAAACTATTATGTAATGAAATCAACCCTGCTTTGTACTCCCAGACTAATTACTGGGTTTATTTTTCTTACTCAATTTATTTCTAGGTATTTGGGCATTTTTATTGATATTATTTATTAAAACAAACAACAATAAATAGCAATAATGATTTGACCTGGCCAGGTGTAAGAATGCTGATTTTTGAAATGGTATTAAGGATTTCAATATTAAGGACTTTTCACACTTCTTAAATGTATTTATACTTAACAATAAAGAGAATTTCCTGGTCTATTATGTGTATCAATGTATGTCTAGAACTTGTAATGATAAATCTCTATGTCTAGATGTGACCTTCAGTCATTCTGTAAAAAAAGTTGTTGGTTCTTAAAGTCACATGGTGGTTGGTGGATAATAACACTTGTACGTTTCAACTAATACTGCATAAACATTGGCAATTTGAATTTTTTGCTTCCATGTCAGAACAGTGCCTTCCACCTTTTACCACTTTTTCCATTCAGTCACCATTTGTCTTTTCATTTCTTTGTTTATTATTTCAACAGATTTTATTTATTTATTTATTTATTTATTTNGGGTATTCTTGTAGTGTCCCTTGTGTGAGTTGTGGGGCTTACTCCATGGAGCCTGGTGAGACCACCCTTTTTGTGTGCTATTTGTGGGCATAATTGGGTGGTGCTCTGCTGTAGTCTGAAGCCAAACTCCAAGTATGTAGGTTCAGGGGTCTCTTGGGAGAGGCTCCAGTGCAGGCTCAGGTCAACCACTGCCTGTGACTGGCAAGGGAGTACTTGGTAGCAGCTACAAAGTGATCCATAGTTGGTCACTGCCAGTGCTGCAACTGGAGGCACGTGGGAGAAGCCAAGTGGTAAACCAAGGACAGCTGCCACCAGTACCAGGCCTGGGGAACTCCGCAAAAATCCAGGACACTCCAAGGCCTGCTGCCACCTGCTGACTTCCATAAGGTTCAGCTACTGATAAAGCCTCCTGTTGTATAGAAGTTGGGTGAGGCAGGGTCTCAGTGAGTCAGCGGGGTGGAGCAGTGGAGCTCACCAGACCAATCGGATTCAAATTAGGCCTATGGGGACTCGCTCAACAGGAAAGATGGCTTCTGCCTGCTGGCTGCACAGGAAAAGGACCCACATAGGGAGAATGGGAACTGTCTCTCCAGTTCCACCCAAAATTACACAACTCAGTTTCTGCCCATATGTCTCCAATGCCCCCAGAGTCACTGTCCCCTTCACCAGAGCTCACGGTGAGTGTCTGTGCAGGCCCTTTAAGAGGATGTCTGGGTTTCCCGCAGCCTTCTGTCCCACCCAGATGGTCAGAATCCCCACTGGTTTTTACAAGCAGAAGTTGTGGGGGCTCCTCTTCCTGACACCCATACTCTAGGCTGGGGAGCCTGGTGTGGTGGGGCTGGGGAATGACCCCGTTCTTAAGCCAAGTGTGTAACTTTCTCATAATACCATATTACACTTTATGGCAATCATTTCCCAACATATTTCCCATGAGTTTATAAGTGTGCTGAGGTCAAAAAGCTTGCTTCTTTCATTTGTTTATCCCAAACACCCAAGCACAAATGACTGGCATTATAATAGATGTCTTATGGTTGTTTCTTGAATAGACAAACAGATCAGTATTGGTTCCACTGTATGTTTTGAAAGCATAATTCAACAGTGCCTGAGAGACAATACTTAAGGTGTCACCAACATGGCAATTTATGATATGAAACCCTCAAAAGGAAAGAAGATTTTACCAGGCAGACAAGTGAAGAGGGTCGTTTAAAGTAGAGGAAACATTGCAGGACATGCAGGGCCTAGGGAGAAGTCTGGTGTATATTAACAGATGGGCAAGTGGTAGGAAATGACAGGTAGTCATGTCCAGATTCCAAAGAGTCCTGTTGCTGTACTGAGGAGTTCAGACCTTACCCTGTGGTCGGTCAATGGAGGTGTCATTGGACATTTAAGGTTTTTAAATGGCAGAGTAACCTGGGACTTGGTTAGATACAATTGGTGCATGACTGCTGTTGTTTCTTTGCTTTTTTTTTTTTTAATGTTGTGTGGCTGTTTATAGATATTCTGGAAAGTGGTTCCAAGAAGAAGCTGTCATCCTGTATGTTAGCTTCCTGGAAGAAGCCCAGTAAGGCATTTTGTCTTCCTGGCTCAGCCAGAGGCACACCTACCACTGGAGGCCACTGTTGCACCATAGATGTGTATGCAAAACAGCATGAAGCCCTTTTCATCTTGGTTTATGCAAAGGGTGACTCCAACACCCCCTAGGCAGGTTGGAAATTCCCTAGTGCAGACAGCTTTCTGTCCTCATTGATGACTGGCTTGGTGACCTGAAAAATGTGGCTGAAGAATAGCTGTGTGTGAAGCAAGAGGTTAGAAATCCTGCAGTAATCAAATATGGGGAATTTTGTGTTGTCTGGGTTTCATTATCCTGCATCTGCTGTGAGAGA
>NW_017732555.1:373034-376794 GCF_001890085.2 Hipposideros armiger
CCACATGTGAGATCTGAACCGGGGCCCTGCTGCTCAGAGCTGGCGTCCTGAGCCAACTCCTAACTAATACGCCACTCTGCCGGCCCAGGGTTCTATTTTTATGCTTCTCGTTTCTCGGGTTGTGTTTGTACCTGGATGATTTTACATATTCCTAAGGTCATATTATTCACTTAGATGTTGGGTTTGTTTCTCTAAGTTCAATATTTCCTCTGAGCCAATGACTTGTATCTGGTTACTAACCATTCACCTTAACTGGTATTTCAAAGTTACATCAAACAAAATTAGCCTCAACGCATTCTAACACTTCCAACTTGGTATGTCAATAATTGGCAGTACCAACAGCCATCCAATTGATCAAGTTAAAAGCCAAAGAGGCATCTTTGCCACCTCTTCTTTATCATCTACATCAAATTATTTATCCAGGCCTGTCAATTATATTTAATAAATATTTCTTAAATGTATCTACATTAGTATGTATCGATTCAGATTTTATCATTTTTCACCTGGATAACTGAAATAACTTTTTGAATGGTCTTATCTTTTATACCCTTGTGTCTTTACTCTGCCACCCAAGTGATTTCTGTATCGTTCCTTAAATTTTTTCCTTGAGGGAATTTCTTTTTTGGCTAACTCCTATTTGTCCTTAAGAATCCATTTTAGACTTCCTCTAACTTCCCAAATTGAATGCCAGTTTCTATATATCTGAACACTCTGAATACACTAGGACACATTTGTCTTCCCATTATAATGGAAGTATCTCTAAAACAAAGACATAACTCATTCATTCTTTCAATGTCTGACACACATTCAATAAATGTCTGTTGACTTGAATTGTCACGTGGAAGAGGACACAAATTTGGTCTGTTATCTCAAAATGCAAACCAAAAATCTACAGGATAACAGATTTTGGCTTTCATTAGGTGGTAATGCATAAAATTGATTAGATGGTTTTGGATAGTAGTAGGTTTCCTCTCATTGATGGTATTCAAGTAGAGGCTGGAAGAGCCACTTGATAAGGTACCACAGTAGGGGTTAAGCAGCCATTAGAAGGTTGGACTTGACATCCCATAATTTCCCAATAAACCATAACATTCCATAGTTTTGTACTTTAATAAAACAAACACATTTTGTTTGAAGTGTGTTTCTAATTAAAAAATTAGAAGTTTTTTTTTTAAGATTTTTTATTGGTGAATTGGAGGATGGGAACAGCGCTGGGGAATTGGGGAAGGGGAACTGACAAGTTGCTGTCCTTTTGTTCTTCTGTCTAGTTGTGGAGGACGTCGCTTCACTGGCCCATGTTGGTATTATCATTGCGCTCTTCCCGGGCGAAGCAGATCAGTCGCCGGCCTCTGGATGGCTGCTCATGGCAGCTCTTGGCAGCTCCTGCTGACTGCCAGCCACTTAGGTAGCTTATGGCAGCCCACTGCCACAGGGGCTGCAGCCTACACCGTCGCTGGTNGGCCAGCCCTCAACAGATATTTATTGAACACCAACTATGAAGCACACATTGGACCAAGAGTTGAAAGCCACAGCCCTGTCCTCAACATGCTCACAAGCTAGTGGAGAAAGAAGGACCTGTCAACAACGAAACTGAGCAGAGTAAATTTGAAAGCATAGAGGAGAAGGCACTTAATTCTGCCTGGGGAAGATAAGAAAGGAGTGGAAACATCAGTTAAAGCCAGAGAACAATATTTACAAGGCAGAGGCTTCTTGAAAGACCTAACATATTCAGTGAATGACAAGAAGTTTACAATGGAATGGAGGAAAAATTGAGGTCCAAGTCAAAAAGTTCTTTGCACATAAAATGAAGGGATTTGGATTGAATGGGAAGTCTTTGGATATATTTATCAGGAGAGAGACATAAGCAGATTGATTTTAGAGAAAAACAGCTGTGAGGGAGGAGTGTAGGATAAATGGGAGAGAGAAAAGATCAGCAGAGAGGCCAGTTAGGATGCCACGGCATCCAAAGGGGTGATTTAGAACTGGTGAAAAGCTTGGGCTAGGGGAATGAAAAGGAGGAAAAGAGATTCCCTTTGATAGTATTCCAATTTTATTCTTTTGATCATTCTCATCTTCAAGTCTTACACAGTAGTTGAGTAGGATAATATATGTATGCTTCCATTAGAGGAGGTATTGCCAGAGCTGGGAAAGGTCCACTGAGAGCTCACAAGAAATGCAATTATGAGAGTATTTCTGGAAATGTTAGCCCAAGCTCAACTTTTCAATTATTTTTATTAATGATTCAAAGATAGAAATCTTGACCAAATTTGTAGGTGCCAAAGAGTTGAAAAGAATAGTTAATGAAATGGATGAAAAAAATCAAATTCTAAACAGATATCTAAAATATTCAGTGATCAGCTAAATCTAATAAGATAAAATTCAGTAGGGATAAATGTAAGGTTCTGTAACTGGATCCAAAAAGTTAATGCATAATTACAATGGGGGAAATCTTAGTTTGTAAATATGAGGAATTTTAGGTGATAATACATTGGTATGATGCCCCTCCTTTCAAAACTAATGTTTTTTTTAATGCTGTTTCAATAAATGTATGGTATAAGGGTATAGCTGCTGTAAAAAATAGACATTTAAATCTCAGTGGCTTAATGTAATTGAAATTAAATTCTTGCTCACTTTACTGTCCAAGTCAGATATTCCTTTTGCGTATTGTTTTCCTCCATGTGGAAACCCACATCCTAAGTTTTTCCATCTGGTTGCTCAGTGATCCTCTAAGCTTTGGCCTCACTGTCATTTGCATCTAGCTTGAAGAAGAAGAAATAAAGAGAAGAGGTGATGGATGTCTGCTTCATAAGAACCTAGACTTAAAGGTATCACATGTCATTTCCTCTCACATTTCATTAGCAAGGGAGAGTAGGAGATAGAGTTCCTGGATGGGCAACTGCTTTCAAGTGATAAATGTACATTATGGAAGTAGGAAGGCACATATTACTGAATTGTTTACCATCTATGTAACTTAAGCCATCCAGAATGGAGATGATATTTTCATCTTTGGCTAATTCCCAGTTCATGGATTATATTAATTGAGAGCATCTCATTTTATGAGGGAAATCGGCAAAGTGAAACAAATTCAGAAACAATTGAATAGAAGATAAAATGGAAAGATCTGTGAATGTTTGTTTTAGAAAAGAGTAGACCCAAGAGGAACTTAAGGAACATCCCAGGTATTGGAAATCATCTTAAATGTTATTATTCCTCAGGGTTATTATTATTATTTTTAAATATTTTATTGGGGAATTGGGGAAGGGGAGCAGTGTTGGGGAATTGGGGAAGGGAAACAGCCAAGTTGTTGTCCTTCAATCTTAATTGTGGAGGGCGCAGCTAGCTCAGCTCTAAGTCCAGTTGCAATCCAGCCGTCTGTCGGCAACTTGCGGCCGCTCCGCTCAAGGTGTCGTGTTCAACCTTAGTTGCAGGTAAGCACAGCCCACCATTCCATGCAGGAGTCGAATCTGAAACCTTGTTGCTAAGAGCACACTCTCTAACCACTGAGCCATCCAGCCCCCCGTTGGCAGCTCAGGGCAGCTCAGCTCAAAGTGCTGTGTTCAATCTTAGTTGCGGGTGGGCATAGCCCACCATCCCATGCGGGAGTTGAACCGGCAACCTTGTTGTTAGGAGCACGTGCTCTCACCAGGTGAGCCATCCTGACACTTGTTGGCAGCTCAGTGGCAGCTCAGCTTTGGCACAGCTCACTGGCCCATGTGGGAATCAAACAGGCGACCCTGTTGCTCAGAACTCACACTCTTAA
>NW_017732555.1:378879-390529 GCF_001890085.2 Hipposideros armiger
TTTTTAAAGAAGAAACATATACAGAGCTGTAGGTAGAAAACTTTGTCTAAATAAAATAATATATATTCCAACGAGCTTTAGAAAAATAGAAATCTTTTCGAATTGGACACCTCCAACTCTCTTTTCTGATATCCATGCATATTATGATAGGTGGACCAAAAAGAGGGGTTAAGATCCATCGTTGAGATGTTATAATGAGAAAATATCATTCTGTACCCCAAATATCTATGAGTATGTATTCAGTTTTTAATAAAGAATTTAGCAGAGAAAAGTAAATGTTTGTTTGAGAATTCATGAATATGTTCTTTTGAGGACTCTGAACTGTTGTGTTGATTCTTGCACTTATTTTAAATATTTGAAACCTTAATATTATGGCCCCAAATTGCGAATCTTTTGTCTTAGCTTTTCTGGGGCAACATTTAGAAAGGAGAAGCACAAGGCAAATAAGGTAAAGCTTTCTTTCCTCAGAAAAAAAGATCTCTTCTTTATTTTGTGGGTCAACCTTTGCCTTCAGAAGCTAAAAGTCAGGGAGAAATGTGGCTTTTCATTATCTGGCCTTTAAGCCTGCAGAAAATTTCATTCTCATATGTAGAGGAGGCTTCTTTTTCTATCAGTCTGTAAGAAACATTATACCATTTTTCTCATAGTATGATGAGCATACACTTTTATTCCTTCCTTGCATGAAAAACAATATTTGGATTATTTTTTTTAATGCGGGTAAGCTCTTTGAGGGGAGACGTCTTGCCTATTATTTAAGAAAGAGTTGGGTGTAGTGGAAAAAGCATTGGATTTGGAATTAGATACATGTGTTTTAACTTCAGGCCTGACTATTGTCATTTGGGGGCTCTGCCCACACCCACAAAATGAGGTCATTGGAAAAAATAGCCCTTAAGCTCCCTGATACTGTTATATTTTCTGTGTTCTGAGATTTCAGATGGTACCTCTACAGTACTTGCTCTTTGGATTTGACTTACTTAAACACCAGGCCTAGAGCTGGGGTTTTAAGATCAAATTCAGGATATTTTTCACAAAGAACACTCCTTAGAAACAATGATGCCATTTACCCTGGATTCCCTTTTATGGACAACTCCTACCCCCATACAAGGACTGTTTATTAATGATCGTTAAATGTAAGCATGGGATTCTGTTTATAGCAATTACTTCAAAAATTTCCCCCACTTTCACCAGTACCTTCCTACTCCAATTTATCCTACAAGCTACCTTAAATTTATTTTTTTCTACAGATTTTCTTTCATTCACCTGCTCAAAAATGCATGTAAGATCTTCATTGGTTATAGAATAAAATCCACCTCCCTATATATACAATTCAAAGCTCCACACTATGGCCCCAATCTGACTTTTCAAATTTATCACTGAACATAGTATATGCATAAAACTTCTGTTCTAAGCAGACTGAAAGCTTCACTCTTGCTCCAAGATGGGAAGATGAGGTAGTACTTTCCTGCCTACATGCCTTTGTATTATACATACTTCTTTCTCTGCTTAGACATCTGCGTTCGTATTCTTTTCTGCAACAGAAATTCTTCCCATTTTTTACAATCAGCTCAAATTCATTCCTCTCTATCCATCCTTGATCTCCATAGTCCACCATGATAGCTCTCCATTACTATGCAGATACTATAACTTACTCATCATCAACATTTATCCTTAAATGTGTTTTGGATAATTATATATTTGGCACTTAACAGAAGCTGCCTACCTGTGCTAGGGTGTATTTTTCTTGTTTTCTCACCTAGATTAAAATCTTGTTGAAAGCAGGATAGTCTTCTTCATATTTAAATCCTCGTTGCTTACTAGCCTGTATTCCCATATTATCTTGTTGAAACCATCAGTAAGGAATTGATTATATGACTTAATAACTATTTATATTTCTATCTTCATAAGTAAGCTATGAGTTTCTTGATTTAAAACAAATAAAACTCTTTTCCTTTGTGTCCAGGCCTAGTGCCTGGAACATGGTAGACACTACATAAATATTTGTTGAAAGAATGAATACAGTCAGATTCAACTTTGTCAGAAAGAGCTGACTCTGTAAAAAGCTGATAAATTGAACTGCTTTATGATCAGTCTAAAACGTATAAGGTGATTGCCTCTGAAAATGAGATGCATCTTTTCTTTGTTTCTTGGCATTTTTTTTTTCTATTAGGAATAGAACTTGAGCAGATTAAAGAGGACTCAATCTTGAATCCACAAATGACACCAAGCCTGAAATAATGCTGAGGTTGGAAGTGATTTAGTTCACTTAAGTTTTATTTGGGGGATAATGTTTTCCTTCTGGGAAGAGAAATGTTAATGTAAAAATTGCCTGCCGACTACAACTCAGAAGTAATAGGAACCTGGCCAGAAACATGATCTTACAAAAACTCTCCAAGCAAAGCATCTTATACTCATGTTTATGCCTTTGTATTGACATTCTGATGTTTGCCTTTCTCTGGTTTCCAGAGATCATGGTGGACAGAGCTGCCAGGGTAACAGGCCAAATAGGTCTATTATGGGATGTCATGCTAACTGGGCATGAGTGCTCTCTCCTAGGACATTTATAGCATTTTTTACTCAGCTAGCTTTAATAACACATGGACAAGCCTGGGGCAATTTGTAAAGGATCTGAGAGTTTTTGTTATGTATTTTTGTATTATAGAATTAGTGAATCTCAGGATTGGAAAGATGATCTCATCAAAAGGGCCCTGGTTATCTACTGGAGGAAACCTGCTGTCAATATCCTTGACATTCTAAATGGTTGTGGGTATTGGGGAGACTGTTTATAAGAATAAGTTGGCAGATGGTGACTATTAAGTTGTAAGTTAGAATATGGGCAAACATGGCAAGTGCTGACTCTATCTTTTCTATTGTAGCCTTGGAGATTTGGCACAGGGCAGGAGTGACCAGCCATTTTAACCTTTCTGCTATAAACCATAGAGAGGAGAATGTGATGAGGATCAATGATATAAGTCAACCAAGCAAGATTCTAATATCTTCTATATTAGTGTTTGATCAACTATATGGTGATGGAAAGAGAACTGATTCTGGGTAGTGAACACACAATGTGATATATAGATTATATATTACAGAATTGTACACATGAAATCTATGTGACTTGGCTAACAGTTTTCACCCCAAGAAACTTTAATTAAAAAATTTTTTAATGTTCATCAACACCTGGAGATCTTGGTGAAGTTAAAATTCTGAGTCAGGAGTTCTGGAGTGAGGTCTGAGTTTCTATATTTCTAATAAGCTTCTGGGTAATATTGATGCTGCTGATATGTAAATCACATTTTGAGTAACAAGACTAGAATCTACCATACGATCACTTTGTTGGGAAATGAACCCCACGTTAACCACCTTAAATAGAAAAGAAACAGACTCTTAGCTCATAATGATGAAAAGATTACTGAGTTATAGATGATTGGAACTGAAAATATCTTAAAGATAATTCAGAAGAGTCTGGTCAAGATTGCAGAGTATGTAAACGTTGTGCTTACCACATTTGATGACCACATTAAAATTACAACTGAATTATAGAACAATCAACCTAAAGAACAATCTAAAGACTACCGGAACAAAAGCCCTATAACTGAGGATATAAAGAAGAAACCATGTTGAGCCTGGCAGGAAGGGCAGAGTTGTGAAACAGGCTGGCCTCACACCCATGGGTGGTTGTTGAGAATCAGGAAGAATATCTTGACTGCAGAGGTCCCCCTGGAGGAGCAAAAGGTCCCATTCCCACACCAGGGTCCCCAGCCCAGAACACCAGTGCCAGGAAGAGGAGCCCCCACAATATTTGACTGTGAAAAACAGTGGGGATTCTGACTGTTCAGGTGAGATGGGGATTCTCTTTGTCCAGGTAAGAAGGCTGCTGGAAACCCAGGCATCTTCTTAAAGGGAATGCTCACAGATTCTCCTGATCTCAAGCACTTGCCCTGGGCTCTAGCAAAGGGACAGTGACTTAGAAGTCACTTGAGACAATTAGGAGAGACTGAGTTGTGTGGCTTCTCAAACCTGGAGGGACAGCCACCACTGACACTGTGTTGAGCTCTTCTTCTGTGGAACGTGCAGGTGGGTGCCATATTTCCTGCATTGAACCCTCCCCCACATGGCTAGATCTGAATCTATATTGGCCTGGTAAAATCTGCTTGCTCAACCCTGGAGACTCCTTGGTATCCTGCCTCAACTTTACACCACAGGAAGCATTTTTGAAGGTGGGCAGCCAGCTCCATCTGGTGCACTGCAGGAGGCTTTTTCAGCAGCAAACAGGTGGCCTTGGCTTGTATGTGGTTGGAGCCAAGCACGGCCCATGCTGCAGTCTTTCATGGGCAGCTTTCAAGTGTCCATGGACCCCAGATGAGTGGTTGGTCTCAGTGTCCTCTGAGTCTTTTTCTGAGTGGCCCCAGACTCAGCAGTGGTGCCAAGTCTGAAGCTGTATTAACCTGGTGAACACCACTCACCACATCCTAGTGACACTCTGAGGCCCTGCCTCACCCAAATCACCTACCACCCAAAGCTCTTTTAGTAGCTGACCTTTACAGGCAGCTGGAGGCAGCAGCAGGACTTGGGATGCCCTGGGCCATTTGCTGAGCAGCCACAGGCCCAGTATTGATGTCAGTAGGTTTTGTTCCCAGCATGGCCACTCCTACAAGTCTTGAGGTCAAACACTAGCAGTGAGCAACTAGGGATCACTTTGTAACTCTTACCAGTTTGCCTCAGGACAGTCACAGCAGCAGCTTAACTTGACCTGTATGAGAGCCCCTCCCAAGTATCCCCAGAAAAAAACATACCTGGAGGCTGTCTTCAGAATACACCAGAGCACCAACCAATTAACCTCACAAGTGGCACACCAAAAGAGTGGTCTTGACAGGCACTAGAGCCCACTGGGACAAATCCTACTCCTTAGGGTCAGGCAATGCACAGCAGCTTGTATGCTGTGGCCATGGACAATCTTCATAGCCATTTACCCTGAGAGTCAATCCCACCCACTGATGTGCCAACAGCAATTAAGGCTCAACTATAAAATAAGGGTATAAACAACCCACACAAAGGACACCCCTGGAGTCCCTGGGAAAAGTGGTGAGGGAGGCTGTGCCACTGGGCTTCACAGGACAACTACTACATAAGGCTACCTTCCCAAGATTGAGAGACATAGCAGATCCTCCTGATACAGAGAAACAAACACAGAAAGGCAGCCAAAATGAGGAAACAAAAAAGCATATCTTAAATGAAAGTACAGGGAAAAATTCCAGAAAAAAATGAAATGGAGGCAAGCAACTTACCAGATACAGAGTTCAAAACACTGATTATAAGGATGTGAAAGGAATTTAGTGAGAGTTTCAACAAAGAGATAGTAAGCATAAAAAGGGGCATAAAAGCCATAAAAAAATAACCAGTCAGAAATAAATAAAACAATAACTGAAATGAAGAATACACTAGAAGGAATCAACAGAAGAATAGATGAAGCAGAGGATTGAATCAGCAACTTGGAAGACAAGGTAGCATAAAACACTCAATATAGCAGTGAAAAGATAACAGAATTTTAAATATGAGGATAGTATAAGGGACCTCTGGGACAACATCAAGTGTAGCAAGGTTTGCATCTTTGGGGTAGCAGGAGAAGAGAGAATGCAAGGGGTTAAAAAATTGTTTGAAGAAATAATGATGGAAAATTTCCCTAACCTGGTGAAGGAAATAGACTTACAAGTCCAGGAAACACGAAAGGTCCCAAATGAGGTGAACCCCAAAAGGCCCATACCAAGGCACATCATAATTAAAATGGTGTAGGTTAAAGACAAAGAGGGAATCCTAAAAGCAGTAAGAGACAGGCAACTAGTTACTTACATGGGAGCTCCCATAAGACTGTCAGATAATTTCTCAACAGAAAGTTTGCAGGCCAAAAGAGAGTGGTAGAAAATATTTAACGTGATGTGAAGCAAGAACTTACAACCAAGGGTGATCTACCCAGCCGGGCTATCATTTAAAATTGAAGAAGAGATAAAGAGCTTCCCAGATAAGAAAAAACTAGAGGAGTTCATCACCACAAAAATAGTATTACAAGAAATGTTGGAGGACTTTTTTAAGAAGCAGAAGGTGTTTGTGTGTGTGTGGTGGGGAGAGTATAAATAGGAATAATAAAAGGACAATAACTATATACTTATCAATAAATCACTTTAAATGTAAATGGATTAAATGCTCCAATCAAAAGACATAGGGCAGATGAAAGGATAAGAAAAGGAGACCCACTTCAGATAGAAAGACACATACAGACTGAAAGTAAAGGGATGGGAAAAGATATTTCATGTGAGTGAAAATGAAAATAAGATGGGGTTGCAACATGCATATCAGACAAAATAGACATTAAAACAAAAACTATAATAAGAGACAAAGAAGGATATTATGTAATTATAAAAAATTAATCCAACCATAGAATATAACCTTTGTAAACATTTATGCACCCAACATAAGATTATATAAATATATAAAGCAAATATTGATTGACATAATAAGAGAGATGGGGAGTAATACAGTCATAGTAGGGGACTTTAACACCCCATTGACAGAAATAAACAAATTTTCCAGAGAGAAAATCAACAAGGAAACAGTGGCCTTAAATGGCACACTAGATCAGATGGATTCAATGAATGTTTTAGAACATTTTACCCCACAGAAGCAGAATATGCATTCTTTTCAAGTGCAGATGGAACATTTTCCAAGAGATACCACATGTTATGCCAGAAAACAAGTCTTAAAAAGTTAGGAAGATTTACATCATATCAAGTGCCTTCTCTGACCACAATGGTAGAAACAAGAAATCGATTATAATTAAAAAAATGGAAAAGAACACAAACACACAAAGGCTAAATAACATGCTACAAAACAATGAATGGGTTAACAATGAGATTGAGGAAGAAATCAAAAGACATCTCATGATAATTGAAAATGAAAACACAATGACCAAAAATATATGGGACAAGTAAAAAAAAATAAATAAATAAAATAAAATATATATGACAAGCAAAAGGAGTCCTAAAAGGGAAAGTAATAGTAATACAGGCCTACAGAAAGAAAGGAAGGAAGGAAGGAAGGAAGGGAGGGAGGGAGGAAGGAAGAAAAGAGAACCTCAAATAAACAATCTGAAGGAACTAGCAAAAGAAGAGCAAACAAAGCCCAAAGTGATTGGAAGGATGGAAATAATAAAGATCAGAGTGGAAATAAATAAAATGGAGTCTAAAATAAAATACAAAAGATCAATAATATCAAGAGCTAGTTCTTTGAAAATATAAACAAAATTGGTGAGCATTTAACCAGACTCCAAGAGAGAATAAGGACCCAATAAATAAAATCAGAAATGAAAGGAGAAATGACAACTGACACCACAGAAATACAAAGGATTATGAGAAAATATCACAAACAATTATATGTAAAAAAACTGGACCATCTGGAAGAAATGGATAAATTCCTAGAAATATAAAATCTTTCAAGATTGAATAATCTTGAACCAATCGATTACTACTAACAAAATCAAATTAGTAATCAAAAAGCTCCCAACAAACAAAAGTCCTTGACCAGATGACTTCACAAGTGAATTTTACCAAACATTCAAAAAGAATTAACATCTATCCTTCTCAAGCTATTTCAAAAAATTCAAGAAGAGGGAAGGCTCCCAACTTCATTTTATGCAGCCACCATTTACCCTGATTCCAAAGCCAGACAAAGACATTACAAAAAAGAAAATTATAGAGCAATATCCTGATGAATATAGATTCAACAAAATATTAAAAAACGGAATTTATTAATACATTCAGAATATCATACACCATGATCAAGAGGGATTTATTCCTGGGATGCAAGATTGGTTCAATATATGCACATCAATTAACATGATGCACCACATAAACAAAATGAAGAATAAAAATCATAATTATATCAATAGATGGAGAAAAAAGGTTTGACAAAATTCAGCATCCATTTATAATAAAAACTCTCAGCGAAGTGGGAATAGAGGGAACATATCTCAACATTATAGAGGCCATATATAACATCATATTCAATGGGGAAAAGCTGAAACTGTTCTCCTTATGATTAGGAACAAGACAAGGATGTCCACTTTCACCACTTTTATTCAACATAGTATTGAAAGTTCTAGCCACAGCAATCAAACAAGAAAAAGAAATAAAAGGTATTCAAATTGGAAAGGAATAAGTAAAATTGTCAATTTTTTTTCATTTTTTTTATTAGTTTCAGGTGTACAAAACAGGGCAAAAGTTATACTTGTTTGGGCCGGCCGAGTGGCGCGATGATTAAGAAATGGCTTGGGATGCCAGAGGACCCCGGTTCGGATCCCACATATGAGATTGTGACATGAGGTAGCCCATGGCAACCGTGTGTAGCCAGCAGCCAGCGTGAGCAGCCAGCAGCCACCGTGAGTGACCATTCAGAGGCCAGCGACTGATCTGCCTCACCCGGGAAGAGTGCAATGATGTTGCCAACTTGGGCCAGTGAAGCAACGTCCTCCACAACTAGACTGAAGAACAAAAGGACAGCAACTTGTCTGTTCCCCTTCCCCGATTCCCCAACGCTGTTCCCCTCCCCCAATTCCCCAGTAAAATCTTTAATAAAAAAAAGAAAAAGAAAGATACAAATAAATGGAAGCATATATAGTGCTCATGGATAAAAAGAATTAACATCATTAAAATGCCCACACTACCTAAAGCAATCTGTAGATTCAGTGCAATCCCTGTCAAAATACCAATGACATTTTTCACAGAAGTAGAACAAATAATCCAAATTTATATGAAATCATAAAAGATCCTCAATAGCCACAGCAAACTTGAGAAAGTAGTACAAAGTTGGAGGTATCACACTACATGATATTAAATAGTAGTACAAGTCTTTAGTAATCAAAACAGCATGGTACTGGCATAAAAACAGACATATGGATCAATGGAACAGAATAGAGAGCCCAGAAATAAACCTACATGTAGTATATAGTCCTTTAATCTATCACAAATGAAACAAGAATATACAATAAGGTAAGGACAGTCTATTTAATAAATGGTGTTGGGAAAACTGAACAAATACATGCAGAAAAAGAAGAAAAAGAAGAAAGAAGAAGAAAAAGAAGAAGGAAGGAGAAGGAGAAGGAGAAGGAGAAAGAGAAGAAGAAGGAGAAGGTGAAGAAGGTGAAGGAGGGGGAGTGGGAGAGGGAGAGAGAGGTGGAGGAGAGGGAAAGAAACAAAAACTCACAGACACAGACAACAGTTTAGTGGTTACCAGAGGGTAAGGGGGAGGAGGGTGGTAGAAGAGGGTAAAGGGGGTCAAATATGTGGTGATGGAAGGAGAACTGACTCTGGGTGGTGAGCACACAATGTGATATAGAGATGATGTATTATAGGAATGTACAACTTGAAACCTATATAATTTTACTAACCGTTGTCACCCCAATAAATTTAATTTAAAATTTTTCTTTTTATTGTTTTTCAAATCTCTCCTTTAAAAATAAAATTATATGCAGAATCTCAATATATAAAACAGTTGAAAGTTTTGATGCTTTGATTAAATCTGGACAAATAACTTTGAGTCAACTATTCCTCTTGTGACTACCCTCAAAGACTTCTAGGTCATTTTCTTAGAAACTTAGGGTTCTGCTTAACACTTTGAAAACTACTAACTTTATTCAATGCATTAGAAAATTAAATGGGAACCAAAATCTAAATCCTGATTGCTAGTCTGATGTTCTTTCCAGTGTTCAGGGCATCAGAATTTATTTATTACCTTGGTTTGGAAGCAGTTATCATTGATATTGAGCTATCTCTGTCTAGCTGAGGTCTGGTCAATCTCTGACATGATACCTGGTGTTTGCTACATCCCTTGTATCCACAGCTCACTATATGGACTGGGGGTAAATCACAGCCTTTCTGGGCCCCAGATTTCTGATCTATAAAAGGAAAAAACAAAACAAAATGAAACAAAACAGAAAAAAAACTTCTTTAATATATATCACCAGCACAGAGTGTCTAGAGTCTTATGGGAACAAAATAAACATTCAATGAATGCAAATTAATTGAGGGCGGAGACTGTATTTCTCTTATCTACCATTGTAATCCCTATGAACACCTTGCATTGTATCTGTCATAAGCAGATACTCAATATATATTTGTTAAATAAATGAAGAATAATGATATGATGCAATAGGCAGGAAACTATTTTTTAAACTTGTAAGTTTTATAAAAATGTAAGGGATCATTAGGATTATCATCATAATCACACAGGCTCTAAACTATCTGTAGTGCTCTGCTAGTTGTTGACATAAGGGAGCCACGTTATCTCTGTCTTTGGCATCTGTTTGCTCACAACCTTAGACAAACAATAATGATTGGAATATATAGGACTTCGTAGAGTTGGACATAAACCTAATCCTTTCAAAAGGGATTAGAAAAGGTGTTTTTTTTTACATAATGTATAGATATGGGGAATGCATTTTAGACTGAGGGACAAGGACCAATATGTTTTCAGTGAAAAGTAAAGAAAGTAGCCACAGATAATTTTATTTCCCAAGTAGGCAACACAAGCGATTTTGTCAGCCTTCCTCTAAGAAACTGGAGAAGGCATCATGAAAGAAATGGAATTCTCAGAATTTTGCAGTTCCCCTCTCTTTTGGCAACAGGTTAAAGCATTTGTCAGAGTAGAAGTCAAACTGTCTTCTGGCTTGATCTGGGCAAAGGCCAGTATGAAAAACAATTGCACTTTATGTAAAGAAATGCCCAGCAGACAAGTACAAACTCTATCCCTCATTCTGGTCTTGTTCGTTTTACTGGGGAGCAAGACATTTGGGACATACTGCATAGATGAATTGGCAGGGGCTGGACTGTGAAATAAAGATTCTGCAGGAAGCTTGTGCACTTTAAAGAATTGCACCAGGATTAATTTATCTTCTTTTCTTATTTGCAAAGCCTTGACGGAGCATATCCGCTGGTTTTGTTGGAGAAAAGAGACTTCCTGAGACATGATGTAATTTTTCCAAAGGGGAAACACATGTTAAGTTCTGCAGTACAAAACAATACTGAGGTGCTGATAGCCGTCCTGTCAGTCACATGACAGGATACAGTGTGGATTAGGCAATGTTACCCAGGGGCCTTTGGAGTACAGGGTGTGGGGAAGGGAAAGGGAGAAAAAGCCTCTGAAGCTTTTTAAATATAGACTCCATTTAGTTCATGGGAGTGTGGAAGAAATGCTTTTTCTGGTTTTAGTTAGAATAATCTTTCTCCTCAGAACACAACCTATGATACTTGCACTTCTTTTTTACCACAGAGACAGTAGGTACTTATAGTGTTTATGTAATGAAAAAGTTTAAATAAACCAACAGTTTAAAATTCAGGGGGAAAAATGAAGATTTTATTGGCAGTATGATTCTTAATGACTTTCTCATAAAATTATATTGCTAATGTAGCTATCACAGAGTAGAGGGCTCTGTGTTGGTACAAAGGCTTGAAGGACACTTAGGTTTTACTTATCCTGAACACTTAGAAATCAGATACATATCCGTAAGTGTCAGGGAGTAAGAAATCAGGGCTTGACGCAGAAGCAGAAGATTGACTAGAATATTTCTCTCTCTCTCTCTCTCTCTCTCTCTCTCTCTCTCTCT
>NW_017732555.1:392659-396977 GCF_001890085.2 Hipposideros armiger
TTTTTTTTTTTTGGATAGTTCCTTCCTTTCCCATACTCTTCTTACAAGTGCCCCATCTTCCTTATTGTATTTTAACTCTTATTTCTGACTCTTCAACTTGGTAAAACCCTGGGTTCCCACCCCTGTGCAACAGCCTGGACACTGCCTCCAGAAAGAAAGATGAGGCATTATAGAGCTCACTTTATTATTTCTTTTTTCTCATGGATTGCATTCCTGTGCTTATAGTCCAATCTCTGAAAAGGGTTGTTTCATGCATTTTATTTAGTTTCTAGTTTTTCACAGTGAGCGAGCAAGTTTTGTGCCAGTTACTCTTTCATGGGTGGAAGCGAAGAACGTGGGTATTTGAGTCAAACAAACTTGTTTTCTAGTTCTAACTCCTCATTTACTAGCTGTGGATCTTAGGCTAGTCATTAACTTCTATAAGTATCAGTTTCCTCATCTGTAGAACAGGGATAGTAATAGGACTTTTTGTGAAGATTAGATTGAAGCAATGCATGTCAAATATTAGATTGAAGCAATGTATGTCAAAAATTTCTAGCAAAGTGCCTAAAAAATAATAATAGAAAATAATAAAAAATAAACACCTGATGGTGATTATTAGCAACTCATGGTGGGGACAGACAAATGATAATACGCTAAGCAGTAGAGTTTTTTCAATATCATACAGTAAGCAGTAGAGTTGGTCTTCCTCCCAGAAACTTTGACTCCAAAGCCCTTCAGTGTTTTATGTCAGCACTGACTGTGGCTAGCTCACATAAAAATTATTGTCACAGAGACCAGTCAAAGATTCCAAGAAAGGGTCACTTTTTTTGTTTTGTTTTGTTTTGTTGTGTAGAATGTGTTATCCAAAATGAAAGATTCTGAATTATGATTAGATCTGAGTGAAATTTCAAACTGGGACACAAATTTGTTGCTTGTTGGGGCCAGACACTGTGTAATGATGGGGCATATGCCAACATTTAGAACAAGTGGGTTTCTTCCTTACTGAGCATTAGGCTGCACTATAGTCATCTATTAATTTGTTCAACCAATATGGTTCTATAGCTCCTATTTCCCACTTCTCTTCGCACTCACGGGACTGGGTTGCTTCAATCAGACCAACTTTACCCTTTATAGCTGCCTAACATTTCTAGTTCCCTGTGTGAAATGTCACTTTAGTGCCGGGAACTCCTGCATGCCCTAAATGGATAGTCAGGGCTTCAAAAGAGCATCTAAGTAAACATACAGTCAGTATGTTGAGGGGTCAGCAGTCTAAGGTACATGTGCCAAAGTAGGCATCAAGATGTAGTTCAGTTGTCCAGTGGCTGAAGTCGTGGACATTAAGTCTGACTGGCTCCAGGTACAGAGAGCATGACTTTTGGTATGTGATTGATTTGGATTCTGATCCCAGCCCTGCCACTTACTTGCTGGGAACACTGAGAAAATTACCTAACTTCTTTCAGCTTCCATCTCATAATCTGTGAAATGATGAAAGTAGGTACAGTAAAACCTTGGATTGTGAGTAGCTTGGTTTGTGAGTGTTCTCCAAGATGAGCAAACATTTCTATTAGGTTGGTCCAAAGTAATAGCGGTTTCTGCCATTATGAGTATTACTTTTGGTTATTTATTTATTTATTTTTGATTTTTTTATTATAAAATACACATTTTTTTAAATTAGTTTCAGCTGTACAACACAGTGCAATAGTTATACTTTTTAGCCCTCAAAGTGACAACTTCCCTCCCCCAATCTGCCACCCCACTTCCTCCCACCCAATATCATACATATCTATTACAATTCCCTTGACTCTACTCCCACACTGTACTCCATTTTCCATGACATATATATATGTATTCACTTATAGTTGACATACAATATTATACAACATCAGCTTTAGGTGTACAGTGCAGTGATCAAGCCTCTTCCCCATCCATGAAGTGGTTTCCCTAACAAGACATGTGACCACCTGACACCCTACAAAATATGTACAACAGTATTAATTATATTCCCCCAACTGTTTTTCATATCCCTGTGGCAATATTGAAGTTACTAATTTATGTTGTCTCGTCCCTTCCCCTTCTTCCTCATTCCCACCCACGTCCCATCTAGCATTCATCAGTTTTTCCCCTGTATCTCTGAGACTATTTCTGTTTATATTGCTCATTTATTCAGTTCTTTAGATTCCACATATAAGTGAGAGCATATGGTATTTGTCTTTCTCTGACTTATTTCACTTAGCATAATGTTCTCTAGGTCCATCCATATCGTTGCAAATGGTACGACTTCCTTCTTCTTTATAGCTGAGTAATACTCCATTGTGTAAATGTATCACAGTTTCTTTTTTTTTTTAAGATTTTTTTTTTAATTGGGAAATTGGGCGGATGGGAACAGCGCTGGGGAATTGGGGGAAAGGAAACAAACAAGTTGCTGTCTTTTTGTTCTTCAGTCTAGTTGTGGAGGATGTTGCTTCACTGGCCCAAGTTGGCACCATCATTGCGCTCTTCCNTATAATATTTATGATCAACTAGCTTCATAGCCCTGTATTAGGTGCTATGGTAATTACAAAGGTAAAAGTAACTTGCTTTTTTTATTTAAGTAGTTAATTTTCTAGTTAATGAGATTAAAAAAAAAAGACCTTGCTATGAAAAAGTGGAGCCCTCTCAGACCAGCAGCATCAACAGATCTTGGGAGCTTGTAAAACCACAGGTCCCAGATTCTACTCCAGGTGATTCACATGCACATTAAAGTTTGAGAAATACTAGTGTAAGTTGTCTATTATGGGCACATAAAATATGAGGAAGTCATTTTGGGGAGGATGATAGTGGAAGACTTTAAGAGGAGTTGGCACAAAATGGGCTTAGAAAAATGGATAGCTAGAAGTATGAAAAGATTTGGAAGTGAAAAAAAAGTAGATTAAAGAATAGGGAGTAATCCAATAGGCAAATGTATCATGGGAAAAGTGGAAGACAAAATTGAAAGATCCTTTAGGGCAGATTACTAGATGATAGAAGTTTTGACTTTTGTAGTATAGATATAAAAATGTAATTGTTTCATGTTTAAATAGTAATGATAATAATAGTAATATTAACAATAATAGCATATTATTAAAATTAAAGTTATAGTATATAACCACATTCAGAGTTTTTAAAATAAGATATATTATTTTATTAAGTCTTTATAGAAACCAGGTGTGATAGGTGCTGTTACTATACTCATTGAAAAGCAGACTAATAGAAAGGTATAGAAAGCCTTTTCTTCTAGCACTTTGAAGGTATATTTCCATTGTCTTCTGAGTTGCATTAATTCTTGTAGGAAGCCTACAGAATTATGGGTTTTTTTTCCTTTAAGTAATGTAATGTGCATTTTTTCTCTGTGTACTTCTAAACTTTTCTCTTTATTGCTGGTTTTTGGTGATTTGATTATGATGTAAATTGATGTTTCTTAAAAATCAAATTTGGAACTATTTCAGCCACTACTTCTTTAAATACTTTTTCTGTCCGCCTTTTCTCCTTCTGGGACTCTAACTACACATATAGCAGACTGCTTAAACTTGTTTCATAGGTCATCTAGACTCTGTTTATTTAATTTCCAGGTCTTTTTTTCTGTTATACTTTAGTTCAGATAGTTTTTATTGCTATGTTTTCTAATTTAATGATATTTCTTCTAATATGCTGTAATTCATAAATTTTCTTTTCGAATATTGTAGTTTTCACTTCTAGAAGATGTTATTTTATGTATTTGTTTGTTTGTTTATTTTACATCTTTCATTTCTTTCTACATTTTGTTTGTTTTCTTTTAAATCAAGGGTTAGTAAACAATGTCCAGTGGGGACACATAAAACTGATGACCTATTTTCATGTGGTCATCATAAATGTAAAGCTGAGAATTAGTTTTACATTATGAGGATTATTTTTTTAAAAAAGAAAAGAAAAATATGCAATAGACACCACACATGGTCTACAAAGCTTAATGTATTTGCTGCGTGGCCCTCTACAGAAGTTGTTTGCTGACTCCTGCTTTAAATCTTTAATTAAAATAGTATAATAGCGGTTTTAAGGTCCTTCTCTGATAATTCTGTTATCTCTGTCATTTCTGGGTCTCTTTCTATTGACTCATATTTTCCTCCATTTTTGCTGCTTCTTCACAAGTGTAGTAGTATTTTATTGGATATTGAACATTAGGAATGTTACGTTGTTGAATAATTGCATTCTGTTATCTTTCTTTAAAAATGTTGAGGTTTGTTTTGGCAGGTTGTTAAATTACTTACAGATCAGCTTGATACTATTGAGCCTTATTTTGGGACTAGTTTAGCCATACTACTAAGGTGTGAGTTTCCTGGTG
>NW_017732555.1:403027-411796 GCF_001890085.2 Hipposideros armiger
GCTCTGCTCTTTATTATCTCCTTCCTTGTACTCCCTTTGGGCTTATTTTGCTGTTCTTTTTTTCAGTTCCCTGAGGTGTGAAAATAACAGGTTCATTTGAGATGCTTCTTATTTCTTTAGGTAGGCCTGCGCTGCTATGAATTTTCTTCTTAGGACAGCTTTTGCTGCATCTCAAAGATTTTGGGTCATTGTATTTTCAGTTTTGTTTGTCTCGAGGTATCTTTTCATTTCTTCTTTGATCTTAGTTTTGACCCACTCACTATTTAGTAACATGTTATTCAGCCTACATGTATTTGTGAGTTTTCTAGGTTTTTTCTTGTAGTTGATTTCTAATTTCATAGCACTGTGGACAGAGAAGATACTTGATATGATTTCAATTTTCTTAAATTTATTAAGACTTGTTTTGTGGCCTAACATGTGGTCTATCTTGGCAAATGTTCCATGTGTGCTTAAAAAAATGTATATTCTGTAGCTTTGGAGTGAAATGCTCTGAAAAGATCAATTAAATCCAGCTCGTCTAATGTGCCATTTAAAGCCACTGTTTCCACATTGATTTTCTGTTGGAGGATCTGTCCATTGGTGATAGCGGGGTGCTGAAGACCCTTACTACGATAGTGTTACTGTTGATCTCTGTCTTTATGTTTCAATATCTGTTTTATATATTTAGGGGCTCCTCTGTTAGGTGCATAGATTTTTACTAGGGTTATGTCCTCTTGTTGGATCGATCCCTTTATTATTATGTAGTGCCCTTCTTTGTCTTTTATTATATTCTTCAATTTAAAATCTATTTTATCTGGTATAATTATTGCTACTCCAGCTTTTTTCTCATTTTCATTTGCATGAAATATCTTACTCCATCCATTTACTTTCAACCTGTATGTGTCTTTTGATCTGAGGTGAGTCTCTTGTATATAGCATATGCAAAGGTCTTGTTTTCTTATCCATTCAGCCACCCTATGTCTTTTGATTAGAACATTTAATCCATTTACATTTAACGTGATTATTGATAGGTGCATAGTTATTGCCATTTTGTTATTTGTGTTTCTGGTCTTCATTAGTTTTTCTCTTCTGTTTAAAGAAGCTCTTTTAACATTTCCCTCAATGCTGGCTTGGTGATAATACATTCCTTTAGCTTATTCTTTTCTGGGAAGCTCTTTATCTCTCCTTCAATTTTGAATGATAGCCTTGCTGGATAAAGCAATCTAGATTGTAGGCCTTTGTTTTTCATCACTTTGAATACCTATTGCCACTCCCTTCTGGCCTGCAAGGTTTCTGTGGAAAAGTCAGCTAATATTCTAATGGGGGTACCCTTGTAGGTAACTTGCTGCCTGTCTCTTGCTACTTTTAGGATTCTGTCTTTGTCTTTAACCCTTGCCATTTTCATTATAATGTGTCTTGGTGTGAGCCTGTTTAGGTTCATCTTGGTTGGAACTCTCTGCATTTCCTGGGCTTGTATGTCGATTTCCTTTACCAGGTTAGGGAATTTTTCAGTCATTATTACTTCAAATATGTTCTCGATCCCTTGCTTCCTCTCTTCTTTTTCTGGTATTCCTATGATGCCCATGTTGTTGCGCTTGAGTTATTGCCTTGCTCTCTTAAACTATTTTCAATGTTTTTTCTTTTTTTTTCTTTTTGTTTTTCCACTTGGGTGATCTCTGCTATCTTGTCTTCTAAGTCGCTGATTCGATCCTCTGCTTCATCTAATCTGCTGGTAATTCTTTCGAGTGTGTTCTTTATTTCAGTAATTGTATTCTTTAATTCTAACTGGTTGTTTTTCATGATTTCTCTATCCTTCTTTATAGTCTCACTAATTTCCTTAAACAGTCCAATCATCAGTGTTCTGAATTCTGCCTCCAATAGGTTGGTTGCCTCTATTTCATCTAGTTCCACTGATTCTGGAGGTTCATTCTGCTCTTTATTTGGGACGTGTTTCTTTGTTCTCCCATTCTGGCTGACTCCTTGTGCTTGCTTTGATGTATTAGGTATATTCCGTAGGTCTCTCAGTCTTTGCTAGGCAGACTTATGTGGTGTGTCTCCTTTATATTTGATTTGCTCAGTCTCCCTATTCTCCTGCGTGTGCGTTCCAAATGTGTTCCTTGTGTTGTGTGTCTTCTCCTGTTGAAGTTGAACTTTGATTGCTTTTGACTTGTCAGTAGGTGGGATTGGCTCCCAGGCTGACTAGCTGTGAGGATTGGCTATGTCCACAGTGTATGAGCTGCTGTGTGAGGGTTGACCCCTCAGATGTGGTTTGGCCTGTATGGGCTTTTGTGCCTGTAGAGAGTTTAGAGAGTTCCCTTTGCGTGTGACTTTTGTGGGTCAAACCCGGTAATGCTCTGCTTTGGGTTAGAGTTGGTCTCTGGGTGTGATTATTTTTGTGCCTTTTTGGCTGGGCCCTGGTACAGAGCAATTTTAGAACAAAATGGATCAACAAGCACAGCAACAACAGCCACCAAAAGAAACCAGATACTCTCACATGTAAAAACAACCAACAAGCCACTCAACATGCACGGAAGTGTCAAAAGTACAAAAAACAAAAGGAACACAACAAACAAAACAGCAACACCAAAAGAAAAAAAAAGTTGTAGAAAAATGGAAAAAAGGAGGAAACGTAGAGCAGAGCAAAAAGAAGAGAAATGAGAAAGAGGGGATAGAAAAAAAATGTCTACACACCTATATATATGGACATATATATACACACACATATATATACATATATAAAAAACTAAATATGATAATACAATAAACAAAAAAATATGAAAAAACAACACAAAACACAGAAAACAAAAAACAAACAAAAAAACAGTGCGAGTCTTGACTAAAGTCCACCAAGCTATCTCCAGGTTGTCCTCTACTGTATAAAAACTCCGCATCTTGTGGGGACAGAGCTGGCCACCTGGCGCCCAGAGTGACCCTGGCAATGGAGTTCTAGATGAGTGTGGCTATGGGGTGTGATTGGTAGTTTTTACAAAGTCAATGCCGTTTCTGCTCCCGCCAGCTCAGATGTGCTTGCTGAGAGCACCACAGCCAGAAGACTCACTGTTCGTAAACAGAAAACTCCTGGGTCTTAGGGCACTCTTTCCACTGGAGGCTGTGCAGGGCATGAGGTTTCTGAGCTGCTAAAAGCCCAGCGCTGCCTCTGCTGTGTCCTGCTGTGACTCAGCAGCTGAAGTTGCCCTGATGAGAGCCAAGCGATGCAGGGGAGGTGGGGGCAGGGTAGGCAGTCTCACACTCCTTGCAGCCTCTTCCCTAGCTGAGTTTTTCCATTCCCTGGGAGTAGGAACACCTCTGTAATCTGACACTACTCCTCCATTCAGGGACTAGTTTAGGACTCTGGAAGGGCAGGGGTCATTGCTGCGGCAGGGTGAGGGTCAAGTCCTGGTTATGAAGTTGCGTTTTGCTTTCTGCCTGAGAGAGCCCAGCTGCAGTTTTGCGCTGAGATTTCTGCCTCAGACACCGCCCATGGGCACCGCCCATGCTCTCTGCTGAACTCTCTGCAGGACTATAGGGCGTAGAGAGGGAGCCCGTCGCCTTGCTGCTGTAGTAGTCTCTGATATGCTTCCTTTGGCCCCACATCTCCACAGCTGTGGATGCGGGCTGCGTCGCCCGCCTCCCTTCCCTCTTCCCCTACTCGCCCTGTTCGCCCACCTTCAGGTAATCATTGTGTGAGTCTCTTAGCTGTTCTTTGTGATGAGCAGAGGTTCCTCTGATGAATTATAGCTGTTCAATTTGTGGTAATTTTCAGGGGAGAACTCAGGGAGCTCACTTCTCTGCCGCAATTTCTGTGACCTTGTTAGACTTCAATTAAGAGATCTATGACCATTTTGCTCTCCAATTCTTCCTATATAACACCATCAGATAAATCTCAAAATACTACTTTTGGTAAACCACTCNGCCCGGGAAGAGCGCAATGATGGTGCCAACTTTGGCCAGTGGGGTAATGTCCTCCACAACTAGACTGAAGAACAAAAAAACAGCAACTTGTCTGTTCCCCTTCCCCCAATTCCCCAACGCTGTTCCCATCCCTCAGTTCCCCAATAAAAATCTTTAAAAAAAATAAAATAAAATAAAAAAATATAAATAAAAGGCAGAATTTAGGGAGCTTTGCTGAAGAGGATGTGGGTGAATGTTATCTGATCATTACTAATTAGGATTCCAGGTTCCCTGTGATTTCCTTTTCTCAAAGCCAAATAACCCCAAAAATACATAGGACTCTAAAGAAACAAACTTGAATCATGTTTCACAGTGGGCAGGTAACTGATGAATTGAGGTAAGTGAGCCAAGATGCCACTGGTCTTGTCCTAGAATCCCTGAAAACCATAGGTTAGGACCTAAGTTTGCTGAAATCTAGAAAATAGTTTAGGTTGAGAAACATATGGCATATTCCTTCCCTCAATCCAAGTTTGGAAATTTGCCTATTATTTATCTACTTTGATCTGGACTTTGTTCAGTTTTTGATTTGGTGATCTCAATAATATATGAAACATTGAGACTAGTAGTTCTTATCTACATAAGATCCACTACACAAAAATGTGTGTGATAGGAGGTATTTGGAAAGGGCAAATGGTTTATGTGAAAGGGACAGGCTAGCCCCTTCAGGTACTAGGACATTGCTTCACTATCTCAACTTTAGAGACCTTGCTGTTATCTATGCCCATGAGGTTATTTATGTCCATTGTATTTGCATGATGGGAATGCTATTTAATAGCATGATACTCATTTCTTTTTAACTCTGCATTCAGTGACATCATATTGGTAGCTTGAAATTGGCCACTCTGGGCCATAAGGCAATATAACTGGCCCACATGGAGGCTATACAAGCTTGTCCTCCCGTAGTCACAATATAATCAGCTTTATCTACTGAATTCCCTATGTGACTGGTTACAAAAATGTGTTAGTGTCAGAAGATGGTTACGTTATGCAGTTTGGTATACTCAGCAAGGACATGCAGAGGCATCTGGAGCTCAGAATGAACTGCTTCTCCTAACAGCTATGGATACAAAAGTTCAGCAAAAGTCTATGAAAGAAAAAGTACACTGAGAATCAATTGGTTGCATGGGACTTATGAAAAAAGTATTATATAATTTATCATTACTTGTAAATTGTATACTCCACATTTTTTGTGTCAATAAAATATAAGTAAAGATACACACATACTTTTTCTAAAGACCTGTTAAACAGTTACCGTCGTACTACTTGTAGCCTTTCATTATAGAGTTCCTTGTTAACAAGACAACCTGGGCCTAGAGGTAAGGTTACAGGTAAAGAAGGGGAAAAAGGAATTTCTCAGTGGCTTCTGGATTACAAACCTTGAAGAATTCAGAGGAAAAGGATCTTCATATGTAATGCAGGGACCCAATTGTTATAAAATATAAGATCCTATTATTATGTAGGCAAGCAATCTAAGATGAGTAAATGTCCCACATTTGGTATCCCTAAACAGATAGAGGGTCTCTCTGAGACATTAGCATAAACATTACTCTAAAAAATGTGAATTGCCTACTGCAACAGTCACAGTACAGAAACAGTGGGCTGGAAGAAAGTGGAGTCTCCCTTAATTCCCCTCCCCACTTCCTTTCCTGCAAAATATCAAATTTACTTTTTAAAGCCAACCTCACATTTTTTATCCAGACTGTCTATTTTTTGGTCCTGATTGATACTAATTACAATAAACATAAAATTACAACTGTAAAACTTGACTGGGGTTTTGATACACTACCAGCTTGCCCACAACCAATGAGAGTTACTATATAAACACTTATTTTGAAACTCCAGGTATTTTTAAAGTGAGTGAATGTAAAAAAAGAAAAAAATATTACCCTCATTTTAAAATTTCTTTCCAGCTTCTATTATGCAACCTAACAAAATAGAACCTAACTAATTCTTTATTATAACTGAGGAACTTTCTTTAACAGTCAAAATGCAAAGTTGATATATGTGAATAAATATTAATATGAACCTGGAATGCTTAAATCAATTGTTTTGCATTTGGTGCTAATGACGCTAGACTCTTGGATTCGGGCCTACACAGGCTAATTATCTTTACCTAAAGAATAACTCTGATTCACAATCAGGAAGGGATTCCGATCTGTTGACTCATCTTGTGGGTACAATAATCGGTCATTTAGGCAAGAGTTTACAAATGGTTCAAAGCAAATCAACCACCACCATTCTTAGAAAATAACTTAAAAGTACACCTTTTATTGACAGTAGGTCATTAATACCCCATTTGGTTAGCTATAATACACCCTACTATAGCACTGAGTTAATTATAAAATTATAAAAACTGTGTCTTCAATCATAGCCAGAGGAGACTGTTGGAAGTAAGAAAAGTTCATGAGATGTAGTAGAAAGAACATACAACTTCAGTTTAGATGTGGAAGTTCTGCCATTCATAAGAGTTAATATTTGTTACTGGTTGTAAGACATAACAAACATAAATGNCCATTCCGGGAGGTAGCTGGCTGACGAAAGCCCTCAACCCCCCAACAAGACCTTTTAACCCTGGCCTTCAAGATCTTTAACAATCGGGACAAACAGACAAAAATAAAAAAGGCCCGCCGAGATTAGGCAAAATACCAGCTACTGGCGGCGGCTATCAGGGGCTCCGACCAAAAGGGAGCTCCTAACAGGGCACAAGGTCTGTCACCAGGGCGCCCACAGAAGGCCCCCCCCCCGGACCATGCTTCAAGTGCGGCAAAGACGGCACTGGACAAGAGCTTGCCCCCGGTCCGCGGCCCCCGCCCAGACCCTGTCCTTCTTGTGGTAAGAGGGGACATTGGAAGGTTGACTGTCCTTCCAGGGGAAGAGGTGCTCCCCTTCTCCTTGTGGTCGACAAGTCTCATCTCACCCTGTCAAACTTTCCCAGCTCCACCGCTGAAGACTGACAGTGCCCCAGGGCCCCCGACCCTATCTCCTCCAAGGAGATTGGCTCCTCTCTGGTGGGTGATATGTCCTCCCCCAAGCCCAAGCTAGGGAGATCCTGACAGTCATCCTTCCACATCGGGTTCAAGCCTCTATATCATCTTCTAAGGCCTCTACTAACCTCCCCCAAGCCCAAGCTAGGGAGATCCTGACAGTCATCCTTCCACATCGGGTTCAAGCCTCTATATCATCTTCTAAGGCCTCTACTAACCTGTCCGACATTTTTCTACCCTTCTCCACGAAATCATTGATGCCTGCCCTATCTGTTCCATCCAACCTCCATCCTTTCCCACACACCAGCTATGGGGACACCTCCTGGGAGAGGATTGGCAAACAGACTTCACACATATGCCTCCTGTCAAGAAAACAAGATATTTACTAACCATGGTAGATACCTTTACAGGGTGGGTAGAAGCCTTCCCCCCACCTCAGAGAAGGCCTCTAAAGTCCCCAAGGTCTTACTACATGACATTATTCCCTGTTTTGGACTACCACACTCCCTTCAGTCAGACAACGGCCCTGCCTTTACTTCCTAAATAACCCAACAGGTATCTGAGGCTTTGAACATCCAATGGAGGCTTCATATCCCCTACAGGCCACGGTCCTCAGGAAAAGTAGAGCAGACAAACAGTGTCATCAAAACCCAGCTAACCAAACTCAGTCTGGAGGTGAAGAGACCCTGGATTAACCGCCTGTCCATAGCCCTCTCCCGTCTTCGCGCCAGTCCTCGCACCACTACCTTTCTGAACCTCTTCGAGCTTGTGTATAGTAGGATTTTTCTGTTAGGAAACATCCCTAACCAGACATCTCCCTTGGGCAACTACCTACCAATCCTAAGTTTGATTAGACAACTTCTTAGGGAACATGAGGACCAGGCTCTCCCTCGGCCCTGTGAAGTCCTCACCCCACTTCCTTTTTTCCTGGGGACTGGGTCTTCTTTAAGGCTCTTCACCCGACTGACCTCCAACCAAAATAAACAGGGCCCTTCCAGGTCATACCAACAACTCCTACTGCTGCCAAAATATCGGGTCATCCCTCTTGGTTTCACCTCTCAAGGCTAAAGAAAATGACTGAATCATCCCCCAAGAGCTCTCCAACAGGAAACTCGCCAACAAAATACTCCAGTACCATCCTGGGACTGACCAAGATTCGGCTCACTCCAATACCTGAAGAGCCTTCCTGATGAGCAGTAATCCCTGTCCCTACCAAACCTACTCAGAGTCCCCTTGCTCCCACTGCCGCTGTGTTGGGTGCCAAGGGCCCCGACCTGACAGCTCCCCCTTACCTGTCTCCTATCAAATCCTAGAGGTATTCTCTACCGTCCCCCCTTACCCTTCATCGCCAAGTACTTGTTCATTTCTATGCTCTCTCAGAGGACCTCCAAAACTCCTTAGACGAGATTGCACACACCCTAGTCAATCTCCAGGACCAACTTGATTCATTGGCCGCTGTCACCCTACAGAACCATAGGAGTCTAGACCTACTAACCGCTGAAAAAGGAGTACTCTGTCTGTTCCTTGAAGAACAGTGCTGCTTCTATCTCAATCAATCTGGCTTAGTTAGAGATGCAGCAAAGAAACTCAGGGACCGCACACAAAAAATCCGAGAAAAACAAACTAAATGGAGTTCCTGGTTAACAACAAATCGGGCCTCTTGGCTTCTTCCTCTAATAGGACCTCTAACATTCTTGTTTCTGCTCCCAGCTTTTGGCCCCTGTCTGCTATACCTTCTTACACGCTTCCTACAGGATCGACTCCAGGCTTTCACCAACAACACAGTTCGAGGTATGATGCTACTCGGTGATTATCACTGCTTGTTTTCCACCTCAGAGCCCGACAGTACCTTTAA
>NW_017732555.1:414121-416537 GCF_001890085.2 Hipposideros armiger
TCTCGAGACCCCTTCCTCTCATCTGAGATCAGATAGGGTGAAAGTTCTGTGAATCCCCCAAATAGGCAGAGACAGCTCTATGCTCCTGCCCAGCAGGAAGTAGATACCAAAGAAAAGACCTCCTGTCCCTCAACTTTCCAGAAATTTTATGGGGATCATGTCTCTCAAGAGGAAAACAAGGCATGCAGTTAGAGGCAGACATTGGGTCTCTGCATTCCTGCACATCCCACAGAATGCAACTGCCCAAAAGATCTCCTCTCTCCACCCAAAACTTCCCCTTTTCATTGTAATTATCCTCCCCTATGGGGAAACAAATGGGTACAAAATACCTGACTGGATTAGACCAGTCACTCACACCTGCACAGTAAAGGCCATAACGACCTTCATTTCACCTGGGCCTCATTATACCATCATTATAATATTTTACATATGCTTGGAAATTCATTAATATCATTATAACAGGCTGAATTCTGGGAAGGAACATGCACAGTCTAAAGAGATGAGGTAATATAGCCTGTTGTCAATCACAGGTGTCAATCAAGTGGTCCCACTCCCAGACAGGAACAGCTTATGCTAGAGAAAAATGGATAAAAACTCCAAGTCCTGGACAGTCAGGACCTTTTGAATTCCTTTTGCATGGCCTGCTCCAAACTCTTTGGAGTGTACTTTCTCTTCTAATAATGGCCCTTGAGCCATTCTCTACTGCTCGGGCCTGCTTCTGCTTTTTTGAAATGTATTTTTTCTTCTAATAAACTGTCCTTTTCAGCAACTTTAAACAACAACAAAAAATAGAGATTTAATTAGGCTGGGGTGTGATCTGGGCATCAGAATTTTTAAAAATTCTTCATGTGAGTCAAATGTGCAGAGAAACATTCATCTAGAGAATTAGCCTGGCTGAAGTAATTAAAAAATATGTTTCTACACATACAACACATATCTACAACTCATTGAAGATTTCCATAGCTAAAAATACACTCTGAGCTTGCTTAGCCATATGACCAGAGAAAAGGCAGCTTTGCTTAAAAATATACTATAGATGATCTAGGAAAGTGAATGAATGAAAATGTATGTACATACTACTTATCTATCTATTTACAATGTTGGACAATTAAGTTCACAAGCTTGTTGCAACGATGTTGCTAACCATATTTTATATCAGAGGGATTATTCATTATGAATTTGTACCAACTGGACAATTAATCAAGTTTATTATTTGGAAGTGCTGAAAAGGCTGCATAAAAAAATTAGATGACCTGAACTTTTTTGCCAACAATTCATGGCTCTTGCATCACAGCAATGCACCAGCTCACACAGCACTGACTGTGATGGAGCTTTTAGCCAGGAAACAAATAACTGTACTGGAACACCCTCCCTACTCACCTGATCTGGCCCCCATTGACGTCTTTCTTTACCCNAGGCAACTGTTTTCTGAATTTCTCCTTCTGATAGTTTGTTACTGGTATATACAAATGCAACGGATTTCTGAATATTGATTTTCTATCCTGTTACCTTACTGAATACATTTATCATTTCCAATAGTTTTTTGGTGGAGTCTTTGGGGTATCATGTCATCTGCCTATAACGACAATTTTACTTCCTCCTTACCAATTTGGATGGCTTTTGTTACTTTTTCTTGTCTGATTGCTGTGGCTAGAACTTCCAAAACTATGTTGAATAAAAATGGAGAAAGTGAACAGCTTCGTCTTGTTCCTGATCTTAAGGGGAATAGTTTTAACCTTTACCCATTGAGTGTGATGTTAGCTGTGGGTTTATCATATATGGCCTTTATTATGTTGAGATATGATCTCCCTATTCCCACTTTGCTCAGGGTTTTTATTATAAATTTCTCCTGGATTTTGTCAAATGTTTTTTCTGCATCTATTGATATGACTGTATGATTTTTATTTTTCATTTTGTTGTGGTGTATCACATTAATTGATTTGGAGATATTGAACCAACCTTGCATACCAGGGATGAACCCCACTTGATCATGGTGTATGATCGTCTTAATATATTGCTGAATTCTGTTTGCTAACATTTTGTTGAGGATTTTTGCATCTATGTTCATCAGGGATATCAGCCTGTAGTGTTCTTTTTTTGTAATGTCTTTGTCTGATTTGGGGATCAGAGTGGTAGTGGACTCATAGAAAGAGTTTGGGAGCCTTCCCTCTTCTGGATTTTTTGGAATAGTTTGAGTAGAATAGGAGATATTTCTTTTTTGAATGTTTGGTAAAATTCACTTGTGAAGACATCTGGTCCAGGGCTTGTGTTTGTTGGGAGCTTGTTGATTATTGATTCAATTTCCTTGGTAGTAATTAGTCTATTCAGATTTTCCGTTTCTTTTTGAGTTAACTTTGAAAGGTTGTATGCTTCTAGAAAATTATCCATTTCTTCCAGATTCTCTAATTTGTTGCTC
>NW_017732555.1:420382-443060 GCF_001890085.2 Hipposideros armiger
CCCACTGCTCTCTCTCATTAAAAAGGCCAGGAATTTGTTTAAATGTCTTTAACAACCACGAAAGAAAAATAAGGAATAAAAGAATAGTGAGACCAGAAAGTGAGACCAAAGACAAAGCCAGACTTTTAGCCATAGTTATAAACAACCCAAGGCTAAAGCTACCTCAGGGCACCCCAAAAGCTCCAGGAGAGGAAATAACAAATAAAGGAGCCTGCTTTTTGGATGTGGAAGTCCAGACCACTAGAATAAGGAGTGTCCTAATCCTCCAAAGCAGCCATGACCCCTGTGCAGTACAGGACACTGGAGGAGGGATTATGCCCTGCTCTGAAGGGAGCAGAGACCACTCCCTCTCCACAAAAAGCTGTGATCACTGTTGGGCCTGATGCTCCCAGTGTCTCCCAAGCTGTACTCATCACAGGGGCAAAAATGCAGGTGGCCCTGACATGGCAGGCAAGCCTGTTAGTTCATAGAAGCCATTTATTCTGTCTCAACTGCTCACTCTGGACCTTTTTTTCCTTTAAAAACTGCTCAGTTGTAAAAATAAAAAAAGCCCCCAGATTTGGGCACATTTTACTTAGCCTGTTTCTTACCATTGGTCTATCCCTTAGGGAAAAAATGTAAACTAAAATCAAACTTAAAAGGACTCCAGAAAAGTTTTATCAGAACTCCAAGCCCTAGCTCTAACTACTAATTCTAACCTCAGTTCTGTTATCTCCTATGTTGTTAGCTTGGGAAAGGTTCAACAGTCACTTAAAAAAATATAGGGGACCAAGTCCTAAAGAAAAAAGTAAACACCTCAATGGCTTTGGGACTCCAGAGAGTCAGTAACTGGGTCTACTTCCTCAAATTAAACTTATTTCATTTGTCTCCACGGAACTCCCTCAGAAAGAAGACTGTCACTCCTGGGGACCGGCCTAGTGGCTCGGTGGTTAAGAGTTGGCTTGGGAGCGCGAGCTCTGAGCAGCAGGGCAGCTGGTTCAGATCCCACATGGGCCAGTGATGCTGCATCCTCTACAGTTAAGATGGTGAACAACAGTTTGATCTGAAGCTGGGCTGCTGTGAGTCATTGGTGATGGGGTAGGCTGCAGTGGGGCTGCAGTGGGCTGCCATAAGCTACCATGAGTGGCTGGCAGCTAGCATGAGCGGCCGGCTGCCAATGTGCACTGATGTCAGCCACCAGGAGTGGCCGTCCAAAGGCAGGCTAACAACTGCCTCACCCCGGAAGAGCCAATGATCACAATACCAACATGGGCCAGTGAAGCAACTTCCTCCACAACTAGGCTGAAGAACAAAAGTGAAAGGTATTGTTTACCCTGAAGGCCACCTCAGCCATGGAGTAATAGGCACAGACCCCACATCCTGCTTGGCATGAAACCCAGCGGGCAATACATCATGCATATCCTGCTTGACACAAGTAGAAAATTTCTGAAAACCCCCAGCCATTGCCCCCAGCCGTTACCACCAGCCGTTGCCACCGGTTACTTACTCTGCCCTATAAAAAAGCAGACCCTTCCCTTAGTCGGGGTTGATGCCACTCGTGGGCTCGGCTAGCCCGGTAGGTTAATAAACTTGCTCGCTTGAATATCGGTATCTCTCGCATCCTCTCTCCTCGGGGAAACTTACATTTTGGTGCTGAAACCCAGGAGGGGCAAGACCAGGAAAGTACTTGATCGCCGTAACCCTTCTCTCCCTCCCTCGGGCTCCATCTGCGCTCTGGTCTCCCTCCTGGACCTGCTGGGGAGACACCCGCAGGGGATTTCTCGCTTCCATTGCTGACCTCACAGACATCAGTAGACTAGTCCAAACTTCCTATTTGGGTGAGTATGAATTCCCTATTCTCATTCGGGTCTTCTGCTCTCTGTCTGGGCTCATCCAACCAAGACCTAGCACTAGGCCAAAAGACTCCTTCGGCCCATGGGCCCTNTACTTCTAATGGTATGAATTCTAAAGAAACATTATGTATCAAGACTATTATCTAAATGCAATATAAATACATATCAACATTTATCCTTGGTCAATGATTCTTATTCATTCATTCATTCTTTCATTTTTTAAACAGATCTTAATTGAGCCACTTGAATAGTAGAAAAAAACTTGACTTTGGAGTTAATCAATTTGGAAATTCTGAGGATCAACACTTAAGTGTCTCTTGATAGCTGTAGGAGATTGGACAATTTACTCAAACCATCAGAGCCTGTATAACAGAGGACTGTGGAAAGAATTAATCAAGATTATATAGGTGCTCAATAAATGTAAGCTTTCTGCCTAACCTTAACTCTTGCTGGTATGAGGGTAATATGAAGTTTAGAAGATAAGTAGAAGACAAATACCAGTACAATTTTAGAATTAGAAGAGAATTAGAGCTCATTTAAACCAAATTTCTCTTCTTGCCTATGTAGAAGATGAGGCCAAGGACTGATCCTAGAATGCACAGCCAGCTTGTGATAGAAGTAGGACTGAAACCCAGGTCTTCAAACTCCTAACTTTCAATCGAGTCAAAATAATTTTGCTTCTGAGTGCCTCTGAATAAGGACAACACAGTCTTCATGTCTTGGCATTAAATAAAGAGACACAACAGTTTTAGAAATGTGGTTTGGAGATACAGTATGTGAATCAAGCTTTACTCTCTCTGCACAGATGATTTCACAACCATGCTTCCATTTCATTGTTGAAGGCCATGTGTAAACAATCCCCCTTGAAAAATATCCTTGTATTTATCTCATAAACATTTGAAACCTCAACATGGTTCTTGTTCTCAAAGAGCTTCCTCCAGATTTGTGGACACAAAATAGGAACACATAAAAAATTTGAAGAACAGAGACTGGCATATAAATGGTGGCAGTGAGGTGGGCTCCCTGAGTTGTCCCCTGGAAATTATCACAAATTGAACAGCTATAACTCATCAGAGGAATCTCTGCTCATCACACAGAACAGCTAAGAGACTCACACAAAGATTTCCTGAAGGTGGGCAAACCGGGAGACTGGGGGAAGAGGGTAGGTAGGCATGCGGAGACGTGGCCAGCATCTGCAGCTGCAGAGATGTGGGGGCCCCAGGAAGCAGACCAGAGACTATTACAGCAGCAAGGTTATGGGATCCCTCCCTGATCTCCACAGTCCTGCCAAGAGTTCAGCATAGAGCACCGCGGTGCCCAGTGTCTGAGGCAGAGGTCTCAGCTCAGAGTTGCAGCTGGGCTCTCTCAGTCATACAGAAAGAAGAAACTCTAACCAGGACCCAACTCCCACACTCCCTCAGCAATCTTACCCCCACCCTTCCAGAGTCTTAAGCTGGTCCCTGAATGGAAGAGTAGTGTCACATTACAGAAGTATGGCAGCCTCCAGGAGATGGAAATACCCAGGTTGCAGCTGTGATCTAGGAAGGTGGCTGCATCAAGCCTGGGATCGCCTACCCAGCCCCCACCTTTTCTATGCAGCTCCCTGCTGGGCAACTTCAGCTGCTGACACATCAGCAGCTGGTGGCAGAGGCAGTGCTGGGCTTTCAGCAGCTCAGGGATCTCACACCCTTCACAGCCCCCAGTGGAAGGAGTGCCCTGAGACCCAGGAGTCCTGAGGACAGAGGAGAGCACCACCTCCTGGCTGTGATGCTCTCAACGTGCGTCTGTGCAGGCGAGAACAGAAACTGCATTGACTTTGTAAAAACTACCAACCACACCCCATAGCCCCACTCTTCTAGACCTGCATCGCCAGGGTCACTCTGGCCGCCAGGTGGCTGGCCCTGCCTCCACAAGACAAAGAGAAGTTTTTGTACAGCAAAGGACAACTTGGAGACAGCTTGGTGGACTTTTGACAAGACTGGCACTGTTTTTTGTTTTGTTTTTGTCATTGTTGCTGTTGTTTCTGTTTTGTTTATTTTTGTGTATCTATTTTATTATCATTTTTAGTTTTTTATATGTGTATATATATATGTGTGTGTATATATGTCCATATATATAGTTGTGTAGACATATATATAGATAGATAGATTTTTTCTCCCTTTTCTCTCCCTTCTTTTCTTTTTTCTGTTCCCTGCTCTACTTTTCATTCTTCTTTCCATTTTTCTGTAATTGTTTTTCTTTTGGTTTTCCTATTTTGTTTGTTGTGTTTCTTTTGTTTTTTGTATTTTTGATACTTCTGTGCTTGTTCAGTGTTGGTTGTCACTTGTTTTTACATGTGAGAATATCTGGGGTTTTTTTGGTGGTGGTTGTTGCTGTGCTTGTTGATCCATTTTGTTCTAAAATTGCACTGCACCAGGTTGCAGCCAAAGGAGCACAAGAATCATCACACCCAGAGGCCAACTCTAACCCAAACCGGCCCATGTGGGAATCAAACCGGGGACCCTGTTGCTCAGAGCTTGAGCTCTAATCAACTGAGCCACTCTGCCAACCCCACTCTTTGAGTTTTAAATTTATCATCTTGCTTTTGTTCTCAATTCATCCCATCTCTTTGATACTTTTTCCCTCTTACAGTATTCTTTTTTGATTAAATATCATTTTTTATTCCTTTTTACCTTTATCTCCATTATTGGCTTATTATCTGTATGCTCTTTCCTAGTAGTTTTTCTAGGGTTAATTTTAATTCAATATTTAAGTTATTAAGTCTACTTTTAAATAACATTAAACTACTTCATGTATAATATAAGACTTTTGGAACAGTATATACTTCCATTTCTCCCCCTGTTATTTGTGCTATTGATGTTATACATTTGACTTCTGCAAATGTTATAAACTCCATAACACATTGTTATTTTTACTTTGAAGAGTAAATTACCTTATAAAAATGTTACAAAATGATTTTTAAAGTGTCATTTATATTGACACACATATTTAACCATTTTCAGTGTCCTCCATTCTTCTGTGTAGAACAAAATTTCTATCTGGTATTGTTTTGCATCTGTCTGAAGAATTTCCTTCACTATTTCTTATAATACAAGTCAGCTGGCAATAAATTAACTGAATTTTATTTGTCTGAAAAAAGTTTTTATTTTGTCTTTATTTATGAAAGATAGTTTTGCTAGGTATAACTTTTTTATTTAAATTTTTTTTTTAAGTTGAGTGTATTCTGCCAAGATCTCATTATTCTAGGACTATGAAAGATGGTTCTGCTACACAAACAAGCAAACAAATAAACAAACAAACACCTTAATGCTGACTTACTCCTGATCTAGAAAGGAAACAAAGGAATCTTTTACTCCTTGTAATGAAATTCAAACAGGGAGACTGAAAGAGGCTAAGAGGGAAGACTGCCACCTTGGGGATCATAGTGTTGTTTTTTTCCCCCTTCATTTGTGGCACTTTCTCCCCCAGTGTTTTTCCATATGACAGATACTCAGTATATTAAAGTAAAACCTGCTCTTTCACCATACCTAGGAATTTGGGGATATAAACTGTACCCACTATCTAGGTCAGAGGTCAGCCGATGAGTATCTTTTAAGTCCTCAGTACCACGCCAGGTGCTGTAGAAAATAGAGATGTTTAAAAACTGGTCCTTACATTGGAAAAGTTTATATACTTTTTTCAAATTTCAAGTTTTTTGACATATGTTACTATATAAATAATTTATGAGATTGGAAGTCAGGTTATTTGACATTCAATACTATTTTATATTACTTTCAGTTGTACAGCATAGTAGTTAGACATTTATATAATTAAAGAATCAATCCCCCTGACTAGTGTATTACCCAGCTGGCATTACAAAGTTATTACCATACTTTTGACTATATTCCCTATGCTTTACTTTATATACCTGTGACTATTTTGTAACTCCCAATTTGTACTTCTTAATCCCTTCGCCTTTTTCACCCTGCTCCTCAACCTTTCTCCCACTCATCTCCCCAATAAATCTAGTACAATTTGAGACCATACAGTTATTACAATATTATTTACTATATTCTTTATGTTATAACCTACATCTCCATGACGACTTTAAGCAACCAATTTGTGCCTCTTAATCCCTTCCCCATTTTCACCCACCTCCCAACACCCCTCCCATCTGGCAACCATTAAAATGTTTTTAGTATCTGTGAGTTTGCCCCTGCAGATGGCAAGAACCCATTTCCTTCGATGGCTGATCAACATCCCATTGTATATATGTACCACCTCTTATTTATCCATGCATCTATTTTTTTTTAAGATTTTATTGGGGAATTGGGAGAAGGGAACAGTGTTGGGGATTGGGGAAGGGAAGCAGACAAGTTGCTGTTCTTTTGTTCTTCAGTCTAGTTGTGGAGGACGTCGCCTCACTGGCCCATGTTGGTATTATCATTGCGCTCTTCCCAGGTGAGGCAGATCGGTCACTGGCCTCTGGATGGCCGCTCACAGCAGCTCTTGGCAGCTCACACTGGCTGCTGGCCACACACAGTAGCTTATGGCAGCCCACTGCAGCAGGGGCTGCAGCTTATGCCGTCGCCGACAACTCATGGCATCCCAGCTCCAAGTTGAGCTGTTGTTTACTATCTCAGCTGTAGAGGGCAGTGTCACTGGCCCTCATGTGGGATCCAAACTGGGGCCCTGCTGCACAGAGCTGGCATCCCAAGCCAGTTCTTAACCAATGTGCCACTCGGCCGGCCCTATCCATGCTTCTATTGATGGACACACAGACTGTCTCCACATCTTGGCCATTAAACAATGCTACAATGAACATATGGATGCACATGTTCTTTCAAAGTAGTGTTTTGGATTTCTTTGGATAAATACCCAGAAATAGGACTACTGGGTTCTTCTTTATCTCTCATTGTAGCTTTGTTTTAAAGCCTATTTTGTCTGGGATAAATATTCCTACCCCAGATTTATTTTTTATTTCCATTTTCAGAAAATATCTTTTTCCATCACTTTGCTTTTTAGCCTGTTTGTATCTTTCAATCAGAAGTAAGTCTCTTGTAGGCAGGATATGTAGGAGTTTTGTGTTCTTATCCATTCAGCCACCCTATTTTTTTTTTTGAAGTTATTATCTTGTTTTAAGAGACACGATTTTTTTTTTTAAGATTGTATTGGGGAATTGGGGAAAGAGAACAGCGTTGGGGAATTGGAGAAGGAGAACATCCAAGTTGTTGTTCTTCAGTCTTAGTTGTGGAGGGCGCAGCTAGCTCAGCTCCTGAGTCCAGTCATTATCCGGCCGCCCGTCAGCAACTCAGAGCAGCTCAGCTCAAGGTGCCATGTTCAATCTTAGTTACAGGTGGGTGTAGCCCACCATCCCATGCGGAAGTGAAACTGGCAACCTTGTTGTTAGGAGCACGTGCTCTCACTAGCTGAGCCAACCTGCCACCTGTTGGCAGCTCAGCCGCAGCTCAGCTCAGGCGCAGCTCACTGGCCCATGTTGGAATCCAAATGGCAGCCCTGTTGCTCAGAGCTTGCACTCTTAACCAACTGAGCCACTGGGCCGGCCCACACCCTATCTTTTGATTGGAACATTTAATCCATTTACATTTAAAGTAATTTTTAATAGGTATGTAGTCATTGCCATTTTTTTAAATCATAATTTTGATTTTTTGTTTTGTTTTATTTTGAAGAAGTCCCTCTAAGATTCCTTATAATACTGGTTTGGTTTAGATTGACAGTTCTTTCGTTCAGTATTTTAAAGATGTCTCCCCATTGTCTTCTCTTCTGCATGGTTTCTGCTAAGAAATATGTTGCTAACTTTATCTTTGTTTTTCTGCATGTATTGTGTTTTAGTACTCTGGCTGCCTTCAAGATTTTCTCTTTATCTTTGGTTTTCAACAATTGATTATGATATGACTTGGAGTGGTTTTATTCATTTTCTTCTACTTAAACATTTTAAGCTCCTTTATCTGTGAGTTTATAGTTTTCATCAAGTCTGGAAAAAAACCCACTGCTAGTTCCTCAAATAATTTTTATGAGCATTATCTCTCCCCTATATCCCTTTTTTCCTGGGACTTCAATTACACATATGTTAGACTGTATGATATTATCCCACAGTGCACTGATCAACTGTTCATTTTTTTAAGTCTTCTTTTTTCTGTTTCATAACTATTTCTACCGCTATATCTTTATGTTAACTAATATTTTCATCTGCAGTGTCGAATATGCTGTTAATCTCATCAAGTGTATTTTTTATTTCAGTTTTTTTTTTTTTTGAACTCTGAAAGTCCAATCTAGGGAGAGATCCAACATAGCAGAATAGATAAATACTGTGTTTGCCTCCTCCCACAACCACATTTAAATTACAACTAAATTATAGAACAATCAACCTAGAGAACCATCTGAAGTCTAGCTGTACAAAAGTCTTATAACTAAAGATGTAAAGTAATATCTATGTCAAGATTGGTAGAAGACACGGAGATGTAGGATGGGCCGGTCCCACACCTGCATGTGGCAGTTGAGAATCAGGAGGGACATCTCAGCCATGGATGTCCCACCTGTAGGAGCGAAGGACTCCAGCCCCAGACTGGGCTCCCAAACCCAGAGTACTGATGTCAAGAAGAGGAGCTTGCACAACACCTGGCTGGAAATAACAGTGGGGATTCTGATCATCCAGGTGACACAAAAGACTGCTGGAAGCCCAGGCATCCTGTTAAAGCGCACACACAAAGATTCACTCACTTGCAGGCATTCACCCTGGGCTCCGGTAGAGGGACAGTGACTTGGGAGGTGTCAGAGACATACAGAAAGAGGCTGAGTTGTGTGGCTGCAGGGTGAGGACTGAAGAGACAGTTGCCATTTTCCCTGTGTGGAGTTCTTCTCCCATGCAGCCAACAGGTGGGTGCCATTTTTCCTGTGTTGAGCTCTCTCCCACCAACGGCCAAATCTGCATTGGCTTGGTGAACTCCGCTTGCTCCACCCTGGTGACTCCATGAGACCCTGCCCCATGCAACTTGCACAATACCAGAAGCATTTTCTCAGAATGGAGCCAGTCTCACATGCATTGCACTCTTTCTTGGACAACTCTTGAGTATGCACGGGCCCAGGCAGGTGGAAGCTGGCTTCAGTGTGCTTTGAGACATTTGCTAAATAGGTCTAAGCTTAGCATTAGCACCAAAACAAAATCTATATTAACCTGTTAAACACAACTTGTCCCAACTCTGGTGACTCCCTGAGACCCAGCTCATCCAACTCAAGTACTGCATGAGGATCTATCAGTGGCTGAACCTTATGGGAGCAGGCAGGTAACAGAAGGCTATGGAGACCCTGGGCTTTTTGCAGAGATAACCCAGGCCTAGGACTGGTGATGGCCATTTTTAGTTCACAGCATGGCATCTCTCACATGCCTCCAGGACCAACACAGGCAGGGAACAACCACAAATCACTTTGTAGCTCCTACAAGGTAGTCTTCAGTTGGTCACAGGCTGACCTGGGCCTGCACCAGAGTACCTTCCAAAAGACTTTAGAACCAACATAATTCAACATCAGTTTTAGAACACAACATAGAACCACTCAGTTAGTCCCATAAGCGGCATAACCTAAGGGTGGTCTCAACAGCCACCAGAGGCCTTGGGGGTGAATCCTGCACCATGGAGTAAGCACAACCTACAAAAACACATGAGCTATGAATGTGGCCAAACCCCACAGCCAGTCAGTGAGAGTAGTCTTACCTACTGATGTGCCAATAACAATCAATACTCAACTACTAAAGGAGGACACACACAACCCACACAAGGGAAACTCCTGGAACACCCAGTGCAGTTGACCAGGGAGACTGTGCCACTGGACCCCACAGGGCACCTATTTCATAAGGCCACCTGGTGAAGACTGGGAGACATAGCAGATCTACCTAATATATAGGAGAAAAAACAAAACAAAACAAAAGAGAGGCAGCCAAAATGAGAAAACAAAAAAAATATGTTTCAAATGAAAGAACAGGAGAAAACTCCAGAAGAAGACCTGAGTGAAATGGATGCAAACAACCTACCAAATACAGAGTTCAAAATACCTATTATAAGGATGCTTAAGGAACTTGGTGAGAACTTCAAAAAAGAGATAGTAAGCATTAGAAAGGACCTGAAAACTGTACAAATAACCCAGTCAGAAATTATGAATACAATAAATGAAATGAATACAATAGAAGGAATCAACAGAAGATTAGATAAAGCAGATCATCAAATCACTGACTTGGAAGACAAGGTAGCAAAAATTACCCATAGAGCAACAAAAAGAAAACAGATTTTTAAAAATGAGGATTGCTTAAGGGACCTCTGGGACAATATTAAGTGTAATAAGATTCGCATGATAAAGATACCAGAGGAGACAAGAGATACAAGAGATTGAGAACGCATTTGAAGAAATAATGACTAAAAATTTTCCTAATCCCGTGAAGGAATTAGAGATACAAGCTCAGAAAGTGCAGAGAGTCCCAAACAAGATGAACACAAAGAGGCCCATACCAAAACATATCATAATTAAAATGGCATAGGTTAAGACAAATATAGAACCCTAAAATCAGCAAGATAAAGGCAACTAGTTACTTACTAGGGAGCTCCCATAAAATTGTCAGCTGATTTCTCAACAGAAGCTTTGCAGGCAAGAAGGGATTAGCATAAAATATTCAAAGTGGTGAAAAACAAGGGCCTACAACCAAGACTATTCTACCCTACCCAGCAAAGCTATCATTTAAAATTGAAAAGAGAGAAAAAGCTCTCCAGAGCAAGCAGAAGCTAAAGGAGTTTATCACCAACAAAACAGTATTAGAAGAAATGGTAAATGGACTTCTTAGGAAGGAGAAAGGAGTCTGGGGAAAAACATAAAAATCAATAATAAAATGGCAATAACTATTTATCTATCAATAATCACTTTAAACATAAATGGATTAAATGTTCCAATCAAGAGACATAGGGCAGCTGAATGGATAAGAAAACAAGACCCATAATGGGTCTCTACAAAAGACCCACTTCAGATCAAAAGAACACACAGACAGAAAGTAAAAGCTATGATAAAAGACAAATAAAAACACCACATAATGATAAAGGGATCAATCCAACTAGAGGATATAACTCTTGTAAACATTTATATACCCAACATAAAAGCACCTAAATAGATAAAGCAAATATTGGCTGACTTAAAGGGAGAGATTGACAGTAACAAAATCATCGTAGGAGACTTTAACACCACCATTGAGACCAACTCCAACTGACAGATCTTCAAGACAGAATATCAACAAAAAGAAAACAGCAGGCTTAAATGACACACTAGACCAGATGGATTTAATTCATATTTTTACAGCATTTCACAAAGCAGCAGAATATACATCCCTTTCAAGCGCACATGGAACATTTTCCAAGATAGGTCACATGTTGGGCCACAAAACAAGTCTCAATAAATTTAAGAAAATTGAAATCATATCGAGCATTTTCTCTGACCAAAATGGTATGAAACTAGAAATTAATTACAAGAAGAAAAAACACATAAACACATGGAGGCTAAATAATATGCTAGTAAATAATAAATGGGTCAACAATGAGATTAAAGATAAAATCAAAAGATACCTTGAGACAAATTGAAATAAAAACACAAAGACTCAAAATCTATGGGACACAGTGAAAACAATCCTAACAGGGAAATTCATAGCAGTACAGGCCTACCTCAAGAAACAAGAAAGGGCCGGCCGAGTGGCGTGATGGTTAAGAGCTGGCTTGGGACGCCAGAGGGCCCCGGTTTGGATCCCACATATGAGGGCCAGTGACACTGCCCTCCACAGCTAAGATGCTGAACAACAGCTCAACCTGGAGCTGGGCTGCCATGAGTCGCCTGCGACGGCGTAGGCTGCAGCCCCTGTGGCAGTGGGTTGCCATGGGCTACCGTGTGTAACCAGCAGCCAGCGTGAGCGGCCAGCAGCCACAGTGAGCGGCTGTCCAGAAGCCGGTGACTGATCTGCCTCGCCCGGGAAGAGCTCAATGATGATGCCAACTTGGGCCAGTGAAGCAACATCCTCCACAACTAGACTGAAGGTCAGCAATTTGTCTGTTCACCTTCCCCCTATTCCCCAGCGCTGTTCCCATCCCCCCAATTCCCCAATAAAAATCTTTAAAAAAAAAAAGAAGAAACAAGAAAAATATCAAATAAATAATCTAACCTTATATTTAAAGAAATTTAAAAAAGAAGAGAAAAAGCCCAAGTGATTAGAAGGAAGGAAATAATAAAGATTAGGGCAGAAATAAATAAAATTAAATAAAGCTTACAAATGCAATTCAAAAGATCAATGAAACCAAGAGCTGACTTCTTTGAAAGGATAAACAAAACTGATTAACCTTTAACCAGACTCATCAAGAAAAAAAGAGAGAGGACCTAAATAAATAAAATCAGAAATAAAAGAGGAGAAGTGACAACCGACACCACAGAAAAACAAAGGATTATGAGAAACTATCACAAACAATTATATGCCAACAAACTGGACAATCTGTGGGAAATGAATAAATTCCTAGAAACAGACAATCTTCCAAAGCTGAATCAAGAAGAAACAGAAAATCTGAGCCAACCCATAACTACTAATGAAATCGAATTAGTAATTAAAAAATTCCCAACAAACAAAAGTCACAGCTGACTTCACAGCTGAATGGCTTCACAGCTGAATTTTACCAAACATTCAAAGAAGAATTAACACCTATCCTTCTCAACTTATTCTAAAAAATTCAAGAGGAGTGGAAAGCTTCCAATCTCATTCTATGAGGCCACCATTACCCTGATTCCAAAGCCAGATAAACATATTATAATAAAAGAAAATTATAGACTAATATCACTGATAAACAGATGCAAAAATCATCAACAAAATATTAGCGAACTGAATTCAGCAATACATTGAAAAGATCATACACCTTGATCAAATGGGATTTACTCCTGGGATGCAAGTTTGGTTCAATATCCACAAATCAGTTAACTTGCAAGGCACACTACATAAATAAAATGAATGATAAAAATCATATAATCATATCAATAAATGCGAATGCAAAAGAAAGCACTTGACAAAACCCAGCATTCATTTATAATTAAAAACTCTCAGCAAAGTGAGAATAGAGGGAATGAAGTCCATATATGACAAACTTACAGCTAACACCACACTTAGTGGGGAAAAGCTAAAAGAATTCTCCTTAAGAGGAAGAATAAGACAAGGATGCCCACTTTCATCACTTTTTTGTTTTAATTTGGGAATTGGGGGAGGGGGAACAGTGTTGGGGAATTGGGGAAGGGAAACAGCCAAGTTGTCCTTTGTTCTTCAGTCTAGTTGTGGAGGATGTCACTTCACTGGCCCATGTTGATACAATAATCATTGTGCTCTTCCTGGGTGAAGCAGTGGTCGCCAGCCATTGGACAGCCACTCACTGCGGCTCACAGCAGCTCACACCGGCTGCTGGCTGCTCACGCTGGCTGCCAGCCACTCATGGTAGCTCACAGCAGCCCAGCTCCAGGTCAAGCTGTTGTTCACAATCTTAGCTGTCGAGGGCGCAGCTTACTGGCACATGTGAGAATCAAACCAACAGCCCTGTTGTTCAGAACTCGTGCTCTTACCAACTGAGCCACTCGGATGGCCCACTTTTTCACCATTTTTATTCAACATAGTAAGTATTGGAAGTCCAAGCCACAGCAATCAGATAAGAAATAATAGGCATTTAAATTGGAAAGGAATAAGTAATACTGTTATTATTTGCAGATGACATGATACCATATATAGAGAACCCCAAAGATTCCACCAAAAAAATTACAACTAATAAATGAATTCAGTAAAGTAGCAGGACACAAAATTCACATTCACAAAGTGGTTGCCTTTTTATACACCAATAATAAATTATCAGAAAGAGAAATTAAGAAAACAATTCCATTTATAATTGCATCAAAAAATAAAATACCTCAGAATACATTTAATGAAGGAGGTAAATACCTGTACTTGGAAAACTATAAGACACTGAAGAAAGAAACTGAAGAAGATACAAATAAATGGAAGCATATACTGTGCTCATGGATTGGAAGAATTAACTTTGTTAAAATTTCCATACTACCCAAAGTAATCTATAGATTCAATGCAATCTCTATCAAAATACCAATGGCATTTTTCACAGAACTAGAACAAATAATCTTTAAAATTTATATGGAACCACAAAAAACCTCGAATAGCCACAACAATCTTGGGAAAGAAGAACAAAACTGGAGGTATCATGCTACCTGATATCAAACTATACTACAAGTCTATAGAAATCAAAATAGCATGGTACTGGCATAAAAACATAGGTATAGATCAATGTTACAGAATAAAGAAACCAGAAATAAACCCAAGCCTATATGTTCTTCTATGAAAAAGAAGGCAAGAACACACAGTGGGGAAAAGACAGTGTATTCAATAAATAGTGTTGGGAGAGCTGCACAGATACACGCAAAAAAGTGAAAATCAGCCACCTTCTTACATCATATACAAAAATAAACTCAAAATGGAACAGAGACTTAAATATAAAACCCAAAACCAGAAAACAAAGGCAATAAACTCAGTGACATTACTCTTACTGATATTTTTACTGATATATCTCCTCGGACAAAGGAAACAAAAGAAAAAATAAACAAATGAGACTATATCAGCCTAAAAAGTTTTTGTACAGCAAAGAAAACCATCCACAAAACAAAAAGACAGCCTACTGAATGGGAGAAGGTATTTGCCAATGATACATCTGAAAAGGGGTTAATATCCAAAACACAGTGTAATAGTTATAATAAACTACTGGTAAGTACAATAATTAATTGAATCTCACAGACATAATATTGAGTGAAAACAATCAGACCTACAGGTAAAGACCATGATGGAGTGAAAAGACTAAATTTACCCTTCAGCCTAAAACAATTAGATAAATAATTAGTGAACACCGAGAAAAGAGAAACAAAAAAGGCAAGGCCTATAATTGCCCCTGCTAACTAACTACCTGGGGAGACAGTTTCCAGGCTGCAGCTCACTGAATTGAGGAGATAGATTTCAGAATTCGGAGATACAAAGGCAGCTAGAATTTGTGAAACAGAATAGTAGAGAGTAGAAAGGGCTTCAAAGACCTAAAGAGGGATATACTCAGGTCTTTGAATACTGGTCTGCAAGTGTGAGGGAAGAAATTGCCTGAGGCCAGTTAAAGAAGCAGAATTCAGTAGGAAGAATAATTCTTGAGGCTCACTCAGGATTAGGAATAGTTTATTTTCCAAATAGCTTGCGTGAAAAGAGCTATAATACATGAGCATCAAGCCGAATCTTCAAATAGGTGTTGCCTCAGTTTGACTGGGCCTTAAACATAAAACTGCTTAGAACCCTCTCTAACAAAACTTAAAATCAGTCCTAAAATATGATCAAACTGATTCCAAGTAATATGTTTTCATCTTAGAGCAAAGCCTCAATCTTTAAATGAATACAACAAAATCCACCATGGGGGAGGTAAAATTTGTAATGTCTGGCATTCAATAAAAAATAACCAGGCATGCATTGTTCACTCATGTTTATAGCAACATTATTCACAATAGTTAAAAGGTGGAAGCAACACAAGGGTCCATCAAAAATGAATGGATACAAAAATGTAAGGTAGACTCACAATGGAATATTATTCAGCCCTTAAAAGAAAGACAATTTTGGGCCAGCCGAGTGGCTCAGTTGGTTAAGAGCTCGCTCAAGAGTTTGAGCTCTGAGCAACAGGGTCCCCGGTTTGATTCACAGCCCAAGCTGAGCTGCTGCTGAGCTGCCAACAGGTGGCAGGATGGCTCAGCTAAAAAAAAAAAAATACAATTTTGTAACATGGATGAAGTTTGAAGACATTATACTGAATGAAATGTCAGTCACAAAAAGTCAAATTTCACTTACATATGACATACGTTGAGTAGTCAAATTTATAACAAGAAAAAGTGAATGCTGATTGCCAAGAGGTGGGGTGAGCAGTAAAACAAAATGGGAAGTTTGTTTTAATCAGTATAGAGTCTCAATTTTAAAATATGAAAAGTGATCTAGACATTGTTTGTACAACGATGTGAATATACTTAACAGTTCTGAAATATACACTTAAAATGGTTAAAACGATAAATTTTATGTTATATTTATTTTACCACAATTAAAATTTTTTTCTTTTTAAAAATGACCAAGCATGTAAAGAAAAAAAAAATACATCTATAACCTAGAGAAAAGTCAATCAATAAAAAGAGACCCTAATGACACAGGTAATATTTGGGGAATTAGCAAACATATTAAAATAACATGAGTATTATGTTATACGATTATACATATACTTCATATGTTCAAGAGGGCACCAAAAACTTCAGTAATCAAGATAAATACTATCTTTATGTAATTTTTAAAAATAAAAATTAACACGAAAATCAACAATGAACAAACTATCAAAATTTTAAATAAAGATAGGACACTATCCTGCACTTGCAAGACTTTGCCTCACTCACCTCACCCTAATCCTAGCCCTGCTGTTTAGATCACAATAAACTAGTCTACCCCAATGTGAATAGTTATGGGCAGACCAGTTATAGGTACCTATTGTGGTTTCAGGGGCCAACTTTGCTAAGCTTAATACATGTCTCTTTCTACTTTCACCTGCTTGAATCCTATAGTTTGATTATGTCTTAGTCTTCTAATCTTGAAGTAAATGATATCTGTTGTAGGTTCCATGTACAAACCTGGCTTCAGGTCAAAGTCTCAATTGCAGAGTCTTCTGGACACTTTGAGGTTACATGTGCAGTTAACAAGCTACTCCCTTGTCCCATTTCTATTCTCCATGTGCCCTGTCTCCCAGCCAAGTGATTAAGTCCCAGGTAGAGAGCTGATTCCAAGTAAGCTGCTGCATTTTCTTGCCTTCTAATTTGGAATCTGGTTTCAAAACCAACGTATTAAATGTTATGTGGGTCAGGTACAGCAGCATGTAAACTTATGCACCCACATTCTAGCATGTGGCCTGAGAAGCAGAGAAAGTTGGTTAGCAATGGAAGAAGTCTGAAGGAGACAGACAGAGAACAGAGAAATAGAGAAGCAGAGTCTGGCCCAGGCTCCTAATAGCTTTCCTAGTTCATTCTTCCATTCCCTTTCTTAGACCAAGCTCTATCCTGTTTTTTGAATTCTATCAATACCACATCATTTGTTTAACAAATACTGCTGACCCTACATTTTTCTTAAGGTACCTCCAATTAGTTTTTATTAGTGGTAATTGGAAAACGTTGACTAATATGGTTTTCCTAGCTTTTCAGATTAGATGCTTTATCCCCTCTGGTACACTAAAGAAACTTCCCCAAACTGCTCTCACTAGTTCTGTCATTGGTTAATGAAACCTTTTCCTCTAGCAATGCATAGACTCCTTTGAGCTTTCTTCTTCTTTCTTTTACACATTTCCTTGATGTTCCTCACATCCACTGCATTTACATTGTCCCAAGTTTACTCTTCTATTATATTCTGTTTCTTCTCTGTACACTTTTGGTCTATCTCAATACTAGCATTTAAGCATCTATAGTGCATAAAATGTACAGAAGGCAGATTTCTTCTGATATTTTTCACCCTATTCATTATGTAAGGTCCATTTTAAACTTCATTTCCACTATGAACACCTGTCTCACCAATTTCTTTCCTTCTCCAGAAAGAATGTAGATAGCTCTTTGTATACTCATATAAATCTATTATATTATTCTTCTACTATGTCTCCTCAAGACAAGGGATCATAACTTATTCATTTGTACTATGAGTACTTTGTCTTATTAGCACTTAACCTATAGTAGGCAATCAGTAAGTGCTTGTTAAATAAATGAGTGAATGGGTGCCAATGTTGCTACAAATGAAATTGGGGAAAGTGCCTAATAGTCACAAACATCCCTTAAACATCATGTTCTTCAGAGCTCTGTTTATCTAAGTCCCTTTTTCTTCCCACTTTACCCTGTTTCTTTTGATGATCTGTTACCACCAGGTGTTTAGTCACTATCTGCCATATGTCAGTCCCTCCCAAGTCTCTGTTTTTAGTGTAGGCCTATCTCCTGAGGACCAAACCCATAATTCCACCTACTTACTAGACTTCTCCAATGGGTGTGTCTACAGGCATTTCAGACTCAGTCTAGTCTGCCAAATCTTTATTCGTTAACTTCTCTATGCACTCCATCCCAACCTTGCTTCTTTTCTGCCTCCTCCTCTGATGTTCTCTAAACAGTGAATGGCAGGACTATCTAGTCAATTGAACAAACCTGATATATCCCCAACATATGGCAAATTTCCTGGTACCTAGTAGGTATTCAATTAATATTTGTTGAGTAAATAAGTGCCCTTCACTTAAGATGGTCAAATTAATTGAAAATGATAAATGTGGTGGTTACAATTAGAAATGGACTTAGACTCAATAGTAAAAAGCTAGAATCAGAGTAGGCTCTGGGAATGTCTCATCTTTCACTTTGGTGTCTTTAGAACATCCAATAAACCAATGTCACTTATCAAGGAGAATGAAATCTTACCATTTGCAATGATATGGATTAGAGAACATCATGTTAAGTGAAATAAGTCAGTCATTGAAAGACAAATGCCATATGATCTCACTTATATGTACAATATAAAGAACTGACTAAATGAGCAAAATAAATAAAAATAGTCTCAGAGATACATAGCAAAAACTGATGGTTGCTAGATAAGAGGGGGGTGGGGATGAGGGAGAAGGGAAAGGGATTAGATAGCATAAATTGGTAACTATAATATTGGTCTTGCATCAGCTTAGCAAAAGGCTCAGGGCCCCCTGTGCTTGTTGCCACCTGTCCGTTGCCCATAAGGCCCAACTGTTAAAAGAGGCTCCTTAGGGGGATGTGTCTGGATGGTTGACCTGATGTTGAGAGTTCCCTCAGCGATGTGGCACTAGCTGGGCAGGGTGGAGTTCAAGTGAGTGATGAACCGTGACCGGTGGTTTTTACAATATTAATGCAGATTCAGATATTATGTTTGTACGTGGCCTGTAACCACCTTGTATTGTACCCCTGGGATGCTGCCGCCAGCCTCCACCACAGGCTCGAAAATTCTTGAGAGCTGTTCCCAAATGGTTGTGGTACAGGTTTTGGGTCACTCTTCACCACCAAAATATTCCCAGGCCATTGCAGATTGTTCACTGTTGTAAAACACCTCCTCTGTGGTTTGTGAGGGTGGGGCTGTGTCCAGAGTGCCTCTGGCAATGCAGTTGTAGGTGGCTAGGAAAAGTTATGGGGGACTACAGTGTGTGGTCAGTGGTTTTTACAAATTCTTTGTAATCTCAGCTCCCGGACAGGTGCTCAGCCCTCGATGACTCTACAGAACAAAACAAAACAAAACAAAATAACAACACAAAACAAACACACACACTAAAAAACCACACAATAACAATCTAAACAAACAAAAATACAAAAAACAAAAGCAAAACAAATAAGCAAAAAAGAAAAAAAAACCTAAAAAACACCAAGAAACTAAACTAAAGCAAAAGAAAAACAGAACAAAAAAAGTAGAAAAAAGAAAAAGAGAAAGACAAGAGAAAACAACAGAAGAAAAGAAAAAGAGGGGAGAGAGAGAGAGAGAGAGAGAGAGAGAGAGAAAGAAGAAAAAGAGGACCAAAAAGAGGGGGAAAAATGTAAAAAAAAAGAAGGTGAAGAAAGATAAGAAAAATAAAATACGCCAAGTCCAGCCACCACCAGTCTATGCTGCAGAGCAGGTCTTGTCTTAGCGCCCTTTAGTAGTCTCTTCTGGCTGTTGTGGGTTGTCCTCTGCTGAAAAAAAAACTTTCTCTGAGCAGCTTGCAGAGGTGGGGCTGGCCAGCAGGTGCTTAGAGTGCTCCTGGCAATGCAGCTGTAGGTGGGTGGAGTAAGCTTCCTTGAGCTATGGGGTGTGATCAGTTGTCAGTGCAATCTCTGTCTCAGCCCTCAAAAACATGCTGAGAACACCATGGCCAGAGCTTCTGAAATCCCAAAGCTTCCGCTTCAACTGAATGCTGAGCTTGTGTGTCTCAGCTGCTCTGAATACCCAAAGGGATCTGCCCAGAAAGGTGGGGGCCGGGGCAGATGTGGAAAGGCGGTTGGAGCCTGTAGCTCTGATCAGCCCAGAGCTGGCTCATCTCCCCCAGCCCCTTCCTTGTCACCTGAAAGGACCAGACTGTCGGTGCAGTTCTGAGAGTTGTAGATATTTTGTTCTGTAATCAGACACTAACTGTTTCTTCTGAAGCCCAGTTCTAACTCTGAGGAGGGTGGGGGTGGAGCGAGCTCTGTGAGGGTGGGAGGGAGGAAGACAGACTCTGTGTCTTTGTTTTCTGATTTGTGCCTGGATGTGTGGGCTTAAACCTCCATTCTCACCTGAGGTCTCTGCCTTGAACGCTAGATTCAGCTGCCTTGTATGCTCATCCCTCAGGCATAGATGTGTCTGAAGCCTGAATTTTTTCCTTTCCCAAGGCTGCGGCTCTGGTCCGCATCATGGAACCCTGTGGTTTGTGGCTGGCTGATGGGTCTTTGCACTTCCTGCTTCCCACCTCCCCCGCTAGCCTGATTTGCCCACCTTCAGTGGATTCACAGTGTGATTTTCTCAGGCGTACTTGTGTGATGTGTAGAGAGAGTGCTTTGTTGAATTATAGCTGTTCAATTTGCTGTAACTTCCAGAGGAGATTTCAAGAAGCTCTCCTCATGACGCCATTTCTGTGACATCATCCTCTGAGGACTAAATTGTTATAATCATGTGAAGTGCGTGGTTATTTAAGAAATATTAGATTTCTTCATTTCTTCCATCCCAGTAAGGCACTGGGAAATGCCTGACTGTATTTTGAGTCTGTTAGAATTTCTAGTCAACCTTAAGGCTCTTGTCAGACTATAAATGACCTAGGAAATTATGAATGTGGTGGATTATTATTGCCTCATTCATTTGCATGATTTGATGTTGCTCAACAGCAATGGTTATGAGAGGAAACTTGCCATCATTTTTATGTGACATACGCATGCTCCTCCCTCATATTTGCCTTGGGGGGAGTCTTTCATCCTGGTGCACTTAACCAATGGGAAATGACTAATGCCCTGAGAGCTCTCATTGGTTACTTTGGGTGTCCACATTTTCTCATTGGTGTAAACATCAGCCAACACACATCCACTTATTAGCAGCGGTTCTGTTACATTTTAATTAGGCAGTAACTGACTTTGGCTAAATCAAGATATCTTTCCCAACTATGTAGAGACTGTATTCCTTCCTCCTTCCATTCTTCACAATGCCCCCCTCTTCACTTTCCACCCCAAGTAGACCAATGGTAGCCCATTCTCTTCAAATGCTCAGAAAATTGAGCTTTCTCCAACTAACAACTACAACAAAAAAACCAACAGTGACATAAACTACTTGTATTTCTTTGGAAACATGTAACTCTAGTAATGAGGGAACTGATATAACTTCAGCGAGTATGTTCGTATAATGGTGTGAGTTGAGGAATGGGCATATGGAAGCAGGTTTTTCTAGCAAGTGACACACTGATATGATAACCATTACAAAGAGGTCTTTGCCAGGATGAGTTGATAGATGGATGACTCTCACCAAATATCTGCCTTTACTATGACAGACCCTCTCATTCATCAGTTTATTTTACCCGGTTGTCTTAAAAGCTTCCCCATTTGAATTTCTCTGGGTATGGTAGGAACAGGGTATAGTTGGGGGAGGGGGGGCTGACTAGTAAAAGAGGGAGCAGAGCAGAGGACTTGGGGAGGGGAATGGGAATTTCCATGTAAGAGACTTTCTGAATCTAAAAGCAAACAATTCATTGCCCACACCTCCCACTCCCTTGATAGAGTGCTGTTGGCATCAGTGTTACTGCAAAAATAAAATAAATAATAAAAGAAATAAAAATAAATCCTTGTTTCTTAGAAAAAAATAGCGAGACAAAGACAGGACATTCAAATGCAGCAGTGGGAAGGGAAAAGAAGGAGAAAATGCACTTGGCAAGAATTCAGAGACAGCCATTTATCTTTATTGAAATGGCACTGAATTAAAAACTCAGAGGAGGTAGTGGCATCTTTAATAGAAATATTAAAAAGAAAAGGCCATTACTACCCAGTAAACATTGTAGGGAAAAGAAAGTGTATGCAGGGTGTCTTGTTATTTATTTTTTCTTATCTCCAAACAAAGAGATCTGTGCTTGATACCGAAACAAGGCAAATACACTCGCCACATACCCTGGCGGTTCTGAACCTCTTTCAGAAAGTCAAGGCCTCCCTCACCCTCCTCCCACAATCCTCATCCCCATCTCCTCCTGGCTGTAAATCCTGACCCTCTCTGCCCCGGCTGAACACGTCCCTCAAGCCCCGGTTTACTCAGCGCTTATTTCCGGAACGCGGACTTCCATAATGGCAGTATTTTTCTCTCTGACGAATGGTAAAAAATGAGGTTGTGAGAACAATTAGAAACTTTAATTACTCTCCAGACATCTCACAATAGAAGCCACATTGTTGTTTTTTATAAGAAATTAGCTACAGATTGGGTAGCACTTGTCATGCTTTAAAACATTTCCCGTGTCTTTTTGGCATAGCTATGCTCTTCTTAGAATGCTGGAGCTCTCATATTCCTGCTCCTTCTCCCTATTTCTCTCTTCTTCTTCTTCTTCTTTTTTTTTTGGCTTGTCAATTCCAGCACCTTCACATACATTACCCCATCCTTTCATCTCCAAGATGACCTGAAACGACCTTTTGCTTGGCACGAGACGTGATTCAACTGATAATAAAAGAATTGGGGGTGGGGACAGCTGTGGCTGGCTGCGCTGGGCTGATAGGGATGGGGGGTG
>NW_017732555.1:447952-453035 GCF_001890085.2 Hipposideros armiger
CTCTCCAGGTATGGGGCCACTTACTTGATTGGCACCTATGATATTGACAAGATGCTATTACCTCATCTTTTAATTAATTAATTAATTTATTAATTTATTCTTTATTTATTTGTTAAAAGGGAGGGCCCCATGCCTACAGGGCAGCAACTGTAAGGGAGGTGGGTGGGAAAGCCCAGCTGAAATCCCCGAGCCCCGGGGCCTCTCCTCAGCTTCCTGGTGCTGTGTCTCAGAGCTGGGAGGTCCCTGGCACCTGCTCCCCTTTACAACCTCATCTTTTTAGATTGCACATGTTCCTTCCCAGAATTCAGTCTGGTATAATGATATTAATGAACTTCTGGGCATATGCATGATATTACAATAATGATATAATGAGGCTAAGGTGAGATGAAGGTTGTTGTAACCTTTATTGCACAGGTATGAGTGACTGGTCTAATCCAGTTAGGTAGTTTGTGTCTCCTAGTGTTTCCATAGTGGTTAATGGTTATGGTAGGTAAGGGAAAACTTTGGGCTTAGAGATGAAATTTTTGGGAGGTGGCTGCGTGGTCACTCTCCATGGGCCATGTCAAACGTGCAGGAATATTTGGAGACCGCATTTCTATCTCTAACTGCCTGCCTCATTTCCCTTGAGAAGCGTGATCCCTATAAATCTCTATGGGAAGTTGAGGAATAGGAGGTCTCTTCTTCTGTATTTGCTTCCTGCTGAATGTGGTCATTGTCCCTGCCTATTGGGAATTCACAGAACTCTTGTCCTATCTGATCTTAGATGAGGGAAAGAAGTCTTGAGATCCACCTGGAAGGCCACATTAACCTCTTTGGTCAAAATGTACTGGAAGCCTTGCTGGGGCATTATTTGTATCCTAATAGCCCTTAGATGAGGAGAGATAGATTTTGGTTAATAATTAAAAGTGCTGGCCCAAGGAGCAGAACTCACAGGGTAAAAGCCCATTTAGTTTTGATGTAGGATATTTCTTGTGCCGGGGTCGTAGTTTCATGAAGCCGAAGAATGGAGACACGGACCAGAGAAGTAGAGTTTGTATCAGAGGATAGTTTTATTAAAGCAAGAGAAAGGTTACAGCTCCCAAGTGGGAGGGGCTACCTGGAAAATGGGATGTCCCCTAGCTAGGGTAAAAGGCTTGAGTTTTATACTTTTTTTCTGCCTGGGAGGGGGAATGCTGAAATNTGAGCCATCCTTCCACCTGTTGGCAGCTCAGCGGCAGCTCAGCTCAGGCTGGGAATCAAACCAGCAACCCTGACGCTTTTTTTTTTTTTTGCTGTGCCATTTCCTGCAATTAATTTTCCACAAATCACCTATTACATAAAGGGGAAAAAATATTTCTGATGCATACCACTCTCTTTGTTTAACCGGAGGTCCTCCATTGCTTGAGCGAGGCTGGGGAAGAAGCAGAGGAGGGGGGAGAGAGAGAGAGAGAGGCAGGCAGAGGCTGGCACCACAGCAGGGAGGCTGATTCTCTGCTGGAATGTGGGGTCGGCTGCCCCGCGGTTTTCTTTCTTTCTTTCTGCTTGGGTGTTTGCAGCTGGGAGCTTCTCTCCAAAGCAAAGGGCTCCCGCTAAGGTTCCTGCACGCAGTTCTCTTCCATTTCACATCCGTTGCCTTTCAGGGGAGTGGGCTTTTTCCAGAGGCTTGAATTCTTTGTTGTTTTAGGAAAATAATTTTTCACTAACTCCAAAACTCCAAATAGAAGCCAGTGGCAAATCTCACTGATATCATTGATATTCTCTGTCTCTCTCTCTCTCTCTCTCTCTCTCTCTCTCTCTCTCTCTCTCAGAACAAACTATTTATTTGGATACTCAGCTCAGGTTTCAGGAGTTGCCACAGCAACAGCTCTGAACCTTGCACAGAAAAGGCTCTTATTGTAGAGTGTCCTGCCTTCCAAAGGCCCTCCTCTTTAAAGAGACACTGCTGGTGAAACTATGTCAGTGTGGTGTGTCTGTGCATTGACATATCATAGACACCATTCGAAGAGACAAAGATAAGCATTTAGTGGGGTGGTTCCCAGGATATGTTTAGCCAAGCTTGACTAGATGAGATGTGAAAAGAGAAAAATGGACTTATGAAGTCACTGGGGACTTGAGATTAGAGAACTTCTTGCCCAAAAGCTTGTGAAATGCTAGAACATATAAAGGTGTTCTTTCCCTTCTGGGGGTTGTAGAGAGCTTACATGTAAGCTGACTCGACTGATTATGCAGCCATCCTATATCACCTTTTCCTCTCTCTTGCCAAACGAAACTTAGACATGAGTTGCTTTCAGCTCAGAGAGGTGAAGAACTCATCCTCCTTGATATGGGAAGAATTTCTCTTCCTAAAGTGCCTCAGAGCTAAAAGTTCCATGAAAGGCAAGGGGTTTGTTCCACAGTCCTCTTCTATTGAACCCATTAGAAACTATTGGAAAAGTCATGACTCATGTTTGTGACAGATGGAACTAGTTTATTTTTGGAAGTGCTAAAATCATTCGCATCTATGTTATTGCTATGTCATTTGACAGCTGACAGTTCAAGCTTCATTCTAAAAATAATTGAGTGCTTTGGTTGAGATTTGGAGATTTTACAAGTTGAAGATGGAAGACCAAACTGTGCATTTTTGCCATATTTTACTGTTTTACTTCCATAAACGGAAGAACGCGTGTCAAGCTTGTGAAAAGTTGCATAAAGTTTATGGTGACAATGCTCTACGAGAACATCAGTGCCAATGATGGTTCACAAAATTCTGTGCTGGTGATTTTGATCTCAACGACACTCCTCCGTCAGGGAAGCCCACCAAGGTTGATGATGACAAAATAAATCATGGATCGAGTCAAACCCATGTTACACGACACGAGAGATTGTAGAAACATTAAACATCCATCATTCAAGCATTCACGACCGCCTGAAGAAACTGGGATACGTAAGCAAGCTTGGTATTTGGGTTCCACATAAACTCAAACAAGTTCACTCGATGGCGTGTATAAACATCTGCAACATGCTCATTAAACATGAGGAAAACGATTCTTTTTTGAAGCGGCTAATAACTGGTGATGAGAAGTGGATTGTTTACAACAATGTGGTGTGCAAATGGTCTTGGTCCCGATGTGATGATTCTCCTCAAACGACATCGAAAGCAGACACTCATCGGAAGAAGGTTATGCTCTCAGTGTGGTGGGATTTTAAAGATGTCATATTTTTCACGCTCCTACCAAGAAACCAAACAATCAATTCGAATGTGTACTGTTGGCAATCTGACAGATTGAACAAGTCCATCATCCAGAAACGTCCAGAGTTTGTTCATTGTAAAGGAGTTGTGTTCCATCGCGACAATGCGAGACCACACACAAGTTTGATCACCTGTCAAAAATTATTGAAGCTTGGATGGGATGTATTGCCACACCCACCATACTCGCCTGACCTTGCACCATCAGACTTCCACTTGTTTTGCTCTCTTCAAAACTCCTTGTGTGCTGTAACAGTCAATTAAGATGAGGCTGTAAATCAGCATCTTGTTCAGTTTTTTGCAAATAAAGACAGGTCCTCCTATGAACGAGGAATTATGAAGCTCACTGAAAGATGGCAAAAGGTTGTCGAAGAAAACGGGCAATATATCATTGATGGATCTTTGTTTTTTATATAAATAAATGACCTTTGCAAAACACAGACAAAATACATCATGACTTTTCCGACAACCCAATAGTTTCATACCTTCTGGCTTTCCTTGTAGTACATTAATTCATTAATCCATCACAGACATTTTGATTATTGGTTGTGTGTTAGGCACTATAGACATAAGTTACAAAAAAAAAAAAAGACTAGCCCACGTAAGCTTACAGACAAGAAGTGGAAAGAAACAAGTAGACAAATTCAGGGGAGAAGTAACTATATGGTCCTGGCTGTTCCAGTATAGCCACTAGTGTGATCCCCATTAGATCCTTAATTAAAGAAGATAACTCCTATGAAATGCCTGATGGAATGTGTGGATGGAAAAGGGGCCACATGTTAAACCTGACAAGCTCAGGAGACTAAAAATAACCACAGAGGGATGGCATGAACATAAAAATTCCTAACTAAGGTGAGCCATGGAAGGAAGTCACATCTTTAGCTTGAAACTTCCTTTAGAAGATTAATCTTTACCTCAAGTGAGCCTGTCTATTGTCTTTTTGCACTTCAGATAACATCTTTGGAATGTCAGTAGTCCCTTTTTCTGGACCAGAGCAGGAAACTACAGAATTCCTCATTATTACTCTTGTTTCCTGATTACCATCTCTATGTGCTATAAAAAGTGAGCTATTAACTATTCTGTAGTCACCAATGTAAAAGAAGTACCTGTCTCTCCAATTTACTTTTATCCAATCCCAGGGATTTCCCCACTTTGCTTTCTCCCACCCCCTTAATCTACCACCAATGAATTTCATGTAACCTTCCTCCTTTGATGCTACATATAAAATAAGCTGCAAATCACCATTTTGGGGAGCATTTTCTCAATCTATCGAGATTTTGCTTCCCGGCAATTGACATCAGTTTGGTACAAGTAAACTCTTATAAGCTTTTTCTTAAGCTGGATGTTTTTTTGTTGACAAATGCTTTTCCCTGTCTCTGACAATCAATATTCCTATCCTATCTTTCTTCAAAAGTGCCTTCTTATAGGAAAACAATTGCCATTCTGGAACAGGTGAGTGCTAAGAAACTGGCCTTGGGAATCACAATGAGGAAGGGCACTGCTGTCATCTTTGATGAGATCCTCAACCCAGTTTTTTTCTAACCTGCTGTAGAGAGGGAAAGGAAATAATATTACTGAGCGCTTCCCATATGCCATTCATTATGCTGATTATGTATTACATCTATATTCTATTGAGTCCTCATGCAGTCTTTTTCAACTGGTACCTGGTTTTATCTAAATCATAAAATATAGAAAATGATTTGAGTTAACTATTTTCTCAATTATCCCAAGATGGTAAATAGCAGTACTGGTAAGAGGTCAAGCCCTTCTTGGCATGGTGTCAGAGTTCCTGGTGTCTCGAGCAAAAACTGGAATGAAACACAGAAATACAGTGGTGAAGGAGCAGCTTATTAGAAGTGAAAGTACACTCCAAAGAGA
>NW_017732555.1:455242-456894 GCF_001890085.2 Hipposideros armiger
ACTTATTAAAAATCATAACTGACTTATAGAGTTAGTTTGATTGGAAGCTCTACGAAGACAAGAATTGAGTCTTTTTTTCCTCTAATACTATTGTTGTCGGAGAGTGGGCCCTTCTCGGCACGAAGTCCAGGTTCTTGGCAACTCAAGCAAAGAATTGAACGAGATACCGGAGCAAAGTAGTGAAAAAGTAGTTTATTAGAAAAGATAGTACACTTTAAAGAAATAGAAGTAGGCCCAAGCAGTAGAGAATAGCTCAAGGGCCCATTATTAGAAGAAAAATTACATTCCAAAGAGTTTGGAGCAGGCCACACACAAAGGCAAGGCTCAAAAGAAAGGCTCAAAGGGAGGAACAGGGTCAAAACCATGAAGAAGTGGTCAAAAAGGGGGCGAAGCAGTCAAAAGCCCAGGCTTCTCTGGACTTGGAGTTTTTATCCTTTTTCTCTAGAATAGGCTGTTCCTCTTTGGGTGTGGAACCACTTGATTGGCACCTGTGATTGACAAGAGGTTATTATCTCATCTTTTTTAGATTGCACAGGTGTGAGCGAGTGGTCAGATCTAGTTAAATATTTTGTACCCCTTCGTTTCCTGCACAGGTAGATAATTACAATACAAACGGGGAGTTTTGGGAGGAGAGAGGAGGTCCCCTTGGCTGTCGCTCTCTGTGGAACGTGCAGGAATGCAGAGACCCAATGCCTGCCTCTAACTGCCTGCCTCTTTGAGATAATCTTACACACTGTGGTTGGAGAAGAACAAGAGAGTTAGACAATATCACTATGGCCATGAAGGTTCTTGGCCAAGAAGCTCATGAAATTTGACAGGTGGTGGTTCAAGATAAATATATAATACTGGCCCCCTCAAGGTAAAATGTGTCTTATGAGAACATTTTTGTACTTATGTCTCTATAGACTTCTCTAGTATTTTTAATATTACTAAAAAGATCTAGGGATCAAAGAAATCATAAGGTTAGATAAATTGGTTAATACCCCCATATCTGGTTCTGTAGTCTCTTTAGATTATTAATGGAAACTCTTTTTTCTTAATTTAATTTGGGCACTCTTGGATTCTGGCTTGAAAGTAGACTATAAATTCTAATCATATTCCTTTTCTTAGAATTTGTCCTAGTTGCGGTGCTCAAATAGATGGTCTCCAGAATCTTAAATGCTACCATGCACCAGTCAAATGATCCAAGAAATGTATTTTAGAACAAATAGAAGAAGAAAACCTGAGAGGTTGGAATAAGTACCATTTAAAACTCCATCAAACACCTATGTGGACCTGGATTGATCATGTCTGCACACATAAACAGTGACCAAAATGGGGGACTTAGAAATAAAACCAACATACTTTCCTGTCCCTGTGCTAAATAATTCTATGATCAAGCATACTTTCACATTTCTGTGGTAAACAATAGTAAGACCAGGGAAAAACATAACTTATTCCAGGTAATACTTGCTCCTAGAAGATAAGACTGTTGACCAGCTAAAATAGTTTATCAAAACTAACAGATTGCATCAGGCACAAAGGTCACATATTGTATTATTCCATTTAGAGGAAATATCCAGAATAGGTAAATCCATAGAGCCAGAAACCCCTGGGGGTATGGGAATGAGAAGCAAGTGCTGTGAATATGGGAAAGTTTTTTTTGTTTTGGA
>NW_017732555.1:458679-459670 GCF_001890085.2 Hipposideros armiger
CTGGTCCTCTAATTCAGGATCTCTCATAGGCTGCAATCAAGGAGTTGGCTGGGCTACAGTCCTCTCAAGTCTAACCTTAGAAAGCTCTGCTTCCAAACTCAGTTGCTCAGGGAATGTTGGATAGAGGGCCTCAGTTCTTCACTGGATGTTGTCTAGAGCCTAGCAATCCTCAGTTTCTTACCATGTGAGTCTCTCCAACATGGCAGCTTGCTTCACCAAAGGATTCATACTGAGAAGTCATTAAAACCTCACAATACAGAAATCTGATTATGAAAGCAAAATTCTATCAACTTTTGCAGTATTCTATTCATTAAAATCAAGTCACTGGATCCACCATACACTCAAAGGGATGGAGTGCCACCTGTGAAAATGTCTTACCACAGATACTAATCATTAGTAGCTCAATTAATGTTTAATTAGTACCTCAGTTAAACAATGCATCTCATTAACCATAGAAACTTGACAATTATAGTGAAGTTGTTTTTCTTTGGTTATATCTGAAATATCACAATTGAAAAAGAACACTTAAAAATTTATCTTATAGTTTTATACCAAGCTAAATATTTAAATCACACATTGGTTTTTAAGATTCCAGACCTGTTTGAAAATATTATTGCCTTTTTTTTTTCAGATGAAGTGCTACGTAGTTTTGAAAAAGAAGTATCTGAAAAGTTATACTGCCTTGTAAGTATTTACTGCTTCCCTTGAAAACAGTAGAGCTTGTGTTGTTACGAGCCTTGTTCCAATTAATTAACTGGGTTTGCAGACCTTTCCTTAAAGTAGCTTCACAGGATGAGTCAAGTGTTCTACAATTAGTGAAGCATCTCAGAACATGGGAAACTATAATATTTATTTCAGAAACAGGAGGAATTATTGTATTTTCTTACCATCTGAACTTGTCTAGATATAGAAACAATAACTTGGTTTGAGCATATCCAGCAGATTATCAGCAGATGTTAATTCGTTGTCTCTTGAAGATGAAAATCTTTGT
>NW_017732556.1:0-36401 GCF_001890085.2 Hipposideros armiger
CAGGGACACTCTCCCTTTCTCTAACCCCTGTTAACCATTGATCTATTCTCCATCACAAGAATTTTATTCCAAGACTGTTACACAAACAGAAGCAGATAGTATAACCTTTTGAGAATGGCTTTTTCACTTAGTGAAATGTCCTTGAGATCCAACCAAGTTGTTGTGTGCATTGACAGTTTGTGTCTTTTATTGCTGAGCTCCATCCACAGCTTATTTAACATTCTTCCGCTCAAGCACATTTGGCTTGTTTTCAGTTTGGGGCTATTAGTAACAAAATTGCAAAGTACATTCATGTCCAGGTTTTGTGTGGACATCAATTTTCATTTCTCTAAATACCCAGAAGTGTGATTGCTGGGTTGTATCTTTATCTATATAAGAAAATGTCGAACATTGCCCTATCTAATTACATATTAGGTTTTTAAGAAACTGACAAATTATTTCCCCATTTTAGATTATGACCAACAATGCATGAGAGTCATATAGCCTCACCAGAAGTTGATATTATCTTTGTTTTGTTTTTTATTTTAGCCATTGTGGTGCTCCTAGTTGTATCTCATCGTGCCCTTAATTTGTATTTCTATGAAGGGCAATGATGGTGGGCATATTTTCATGTACTTATTTGTCATCTGTATATCCTCTATGGTAAAGTGTCTCTTAAATTTTCTTGCCTATTTCCTTACTATTGAGTTTAGAGCTGTCTACATATTCTGGATTGAAGTACTTAGTCAAATATATGATTTAAGAATATTTCCTCCCAGTTTGTAGACTGCAGGACATCTGACAATTAAGTTCGTGAACTTGTCCTAGAAAAAGTGCTACATACTTCATTGCTGAATATCACTATGGTCACATTCAAAGTACTCCTCTTGGGAAGCTATGCACCAATACCAGCACCTAGTATACCCTTCAAAGCAATTTTGGAACTCTTTTTCTGGAATGGCCATCAGAGCTATTGTTGTATTACCCTCAATGTCCTGAATGTCATTAAATGTCCTTTTTTTAACATTTTTTTTATCTTCAGGTAAAGAAAGAAGTCATTGGGGGCCAAATCAGGTGAGTAGAGAGAGTATTCCCATACAGTTATTTGTTTACTGGCTAAAAACTCCCTCACAGGCAGTGCCGTGTGAGCAGGTGCATTGTCGTGATGCAAGAGCCATGAATTGCTGGTGAAAAGTTCAGGTTGTCTAACCTTTTCACGCTACCTTTTCAGCACTTCCAAATAGTAAACTTGGTTAATTTTTTGTCCAGTTAGTACCAGTTCATAATGAATAATCCTTTTGATATCAAAGAAAGTTAGAAATATCGTTGCAACAAGTTTGCAAACTTAATTGTCCCACCTTGTATTTTATTCTTCTTAACACACTTGTTTATAGATCAAGAAGTTATTAATTCTTAGTGTATTTCCACCAAATACATACAGCTCTAAAGTAGATACTTGTCTTAGAAAATGGGTATTTTACTTATTTAATTTGTGTGTATGTGCTTTTACATGTGTGTACTACATTTTTAGAAACACAATAAGGAGATACAGATAATTTAGAAAAACTAAAAAAAAATCTTAGGATTTTAAAATGTTTTGAAAAATTATTCTTTTTTTATATACAACATGCTTTCAAGGGAATTTATGCCATATTGGTTAATACTTTGCAGCAATATCTTTGATGTATGCATGTGGCATTTTGCCCTCTAATTACTGACTTTTTCAACTAACTGAATTTAAGTATTAAAAACATTTATACCAATTTTTCTCTAAAAGAAAAGGCAATTTTCTTTTGAGAAATTATTTCAAGATACTGCACCATATAACTAATTATAACATAAATCAACACTGTTTAATTTATGCAGTGTCACCCAACAAAGAAATGCTTTTGAGGGCTGAATGAGCAATATTAAGTTACTCTTAAATTAAACATTATCAAACACATTTTGCCTTCAGTCAGGCTTCTTTAACAAGAACTGCCAAATAAACTATGCTTATCTGAAAACCTCAAATTTTGTGAGGACTATTATATTTAAACGGGACAACTAAAAACAAGCCAGAAAGGTTGCTGAAGGAAAGGTGTAGAACGTGGTTGATTACAGCATGTCCTAATTACAGAAGACATTTCAAGAGCAATCAATAGATTCAGAATAATGAAAGCATTGTGCCTATATTCACATTAAGGATTAAATGAGGGCAAATTTTTCTCATTTTGTATGCAATCATTTAATTTTTTAAAGTAAAAAAAACTGTCAAAGTGATGTACAAATGCATAATTACATTGTTGATAGTTAATGGAAATTATTTGAATTGCATTTATAGCTGATGTTTTCTTCCCCAACATCTTATATAATTTTAGACATCGGACTCCTGAGATCTGAATCAAATGAAGAGCAGAAACACTGCATTTATATAAGGATTGAATAATTTTGTTACATTAAAATTATTAGCAAATCCAAGATAAGGAAGTGATACAGTATCAATGTTATCAGCACATCACCCAGGCAAATTAGGTAATTTCCCTGTGCCTCAGTTTATTAATCTGTGAAAAGTGGAGAATGGCAATATCTACTCTCTTTGCTTGGTTGTGAGGATTACATATGTCAGCATATATAACACACTTGGAAAAGTGCCTGGCATGAAAAGTGCTACATAAAAATTAATGGCTATAATTATGATTTCAAATCATCATATTAATGCAACAGATTCAGTCACCAGAACATTTTGTGGACATGGCCTGTCTTTCATGTCATTTCTATCAAGAGAACCATAGCATTGTTGCAATCTATCTCATTGAAGTACTTTCACAGAAAATGAGTTTTAGGGCAGAAAAAGTATTTTACACTGTTGCAGGGAAAGAAAGAAAAAATTTTGTGAGCAACCCTTTGTATGTAATTCTAAATATTATAAAATGGTCATGTATTATTCTAATAGGAGTTAGAATGATAGGCAAGGTTAAGGAGGAGGACCTCAGGCCTGGTGGTCAGAGGCCCTGGACTGCTTGCTGGCACTTGCATTAAGGCCCTGTGTGATTTTGCTAAGTGACGTGCCCTTACTGTTCCTCAGTGTCCCTATCTGTACGCTTAAAGCAATAATGGAGTAAGGCAGCAATGAATATCAAAGGAAAAATTTAGCTCCAACTCTATCACTGGGAGGATGTACGTCTTTCTGGAATTCGCAGCTTATGTATCTCTACACTACGTAATAGTAACAAGTGGATCTGAGTTTGTGGAGCAATAAATGTATATAGTTTGGGGTTCCCTTTACATACAGAAAGGCAACAGGAAAACCAGTAAATGTATGGATAGTCACTGACTACAAAAGGGAAAGGGGACTTCCAGGACACACAGGAGAAGGAAGGGGAAAAGGCAAAATAAGAATGGAGCAGAACTAGGTATGCTAAGTGAGAGGCTCCAGGAATCTTGTCGACCATTCCTAATACAGGAAGGAAGATGACTGGTATGCAGGATTGTCTAACGTAGGTTGAGTGACAGATTACTCAGAAATTTTGATGTTAAAAGATTTGGAAAAGCATGGCAAGTCTGGGGCATAAAATCAGGGGTGCCCAGATTCTGGAGCAGGAATACCCTCCCTGGAGGCTACCTGCTCTGTCTCAGGGGTCCCGCTCATCTTCACAGACATCACCCAGACCCCCCACCTGGGCTGCTTACACAGCTTCCACACTTGCTTTAATGCTCTGCCATCACTGTCCTGTAAATCTTAATAATTTTCAAAACAGGGATTCTACATTTTCTTTTTGCACAGGGATCCACAAATTGTGTAGCTCCTTCTGTCACTCAAGAGTGTGAACTGCTTGGCAGGGTTGAAATTTTTCAGTTATGTTGACAGAGACCTACTGCACCAACTGATGCAAATATAGAACTGAAAAAAAAAGTTATACTTTTTGAGCTGATCTATGATTTTTAATGTGGATACTTTCTGAGTAAATATCTTGAATATACTCCTGTCCACATAGTAGCCTTGTTTTAGTATTTTAGACAACCTCACATACAAAACCTAAAGCATGACAATGAAATAGTATTTTTGGCATCGAACCCATGCAAGTTCTCTATCAGCAAACTCAACTGAAATCCTTCAGGATGGGACATGTATTAACAATTAACTTGTTGCATATGTAAAATCAGGTGGGTGGTGCCACCATGTATTCCCCCAGTGCATGCTGGGCTGCTGGGACTTCTCTTCTAGCTCTCTCATATGATCTTGAAGATACCACATATTGCAAGTTGTATACCCTTTAGTTTAATTCAGCCCAGAGTGTGAAAATAAAATGTACTCAATGAGACTGAATTTTTCCCAAATAAATTCTTTCAGGTTGCAAATCCCAGTTATGAACAAACAGCAGCATAAGGCACATGGCGGAAAATGACATGGCAAATGGAGGCTATTGCTCCGTAAAAGTCACTGACAGTCCCTGAACCTTGGTTTACCATCTGTAAAATGTCTCTAGCCTTTGACAGAGTTGTCAGAAAAATTAAGGAAAACACTGTTAAAATGCTTGGTCCTTGGTGGTAGCACCATACACTTTTCTTGTTTTCCTTTTTACTTTCATATCAGAACTTGCTGAATTAGGTGTTTATTACTCCCTGTGGTTCATTTAGTGACCCCAAATCATTCTATGTCCCAAATATGTAGTAGATAGGATAGAAAGTATATTGAGAAAATCGTTGAAACAAATAGAGTTTCACACGAATAATATTTTTTAAGTACAGAAAGGAAAATATACACATTAGAAGAGCGTGATGAAAATGACAAAAATCTCGTAGCCCAAATGCTGCTCACTGCTCAGAGCAACTTGCCTATATTACCTTTAATTGTGTGTGTGTGTGTGTGTGTGTGTGTGTGTGTGTGTTTTAAAGAGAGGCAGCACCATAGCTCTTAAGGCATCAGTACTATGCTGATAGAGCGATTTCTTGATTTTGCTAATTGAAACACCATTTATTGAATGAGCTCCTTTCTACCTTCTCTCCACTGTTTCTCCTCCACTCCCAATATTTACATTTATAATTTTATGTTTAGGGCTTCTTTATGTCATTATTGTGTCCTTTATTAACACGCACACACTGCAATTATTCTACCACATTCGGAGTATTTCTTGACTCTCCGCTGTTCACTGTGAAGAAATTGGCAGCCCTTAGTTCTGCTTGCTTTCTTTTGTACACCCTCCACTTCCTACCTACTGTCTATTATTTTACCTCCTATATATTACTTTCTTGTGGATGCTCAATTCTTTTAATATTGGCCATAGGCTGATCCTGAAAGCTGGATTGCATTATGTAAATAATTTAAATTATTATATTTAAAGTTTAAACTTATTTGAGTATATAGAGAACAAAAGAAACCAATGCCACTATAAATGGGTCACTCAGGAAAAGATCCAGTTTAAATGAATGGGTTCTTGTGTTTTAGCAATTGCAAATCATTCCACATGTAATTCTGCTTTGCACTTCATTGTTTCAAATTGCCATTCTTTTTTTTTTTTTCTCAGCTTGTGCCCTTAGTGTTACTAAGATCTGCTGTCATTATGCTTAACTATCTATTGCATGGACTTGGTTTTCCTCAGGCTTTAGAAGGCATCGCTAGAGAACCTCAGGTAGGTTCTCACTTTGTTTGATTTCATGCCCTCTCATTTCTGTAATTCTATAGTTGTTGTTTTCTGTGTATGAAACTCAAGATTATTTTCCCCACAGAAAGATACTTTACAAATAACTTTTTTGGTCTATCTCTATGTAAAATCTTCATTTTATCTAAAAGATAGCTATTTCCTTTGGTTTAAAATTATTTTATTTCAAAATAATTTTCCCTTTATCCACTCTTTTTCTAGTATCCATTTTAATAACAAAATATCTGATTCCATTATCACTCAGTTTTTTTGTAGATAAACAGCCTTAGTGTTTTTCTTTCAGATTCCTCTATACTGCAGCTCAGTTTGTAGAGCTGTCCCTACATGTAGGTCATTCGCTCTGTTCTTCAATGAGTCCTTTGTATCTGAAGATATTTTGCCTCACTTCAGCTCTTGTAACATTTTCTTTTATTACTGCCTTGATTATTTTCTTCCCTTTATTTTATTTTCCCTCATGTTTTGGAACCTTGTGACCAGTATTTTAATTACCCTATTGCTTCTTCTAAATTTTCATATTGTATTTTTAGCATATCTATTTTTCTGTAATTTTGCCAATCAGAATACCTTTTCATTTGTAATGACTTCTCTTTCTTATTTGTTGATTCTTGTTTTATTGATTTAGTATAGTCCTCTGACGATACTGATCAGAATGTATTTAGATTTTCTAGTGTTTCCCCCGTTTTCCTGTGTTATGTTGTCCTGTATTCTGGTTTTAGTCTTTTTCTTCTGTGCCCTGAGTTTTCTTGAAATGGGTGATGTTCCTTGGATGTTCTTTTGCACTTACCTATGACAGCCCTTGTTGATTACACTAGTTTTAGGTATCCTCTACTATCATATAATTAAGATCATTTCCCCAGCTGGCTTCTCTCTTTAATGGGAGGCCAGTTGCCAGCAGAACTGTTCCTGGGCACAAAGTAGTGCCTATCAAGAATCACTGTAGATTGTGGGACCAAAACCAGCTAAGGCCTCTTCCAAATGCAAGAATGAGGCAAAGCAACTGGAGAAGTCCCAGCTAGTGAGAGAGATTTTTATTATTGTTCTGTGCCTATCCCAGGTCCTGAGGGATTAAATGCCAGGTAATCAGGACTCACAGGGGTGGAGTAAAGGAATATTCAATATGGAGGACTGGTGCCAGAGCTGGGCCACAGTCAGCTCGTCAGGGAACTGTCTCTGCTTTGTGGTCAAACACCCACTCCCCTTCCTCACAGCAGTCACTCCTGTTGCTGGCGACTCTGTAAATCAGAGCTCAGAAAACCTCCCAACTCTACTGTAGGGTTCTTCCCCAGGCTACAGGGCTTCTTCTGCTCTCTTTACCTATGAATATTCTCTCTCACACTTCCTGTTTCCAGAAATCCAGTAAGTGCCTCTGACTGCCAATGAGCCTATCATTCACACACCTGCCCCAAGCAAACTTTCCTCACTGTTGTATTGGCATTTCATTGAGAAATAGAGGTGGAGGTACAATAATGCATAATCTCATTTTCCCCTCTTTAACCAGAAGCCTGCAAATAGCTTTGTTCTAATATCCATTATATTCAAATCCTATAAGTAGGCACCATTTTGCCATTATTCAACAAACATTTACTGACCTCCAATAAGATACACACACACACACACACACACACACACACACACACGGAAAATAAAATCTTAATAATGAAATGAAGTGTGAGGCACAGGATTAGAGAGATTGAGAAAATAACATTCAAGGTAGATTTCTGAAAAAGAGAAGAAACTTCAACCGGATGTGGAAAGACAGGTGTTTCAGACAGACGAGGTAATGATGAGGTAAATGAAGGGAGAGGGAGCAATATGTGCAAAGGTAGTGAGGTGTGAAATATTATAAAATGTTATGGAAGGAGTAATAATATACCAAAGTGTTAAGCTTCATCTTTAGTATTGGGCAAAAATCTGCTGCTCAGTGTTGGCTTTGGGCTTTGGACCAAGAAACTGTCAAATGCCACATCAATGCCATCTCTGCCATGCCTGAACATGGACATGATCAGTAACACTGTGATTGCATTTCTAAGCTCCTAATAGTGTGAAAACATCAGTAATACAATCCGAGCAATGCATTTAGGTTTTGAGTTAATATCCACATAGTCACATTCAAATATATATTAGTATTCTGGGTATAATTAGTATGAAAATCTCTTTAGGAACATTTTTGCCAAAATGATATCAGTTCAAATAAAAATGTGTGCTTATCATTGCAAAAATTAAGTGCTCTGACATTGAATATTGTTAACTACAAATGTAATTAAATAGATAAATACATAGATTGATACATACTGTAAATACCAAGAAGTTATCGCTAGCACAATAATTTTTGGAAGAAAAATATATTCTTTTGGCATTACCTATGTTTAAAGAATTTTAAATTATAGCAAAGATTGATGGAGATTAGACTGTATCAAAATGATAGTTTCCATATAAGTGTTCATTGTTCTAGCATTTGTACCATTAAACATAACCTTTAAATGTTTAGTCATTTAAAACCACTGACTCCAAGAATAAGAAACAAGATTTGAGAATTTTTTCTGTCTTGAGAAGATGAATTAATACTGTATCAACATTATAACCTGAAATTTTCACAGAAAGAACTCAGTTATGTACAATATTCAAGAGAAATCATGTGCTATCCAGCTTAAAAGCATAAAGAACATGAAAAAGTGTTAGAAAATGGAAATGTGTGTGTCTGTATATGTGTGTGTGTGTGTGTGTGTATGATGAGAGAGAAGAAAGAGAAAGATAGTTAGCATAAGACTATTACAGAATAACCAAAAATAGGTGGTGACACTCCAATTACAACTAAAGTTTATTTCTTGCTCATGTACCAATTCACAGAGGGTGTTCTTAGCAGATGGCTCACCTCCATATGGCGGTTCAGCTGCCCAGATTTTCCATATTTGGCTTCCCCATTCCTCTAGAGACGTGTCATTACTGGCTTTCAGCCAGAGAAAAGAGAGAGAGAACATGGCTGGGTGTGAGGAGATACACTTATTTCTTGACCTGGAAATGATATATACCACTCTTGATCTATTTGTCCTGTTATGTATAAAATAGAGATATTTTAAAATATACTACATCTTTATAACACATATTACTTATACATATATAGAAAAGAAAAAAAATTCTCACCTTGACAGCTTTGTGGTCTAATGATGTTAGGTAGGGACTGTATGCTGTGTCACCCCAAAATTCACATGTGGAAACTCAAACCCCCAATGGGATGATATTAGGAGGTAGGCATCTGGGAGGTCATTAAGTTTAGATGAGACCATGAGCATGGAGCCACATGATAGAATTAGTGTTCTTATAAGAAGAGAAAAAGACTAGAACTTGCTATCTCTACCATGTGTGGGTACAAAGAAAAAGGTGGCTATCTGCAAATTCAGAACCCGGACTTGCATGACGAAAAGAGTTGTCTGGCGCCTTAATCCTGTACTTCCAGCGACTAGAACTGTGAAAAATAAATTTCTGCTATTTAAACCACCCAGTTTATAGTATTTTTTAACATTTTTATATTTTATTTTATTTTTTTATAGCAGCTGGAGCTGATCAAGCCAGAAATTGCTACTGAGAAGTGGAGTACTGCAATAATCAATGCCTAAAAACGTGGGAGCACCTTTGGACCTGTATAATGAGCAAAAGCTGGAAGTTCTAAAGTACATGCTGGAAAAACCTGATAATGCTGTGAAGGGAATTTCAAAGGGAATGTTGCTGAGGACTCAAAGAGGAGAGCTACAGAAAAAGCCTCCATGCTTTTTGGGAATATGTAATATAAATAATCACACAGAGAATGTTGGTAGAAATAAGGATGATAGAGGCCATTTTGATGCCTCAGACAGAAATGAGGCATAAGTGATTAGACAATATATTAAAGGTAATCTTTGTCATACAGTGTGTGGCAAGAACGTCACTGAACAGCACTTGTGTCCTAGTGTTTTGTTAAAGCTAGAATTTGTGAGCAATGGAATAGGATATTTAGTTGAGAAAATTTCTAAATACTGTTGAAGGAGTAGCTTGGTTCCATCTGACTCCTTCTAGTAAAATGCAAGAAGAGTGAAAAGAAGAGAAGAAGAAATTATTAAGAAAAAAGAAACCAGAACTTAGAGATTTGGGAAATTCCCAGCCCACCCATATTGCAAAAAATGAGAAAGCACGTTCTGAAGAGAGCAAGCAGTAAGAGTGTGTGGTCCAGCAATCATTCAATAAAGAGATTAGTATGGATGTAAACTATGGACTTAATCAGTCACCTTAGCAGGAAGACTGCCAGTTTGAACTGGAGGAGAAAAGTATGGTGTGCAATAAACGTATGTTGTCAGACTCTTAGATTTTACAGGACAGGATGATCAAGCTGGCTGGCTGAGAATTTTCACTATTCTTCCAAAAACATTCAGAATGACTCCAAAGGCAACTGTGAGGTCATCAGGGCCATCAACTTGGTTTCAACAGACCAGAGAGCCTCCAACAGAGGTGGTAAGAGTGGGCCTGCCTGGAGCCAGTGGGGCCATGATCCCCACACAGCAGAGTCCTGGGGGCATGTCCCCCACCCCACAGAGGCCCTGCATGGGAAGGGCTACCCACAGAAGGTTGGTAGTGCCCCACCAAGCCATGGCGGTGACACTGCCACTTCAGTGGGCCTAAGAGGTGTAACATGAAGCCAAAGAGGATTATGCTCAAGCCTCAAGACCTTGTGGCATTTGCCTCACTGTGATTTGGATTTGCTCAGGACTTGTTACTTTTTCATTTTCTCCTATTTGTCCCTTTCGTAATTGGAATGTCTATGATATGTCTGCCCCATCACTGTATATAAGAAACTAATACTTGTTTGGTTTCACAGGTCTGTAGGTAGAGAGGAATTTTGCCTCTGAATGAAACCTATTTCGAATCTCACCCGCATCTAATTTAGATGATATTTAGATGAGACTTTGGACTTTAGACTTTAAAGATGATGCTGCAATGAGTTAAGATTCTGGGGGGTATTGGGATAAAATTAATGTGTTTTGTGTGTGAGAAGGATATACATTTTAGGGGGTCTGGGGAAGAATGTTATTGACTGCATATTTGTGTACCCCAAAATCCATATGGTGAAGCCCTAATCGCTAAGGGGATGGTGTTAGGAGGCGAAGCCTTTGGGGGTTATTAGTTTTAGATGAGGTCATGAGGATGGAATGCCCATGACAGAATTAGTGTCCTTCTAAGGAGAGAAAAAGGGATCATTCCCTCTGTCATGTGAGACTAAAATGAGAAGGCATATATCTGCAAACCAGGAGGAGGTTTACTGCTGTATGAGCCAGCACCTTGAACTTGGACTTCCCAAAAATACATTTTTGTTGTTTAAGCTACCCAGTCTATGGTGTTTGCTACAGTAGCGGGAGCTGACTACAACACATGAATTGAACTTTCCTCCTGCTTTATTACTTGCTGAGAGATGACTGACTACTGGATTTCCCAGAGCCAACAAGAGAGTGAATCAACTGGAAGGAGTGTTTGTACAATGGAAAGTCAATACAAAGTGTCATGTAATTGTTACTGTCAGTGAATGATATAGTGATCACTAGCACACAATGTTTTGTGCGTGACCTCCAGTTGAATGTTCCTAAAATGCAGAGTAGATTATATGTAAAAGAATTAATGACCAAAGTAGAAAGATAAGTGACTACTTTCAACATATTTTTTCTATAGCTAAAGAACTATATGACATTCAGGAGAGACTGAATTATGCTTGTTCTATATTCTTTTTTTTTTTTTTAAAGATTTTTATTGGGGAATTGCGGGGATGGGAACAGTGCTGGGGAATTGGGGGAAGGGGAACAGACAAGTTGCTGTCGTTTTGTTCTTCAGTCTAGTTGTGGAGGATGTTGCTTCACTGGCCCAAGTTGGCACCATCATTGCGCTCTTCCCGGGCGAGGCAGATCAGTCGCCGGCTTCTGGACGGCCGCTCACTGCGGCTGCTGGCCGCTCACGCTGGCTGCTGGCTACATACGGTAGCCCATGGCAACCCACTACCACAGAGGCTGCAGCCTACGCCGTCGCCGGCGACTCACAGCAGCCCAGCTCCAGGTTGAGCTGTTGTTCATCTTAGCTGTGGAGGGCAGTGTCACTGGCCCTCATATATGGGATCCGAACTGGGGCCCTCTGGCATCCCAAGCGAGTTCTTAACCATTGCGCCACTCGGCCGGCCCAGCTTGTTCTATATTCTGATAACAGCTTTTTGAAAAGGAAGGCCGAATAAATTCATTGTTGAAGAGGGTTCTTGTATGAAAGAAATAATTAAAATTATGCATTGTAAATTGTATTTCCCACTCTTGATATTATTTACTGTTAATGGTTAATTGAAGATAAAGTAGTTTCTTTCAAGTTACCAGGACTGACATGACTCCAGAGTGTAAGTTTTCCTTGATTTCTATTGTAAAGCTGCTGCTATCAATTTGTTGCAAAGATACTGTAATAAGTGTACATGATGTAAATATTGAGTCAGGTGAACATTAATGCTTTGTTTTGTTGTCCTAAAATCAACTGTTACTCCACTGCCATATTTCTCACCCTTTGTATCAAGACAATTTTTCCTTAAACTTCTGTAGGAATCGCTGGAATTAATAAAAATTAAAACGAGATAAAATATTAAATGGAGATAATCATCTTAGCTATCTACTTGAAAAATATTGAAAAGCATTTGTCATCTAGTGTGTCAGGCTTCATTTTAGGATCGTATCAATGAAAGGTCTGACATCATCAGTTGTGTTTTCTAGTCTAGAAGATGAAGGAGTGATAAATCTACACCTCAGTTAGTCATCTCAGAGAGAAAGATGATATAATAACTTGGCCAAAATCATCAGTAGTATCCTATGGTGGGGAAGCCAAAACAAAAATTTGACTCTTGCTCCAACTTCAAAGTTAAATGAAGGTCTGTTTAATATTGCAATTGCGTAGCACAGCAACTATAAGAATAATCCAGCAGCTGAGAGTGCTGAGAAATTATTGTTCTTGCATGATAGTGTGAAAAATAATTAAATTTATCAACTTAACATTTTGATAAAACTGCTATAATTAATTTTGATAAAATTTCAGGTTTATATTGGCAAACCAGAAATTGATTCTACCCCTGATGTGGATGTTTGGCTTTTGCCTTGATTTATCTTGTATATTGATGTCAATACCTAGCCTTTCATATTAGACTAAAATGCATATTGGCGGCATCTCTCCTTACAAAGGAGGGTCTGATTAAAGGAAAAAGAGAAAAATGAGATATAATTACAAAAGTAGCCAGGGGCAAAAATATAGAGGGCCTGGTAGTTTGAAATTCATCTTCCACATAATGATGAAGCTAAATGAACAGTTTAATGTAGAAGAGAAACAAGAATAGATATACCTTTGGAATAACTCATTCACATTCATTCGTTTGGTAGGGAGGAACATATCAATCATATTTAAACTATGTTGATTAGAACTTGAGTACTTTTGCAAAGATCCCTCAGATTCTAGTGTTTTGGTCAAAAGCCTATGATAGAATGCAATAATTCAAAACATTTTATGTTAAGGCTTAAAAATATTTTGTGCTATTGACTTCTAGATTTATAATATTACTCCAGATTCTGTAATTTTCAAATCAATGCTATTGAGCCTCTAGAGTTCAACTAGATATTTGAAGGCAGAAATGAATTTAGGAAATTTTCTCCTTACAAGATTTCCATTTCAAGATACATTGCTTACATATATTTAACATATGTTTTACCTGAAAAAGAAATCACATGTGATCATTCAAATTCTCATTACAGACATTATGTATTATCTTAATACATAAATATAAAAAGAGAACATCAATTTGAGGAGTTTAGAATCCCAGAGTTGAGAAGATAACCTTAGTACTCTGAATTCAAAGACCCCTGTGATAAAAATGGATGTGGTAATGATGTAGAGAAAAAGGAGAGAGAGAAAAGGCAGGGTGGTAGAAGAAAACAATCCTCTTCAGAAAGGGCAAAAAGTAGCAATTTAATGACTAATCATTTTTCCCAAGGGCTTACTTTGTCTCTCTAATACAATGTCTGACATGTTTCCAAGTCTCTCCATAGTCTCACAAAATTTCCTTCTTACGGAGGAGTGCCCGTGGGTCTTCCTTCTTGGGGTATCACTTACCAAGCTTTCCCGCACTCACGTCTCTATTTCCTTGGTTGTAATATATTTCAATGAATGATGGACAGTCCTGCAGCCTCGAATTGGGTGGATTTGCTCTTGTCATGTCAATAATTTGAAATTCAAATGCCTTTTGTCAGGAATTTCTACATCATTAGAATGATTACCCTACTTGTCTGCTCTTTTGTTGTAATAGAATATTTATGTGATGAAAGATGTACTTTGGTGTATATATAGACAAAACTGAGAATAGTCTCCCTAAATCTGAAATTTCCTCAAATGTAATCATGAAGTATTAGTTTGACAGCATTTTGCTTAAACAGTTATATTCATGACTACCATTTAGTCATTAGTAAAACCATACTATACTTTTAAATTAGGCTACTTCAGCCTAATTTAAAAGTATAGAACTTAAAACAATGGTTTCAGATATGACTTGAAAACATGAATAATAATATCTACAATTTGGGCCGGCCGAGTGGCGCGATGGTTAAGAGCTGGCTTGGGATGCCGGAGGGCCCCGGTTCGGATCCCACTTATGAGGACTGTCCTCTACAGCTAAGATGCTGAACACCAGCTCAATCTGGAGCTGGGCTGCCATGAGTCACTGGCGATGGTGTAGGCTGTAGCCCCTGCTGCAGTGGGATGCCATGGGCTACCGTGTGTAGCCAGCAGCCGCAGTGAGCAGCCGTCCAGAAGCCAGCGACTGATCTGCCTCGCCCGGGAAGAGCGCAATGATGGTGCCAACTTGGGCGAGTGAAGCAACATCCTCCACAGCTAGACTGAAGAACAAGGCGACAGCAACTTGTCTATTCCCCTTCGCCCAATCCCCCAGCGCTGTTCCCATCCCCCAATTCCCCAATAAAAATATTTTTAAAAATCTACAATTTTCACATGATTTAGCACCCCAAAAATAAATGATATCCACAAGAAATTTATAAAACAGTTTTTTATAATATTAAATAATGCTTAGTATGATCTAATACGTACTATTTGCCAATCTGATAAAAGACAAAAATAGAATAATAGAACTGGTAGTTATCCATGTTGGACCTTGGAATAAATTTAAATATTCTTTGTAACTTTGGGATTTAAATAAACTATTTATAATACATTCCTGCTGAAAAAAGTCTATGTTTCTGAATCAAGATATCAGAGCAGATATACAGTCCCAGTTGCCAAAAAGTGACAGAGAATTTTGGACGTTCCACATGTCTAAATGATGGCTTCATCTAAATTCACAACATCTGCTTTTGGTAAAGGTCTTGTAGTATTGTAGTACATTGCAGATGTTTCATAAAAGAGAGAGAACTCTGGTCAAAACAGAATTATCTGTGATTTTGATGTAATTTATGTTTAGGAGCTCAACCTTATTGCATATATAATCACTAAGATATTATTTATTCAAAAGTAGTATTTCTTTATGTGAGAGTCTCCAAAATCCTTGGTCTCAATGAGCTCATAGGTTAATGTTAACATTTCACAAATTAATGGATAGTTACAATACTGTGGGGCAAACGATATGATAGAGCTATATACAAGGTACCATGGGAGCAGAGAGAAGGGATTCCTAGTCTGAATTTGAAGTTTCAATAAACAATTTCTGGAAAAGATAATTTAAAACTGATGAACACAACCAAAAGTAGACTTATAAAAAAACCTAAGCAAGCGTACTTGGCAACATCTAGTCCAACTTCATTTTATAGAGGAGAACACTGATGTGTAGAGAGATAACATACTATGTGACTTAGTGAAGGGATTGATGATGGGATTAAGAAATGTATCACTCACTTAGTTGTCCTTGAACTTCTCTATGTACTTAGCAGTCAGTTACCAGGAGTTGCTCGGCCCAAGCCTAGTTTCTGGACAGTTAACATCATATTGTGTTGATAACTGTTTCAATCATCAGTAGCCAAGTAAGTGTGGGATCATGTCATGGAAAAATTGCTGGGGGCTCCTCTGTAGTTGGTAGGTGGTACTCAGAGGATTTGATGAACACATAGCATTGCCTCTCCTTCAGAAAGGATTTGACCACCATACTTGTTTTGAAAACTCTTAATTACCAAGTCAGAAATTTCCCTGCAATGCACCAAGAGGGTAAAAGGCAGAAGGACTTGCTGACAGAACAGAATCCTGCCAACTGTTGGCAGCTCAGTGGCAACTCAGCTCGGGCCAGACTCGAACCGCTGTTGCTCAGAGCTCACACCCTTGAGCAAGCTCTTAACCAACTGAGCCACTCAATTGGGATAGAAACACTTAATGCAAGACTTTGCTAAAGTGCAGAAAACTACACCCAGGACCGTGAATCAGCCCACGGGTAGCAAAGAAGAAAGCATTTGCAGAAGTACATGGTGATACCTCAGAGAAAAACTCTGGTCTCGCTTTATAAAATTTGCCTAATGTTGCTTGGCAGAGGGGACCGTGAGCAGGAACGGAGGAGAGAGTCAGAGAAAGAGAGACAAAGAGAATAAAAAGTAAGAAAACCAGAATGGCATTGTAAGAGTGTAATACAATAGACCCCTGAAGCAGTAGGGATAGTTGAAGTAAGTGAAAACAGCTTCCAGCTTATCAGGAATATCCAGGCTATTAATATTATAACACTGAGCGTTAGGAGATAGGGTTGCTAAATCCTGGCTTAATGTTTGCTAACCGGGAAATTTCACACATGGCAGGGTTGCTATGAGCTTCAAAGGTAATCTGTAAATGGTTAGATGACTTGCAATTACTTTTAAATAATTTCTTCTGGATTCTCAGATTGGAATAAACACACTTTTAAGTAATATCATATGAGTTTTCAAATTAAATAAACTACCCTAAAAGTATTGTTTCACAGACATCTTGGGGTTGGGGAAAATATAGCTAATTGACATACGGATAATTGAAATTTATCATGAACATATTTCCCATTGCTGTCATTCATATTGTGGAGAAAAATGTTAGGCTTTGTGGTCATCTCAATAAATACAGCCAAGTAAGCACTGCTGAAAGTTTCTTGAGTGATTTCATGGTCTTATAAGGCACCTATAGGTTGTCTATAAGAACTCGTACCTTACAGCTACAGCATTGCTACTAGGGAGTGAAGGAAAGCACAATGAGTGACCCCAAAATATCTCACTTTGGCATGTGGATTATTCTGAGCTGAAAGCAGTCAAGACATAGCAGCCTCGGGACAAATGTTTACTATTCCCTTATCTACCTAAAAGAATTTAGATAGGGACCCTGTCTCAGAGAGAGAGAGACAGCTAGTACCAGAGAAAACTTTCATCTGAATTACCTGTGTATACAGCAGGGCAAACAACTATTTACCAAACATCTTTTTTTCATATTGTCCTATGAATTAGCCTCCTTCCCTTTTGAGCCCCAGTTCCCTATCCCATTCCTTAGCTCGGGATGCCATGTAAGCTTCAACTGCACAGCTTGGGTTTCACATTTTCATTGGGCTCCCATAAATATGTTTTTTTTTTCTCCTGCTGATCTGTCTTAGGTCAATTTGACTATTTGACCAGCCAAAGAACCTAGAAGGGTAGAAGGAAATTTCTTCCATCCTTACAGGAGCTCAGTTATTAAACTGATGCACAATTTAGGTGTATGGAGATACATTTAAAGTAATAACATTGTTAAGAATACTGAGAAAATCTCACTGCATGTATTAATATATTCAGAGAAAATAGTGTATCCGTCACCAAGAAGGGAGCCTTCAAGAATGATTCACAGAGGCAAATGGCAGTAACATCCATGGAAGCATCAGAGAAAGAAATTCTTCACCAAAGTAGCTATGGTTCTGCTGGTAAATCATTCCTGGAGAGAGGATAGCTGCCTCAAGCTAATGATTAACATTATTAATACTTTCTTTTCATTGCAGGAAATCCTAATTATAATATGTTTGTCCTCAGAACAGGTGCATTTAAGTGATTAACATAAGAAGGTTTCTAAGCGAAATTTAGTCTCATCTGTAGAAATCCCTACTGTGAAAATAACAGATTACTTTTGCTTAAAATGTATCGAGTCCATATGGCAGCCAGCATATATTAATTAATGAATTATGTTTTGGCTTCATATTTCAGTCTTTGTTAACGCATTGATTTGTGTTTCTCTGAGGAAGGAATTGGTTCTCAATGTGTAGACATATCAAGTTTCGGAGCATGAAAATCTGAGCACCAGGCCTTGCCTGAGGTACAACCCCCAAGGCAGGTAGGATGGCCTCTTCTGAAAACATCCAGATCTAACTAATTTACCGTTGTACCACTCATATTACCTTCATCTTTATGGAAAATCTACTACCAGTGATTATTTATTACTTAGTCTCTTGGTTTTAAAGCTTCTCAATAAGCTATTATTCCCAAACATCTATCCACAGTTCAAAACTCCTCAGACCCTGACTTATCCATTGGTGCTGGGGTTTCTAAAATCATCTCTAAATGAATAGGTTTAGAACAGAACTCTTGATCTACTCCCAAATGCCCTAGCCCTGTCTCTCCTGTACTCTTCCCCATTCAAGTAAACGTCACCATTTCATTTAATTGCTGAAGCTTAAAATGTGGGAGTTTGCCTTGATTTCTCCCTCACCCCTAAACCAAAGCATCACAGAAATTCCTGTCAACTCATTCCAAATGTTAATCAAATTGAATCCATTCACTCTACTACCACCCCATCAACTCTCACTTTTATCCCAGGAGTCTACTGACTGGTTTAATAATCTTCCACCCTCCCTCTCTGTTATAGACGGAAAACTGTGTCCAACTCTCAAATTCACATTAAAATTTTAATCCCTAATGTGATGGTGTTAGAAGGTGGAGTCTTTGGGAAGTAACTATGTCATGCGGACTTCATAGAAAAGATTAGTGCCCTTATCAGAAGAGGCCCCAGAGAGCTTGCTTCCCCTCTCCCTGCTCTCTACTGCGTGAAGAGGCTGCAAGAAGATAGCCATTTACAAACCAGGAAAAGGGCCCATACCACAACTTTCATGTCAGCATCCTGATCTCCAAAGTTTTAGCCTCCAGAACGGTGAAAAAAAAATGCAGTTTTGTTGCTGTTGTTGTTGTTGAAACCACCCAGGTTATGGTATTCTGTTATAGCAGCCCAAACTAAGACATCATCCTAATGATTTTCCCACCCAGCAGCTAGGGTGATCTTTTAAAAAAATGTGAATCAGCTCCTGCCATCATTATTTGGCATTTAAGATTAAAATCCACACACTGAATGCTGATTTACTGAGGTGGTCCAAGATCTGTCCTCTGATGGTCTCTGCTACCTCAGCATCCCCTTTTGTCCACTAGGTTCCAGGTCCACTAAGTTGTTTTTACTTTTCTCCTTTTAATTCTCAGTTCTTTCCCTTGTTGATTCTCTGCTTGGAATTCTCTTCTTCCAGATCTTCTTTCTTGTCATTCATCCCTGACTCTACCACCCCTTGGATGGTCTTTAGATTAGTTAACTTTAAGTAAGTAAACCCACAGACATTCTTTTTGCGTCGCACCGCACTTTGCTTTCTTCATAACACTCACTGTTCTCTTGTAGATTCTTGTTTGTTTCTATCTATGAAAGCAGAGACACTTTGGGAAGTTTCATGGTTGCTTGTTCTACACTGAGGACAAGGGACCAAAACATGGCTACACTCACTAGGGTTAATTAAAAGAACAGGTATCGCAAAGAATGTAGAGCAGAGGATACAAGGAGAAAAGTTATTTTTTGAGATGATATAGTTCAGTTTCTTTATTTTCAAAGTTTGGGGCCATGTGGGTAATTAAATCTGCCTGCTGGCTCTTAACTGATGAATGATAAAATCAGAACTCAAGCAAAAGTTATCTGACTTCTAGTTCAGAGTACATTCATCTTTTTAGAGATACATGTAGACATTATAGAGCTTTCACTAATTTTATTTGCATTTATCACCCATCTATTCTTGTAGACAATAAGGTTTTATGATGTTCGACAAAAAATAACAGAAATAAAACAACACTTGTGTTGAGACATACACACCCCTTTTCCATGTAATTAAGAAGTTATATTATCTTGTGTCTTTTCTTACACAAAATGGAGTCATAATTATTCTAAACTGTGCTTATGCAATAGGCTAATATTATGTAAATGAACATTTCACACTCAAACACAAATTTTACCCCAGGTTTTTTAATGTGGTATTTTTATTTTGTCTTTAATAAATTAAATAAATCAAATAAATTATATTTGAGGAACAAACCCTGCATTTAATTGAGATTCTCACAAATGATTTGGTATTATAGTTAACAAAGTGTTCAATATAGTGGAATCTAACCACCATATTACAGAGTTCATTTTATTTTTCAAGATTGAACCTCTAACAAGAAAAATAATTGTCAAAGGGCCAGGAATGGACCGATCAAATGATATCATTTATGCTCACATTGCATCGGTCCAGTCTACCAAAATAGCCAAACACAAAAATGGGATTAGGCCAGTAGAAGTTTAAAATACAGGAAAAAATAGCATTCTTATTCTTTTGTGTCTGTGACATAAATTAAGAGAAACCCTAAAACAAACATCCACTCTAGGCACTTTCAGTTCCAATTTTGATAATTTCAATGTTTTTCTCTTTGGTGATCCAAACTATAGCTCATAGTAAAAAAAAAAAGAAAAAAGAAAAAAGAAAAAAAAATTTCCCTTTTGCAATCACTTTTATTTTTTTCTAAGAATTTACCTTGTCAGAGCCTGGATTGATTAAGCTACAGAGCCCATCTTAAGTCTGGCTACAGGAAAAGACAGAAGAATTGGCTCCAGCAAAATAATCTTCTCTCAGCCATGGTCTAGCTAGGGGTGGCCTATTAGCTCAGTTTGTTAGAGCATAGTGCTCATAACACCAAGGTTGCTAGTTTGATCCCCACATGGGTCACTGAGATGTGCCCTCCACAACTAGATTAAAACAACTACTTGACTTGGAGCTGATGAGTTCTAAAAAAAACAACAGCCATGGTCTAGCCTCACTGACACATCCCATGGTTCTGCACCGTGCAAATGTTCAGTATGGTTTTTAGTTTGATCTGATATTTTCACCTATGCATTAGACCACTGTTAATATTTCCACTGTTTTGAGGTTAATCAAATGTCTCAGTCTGAATCCCTGAGGCTATGAATGGTTCAGCTTTTGAAGAATGCCCACCAAACTGAATTCAATTCAATAGAGTTAGTAGACTACAGTTCAAAAAGGAGGTTAAATGCTCCTGATTTTATCAGGTGTTGATGTTTTGTCTGCATGACAGCAAAACGGTGTAAAGGAGAATCCAAAAGAAACTTGATTTTGTTCCCTCTCTCGTTGTGCTACTTAAAGTTATCATCTCTTTGCCCCCTCTCCATATATACCCTTATTCACTTTGGTCCTCATAAAGTTGTAAATTGCGATTCATTAGAGCAGAATTAGGAGTCATTTCTGTAAATGATGTACTTTACCCTCCTCAGATTGCTTCTGAAGGAAATAGTGGGAAATTAATTGCAGCCTCGAAAAATATCCAGATAATAAATGTTCATTTATATAGGTATGTGGTATCCCTTGTATAAAAAAATAAATAGCTGGTCATATATTTGCAGATCATCTACTAAAGTTGCCCAAGTTATATTTTCCTCTTTGTTAATAGACAGTTCACACTGGTAAGAATATAGAAACAAAGCCATCAGTTGGAAAGAAGGCTTCTGCAGTCACTGTGAATATGTTACCTCTCACTGTCAAAACAGACTTTGTTTAATTCTTTAAAAATGAAAAAAAATGTTCAATTGGAAAGCCAAAGTAATAGCTGTTTTGTTCCACAGTTATGTAAATGTATTTGCAGAAACTGGATGGCATTTTATTGTGTCCATCAATGTTCCCACTTTTCAATTATCATTGCTAAAAGGGAAAAACAATCTGTTCTGATAACTCATACATTTCAAATGTCCCTGCTTTCTGAAATCCTGTAGCACTTTGTACTACACATGTGACCCTTACCTTATTTTGTGCTGTCAATTTTTTGGACAGCTCAAATCACACATATTAGGATATTGGGTCATAAAGGATGTTTAGTACATGTTTAATTCATCTTTGTGCCAAATTCCAACAACATTGTGCTTCTTAATAAATATTTTCTTAACACATAAACATGGGAAGGCAATTCGCATACAAAAGTTACATAGCGTAAAGGAGCAGGTGAAAAAGCTCTGCCCATGGACTCATCCCGTCTGCATCTTTTAGTTCGTTCCATTGTTCTACAGCATTTGGGCATCAGAACATATTTTGAGATTTCCCATCTTCCAGTTTTCCAAATTATATTTTCATCTTTCTTAGGGACAGACAATGAATTATATGGAGAAGATAATGGTGGGTGTTTATTCAGGACCATATCTGTATAGTTCCTTTATTTTTTTTTTGGTGGAGGAATGAATTTCAATGATTCATTTTCTGAGCTATATTTATGCAACTGTATTTCCTGAGATGAATTAAATTGACCAAAAACTAATGTAAGCAGAGTGAAGGATTAACAGAGTTTTAAAATTCTTTTATTTATTGGTAGTGGGTAGTAAATTCAGAAGTCAATTTTTCATCTATAAATCAGTACAGAGGTTTATTTTTTTCTGAATGTTATGAGTGTATAGTATGAGGGGCATGCATTAATACATTCAGTAAAAATGTAGTTACATTAAGTAACTGTCAGATTATCTCTGATGGTAATTCATTTCTTTGACATCAATTAATGGTCACCCCAAAGTACGTAATGCTATGAAAGTAGCTTTTAGTGAATAACTTGAAATGATAACAGTAGATGGAAAAGACATAATTTAAAATACACAAACACACAAGCACATACACACACATATACATATATACATATAATATATATATATATATATATATATATTATAACACATAGGACACTGAGTATGAGATATAAAATTGTAAGTGCCTATAGTTGGTAAGTAGGGAACAACTATCACATTCTTTTAGAGTGGGGAACTATCATTCTTTTGACATTGATAATGGAAGGGGGTGAGGAGGAAGAAACAATATCTTACAATTAAAGAGACTGTTTTTTTGGCTGACCTGATCTATACAAAGAAGTGGATTGTGCGGGGACTGTGCATCTTACAATTTAAATTAGAACAGTGTGTGGTCTAATGCCAATCAAGGTTAGGTGTAAAATATTCCCCAAATTAATATAAAAACTGTAGCCTTATTCCACAGACTGCTGTCCGCCTACCTTGTGATACTAAGAGCAGGTAGTGTTGGTGGCTTTGTTGGGTGTTAGGCTCTGCTGAAAACCTACTGAAAATGTGTGTAGTTAAGACCACAGGAAGCTTTGGATCTTGCTTTGAAAGTCTCACTGATGCCATATAGAAAGTTCTGGATTATCAAGATAGTGCCATAGCATGGCAAAATCTTTCAATAGGCTGCACAAGGAAACATGGGGGCTGGAAAGCGTAATTGCCTACAATGTTGTCTGATGCAATGAGATACAAAGGAAAAGGCAGAAAAAGGCAAAGCACTCATCAATATGTCAACAGAAGGCAAAGCAGGGCAAATATTTACCAGAATTGTCCAACGGAAACCTAATGTGAGCTAAACGTATAAACCACATATGTAATTTAAGACTTCCTAATGACCATTAAAAATTAAAAATAAAATTGAGTGACTTTTAATAATATATTCTATGTAACTGCATATATCCAAGCTATAATTTTGAAAGTAATCAATATGAAATTATTGAGGTATTTAAATTACGGTTTTCATACCAAGTCCTGCAAATCTAGTATGTATTTCACACTTAAGTCTCTATGTCAATCTTGACGAGACAAGTTCAAGCTCAACAGGCACATGTGACTAATAGCTTCCCAGATGGGACTGCTTGGTGTAGACAGACCTTCCTGTAGTTAGCACCAAAACAGAGGAAGGAAGGCTGATGTCATTCATTCACTAAAAAACATCATCAGATCCTAAGAAACGTATCTAGTTAGAGAATTCAGAGAACAGATTCATACCAATGCTAGCTTTTTCTCATTTGGGGAAGAAGACTTCAAATGGAAGAAAGAGAGATGGGGGAGAGGGATTAATTTATATTCTTGAGAATGCAAGCTGAGTTGAGGTTAGGGATATGTAAGGGACCTGAAAAGAGGGAGACAGGTAAAGAATCTGTGTGCTCTATTGACTCACCTTTGGGTCCAGCGTCTTCCGTTGACTCCACATCTTGGCGACCACTTGCCCGACTTCCTGGGAACCAGATGTCAAGATCCATGTCCTCCACGCATGCGCTGGCGCTGGAGTGCAAAGAACAACGCTGTATAAAGCATTGATCTTATGTGACTCAGAAGAGAGGGGTCATGTGGAGGGTAAGAAGAGGTCCCAACTTCCCCAGGCAATTCCCGTTATGCTTATTATCCCCATGCGATTATTCAAAGGTCTTCTTTTCACTCTCAAACATGTTCTGGTTTGGAAGAGAATTGATGTGTTCACTCCATGAAGCAGACCCAGAAGGGCTCAGGGACACTCAAGGCATCTGTGCCTAGTAACGGTTCAGAGACGCCAGATGCCTTCCCCAGCTCAGCAGAGATGGGAAAACCTGGGGTTAAGGCCTCAATCAATTAAGAACAATTTAATAATAAGAAGAAACTAAGCTGACTTCTTTTACTTAAGATGACTTATTTCAAAGAAGAATCTATTTTCTCTCGCCATGGCTCTCCGTTCCTATGTAATTTTGTCTCAGTTGAGTTCCAAAGTTGCTGTCACCATTAATAAAACTGAGTAGTTTAAGGCCACATATTAACCACCCTAATTGTTTCTTGCTCTACCTAGAGATCTCTTGAAATTATCAGCCATATTTGTTCTGAATTTATAGTTTTAAAATATATTTGCAATAAAACCTCTCGAGGTAAAGTGGTTTATTAAGTTCCTCACTGTGTATCCTATTTTTTTGTCAATAATTATTATTACCTCTTCACTGACCTTTATATGGTCTGAGCTTTAGGGAAATTTCAAGTTCCCAATTAACTTTGAACGTGGCTAGAGCTTTATGAATGAGGAATGATTTAGGTGAAAAATTATGGCATGTAAAAGATTATATAATTAACTATGTGCTAAAATAAGAAACCTAGTTAAGTGGAAAGTATTTATTTATAGAGGAACATAAACAACTAGCATTATGGAAATTTGGGGAATTATCAGAATATATCTAATGCATTTATATGTGGATATAAAATATGTAATTTATTATATTGATTTTCAGCTATCAAAGATGCAGCAATCCTGGTAACTACCTTCTTTCCAAGAAATCTTAGTGAGATGACTTTATTTTACTTTGACTCTATAATAACTACATGAGTCAGGGTGATTTGAATTTTATTATATTTTTTCTTTTTTCTTAAAGCCATCCACAGAAAATGAAAAAAATCCTCATTGTCTAAATTAAGAAAAAGCAATAATTTAATGAAAAGAGGTACCTAGTATGCAATGATAAAATATAGGTATCAATACGTAGTTTTATTTATTTTTTACAAGTAATTTCTTAATTTTAGATATTTATTAAAGTCAGTCCTTAACTGTTCAGGATTGTTAGATAGTTGACTGAATTAAATTAGATGGCATTCTAAAAATCTTACCTTTTACAGCTTTCAAGAATACATACACACTTCATAAATCTAAACAGCAAAATACTTCTTAGTAAATATACTGCCAAACCACTTAAATAAATACATAGTAATTTTTAATAAACATTAATCATCTGGATGCTACTGATGGCAGACAGGATGCTGCTAAGGCATTTTATTAATATTACTTTTATATCAAAGTTTTCATCATGAGTTTTTCAAATATTCATAAATATAGATAGAATAGCATAATGAACCCCAACCTGAGATTAAAGAATTATCAACATTTTGTCATATTTGCTTCATCATTTATATTTTCTTTGCTGAAATTATATTTTAAAGTGATTCCTAGACAATTCATTCCTAAATTCTTCAGAATATATCTCTGAAAAATAAGATTTTCTAAATGACCACAATATTGTGATCATACCCAATGAAGATTACATGTTAGAAAACTACATGTAAAATATATTTTTACATGATCACAATATCATTAAAAACATCTAGCAAAATTGACACAGCATTTTTAAGATCATCATTGTCCAGGCCACGATCAATTGCCTCAATCTCACATATTTTTCACCATTTGCTTGTTCTAGTGAGGATCTAACTGGTATGCACAAATTTCACTTGGATGCCCTTTAATCTGTTTTACTCTAGAACACTTTTCTTTCAAATGTTTAATCATACTGACATTCAGTTTTCCAGAATAGTTTCACATTCTGGATTTGTGTGATTGCGTTCTCTTATTGCTCTTTAGTTTGTTTCTCTAGCTTTGGCATTAGGATTAAGCTGCAAACTACAGACAGAGGTTAGATTGAAATCAGATTCATCAAGCGTGGCAGAAATTTCATGGGTAGTGTCATGGAATGCATATCTAATAATAAAAGAAAGAATGCATTATCTAGTTATCCCGTCCACTTTCCCATTGTTTTTAAGTGTCATTACGAAAATTTGCAAACATATTAAAAGTAGAACTAAACAATTTGTGTGTGCATCATGTACATATGTATTCATATGTATATATGCATGTACATATGTATGTATGTTTCACATAATTGTAATTTGGGTTCTAAATACTGTTAGATATCTCAGTGCATTATATATCTCTTGAGCCTCTCTAAAAATAAATAGTACCCCTTAACATTTTTGGTTTTTACTTTTTGGTTGATGAAACCAGGTTGTTTTTCCTATAGAGCTGCCTGATTGCATAGCTTTAATACCTTTTAACCTCATCCTCTATTCCATGTGTTTTCTATAAATTGAGAGTTAGACTTAGAGACTTAGGCAGACTGAGGTTGAAATTTATACTGATAAAACTATATCACAAGTAGTCACCATGAGGTACATAAGTTGGATGTAATGTATTTTGTGTGAGTTTGTGTGTGTATGATAATTTCTTTTTCTGATGTCATCAACCATTGTTGAATTTTGGATAGATACATAAACCCATTAGGGTTTGGAAAAAGTGGGTATACTAATTCTCTCATGTCTTTTCTTTATTAACTAAAGTACCTCTATTAACATAAATTTTCTCTCTTCCATTACTTGCATACATGAGGTACAGTTCATATAGAAAAGACAACTTAAATATTTTATTACTGTTTCTTAAGAAAAATCACGTTTCAGAATAATAATATGGTTTTCTATTTCCAAAGTTTATCAATGATTTTTGAACTCATATAATGGGTTTTAACCCATTATATTTATGCTCTGTGATGTTCAAACTGTCCCATCTTTGCCAGATGACAGCTTTTTCAGACTGTGTCCTCAGTACTACCAAGTTCTATTACAATATACACTACACCTTTTTTTTTTTTTAAGCTGAGACATCCTGCTACCTGTTGGCAGCTCAGCAGCTGCTCAGCTCGGGCCGGGAATCGAACCACTGTTGCTCAGAGCTCAAACTCTTGAGTGAGCTCTTAACCAACTGAGCCACTCAGCTGGCCCTATTACAATATACACTAAAAGCATATATATTTCCTACTCTTCTCATGGAACTAGAATGAACTTCAAATAAAAATCTGACAAGAAAATTTTGAGAAAATAAAAGAACAAATCATTATCCCTTGTGTACATAGATGAAACCCCTTCTCAAAATACTAGTAAATCAAATCATCAATATATAAGTAGCTATTACATCATGAACAAGCAGAACTTATGATAGAAATGCAAGGTGGTTTATTGTAAAAATCAGGAGCAATTAAATAATCATCTAAATAGATGCAAAAAATCATTGGGTGAAATTCAACATATACTCATGAAAAAAATTTCAGCAAGCTAGTAATAGAAAGACATTTTTGTCCATCTATTGAAGGACGCCCACATGGGGTCTACAGCTAACAACATACATAATAGTGAAACACTGAACACATCTCGCCTAAGTCTGTGAACAAGGCAAGAATCTCTTCCTGCACCATTTCTATTCATTTTTTTTACAGGAGAAAATATCTATCTAATGTAATAAAGCAAGAAAGTATAATCATTGGAAAGGAAAAGTCAAACTCTTCATGAACAGTTGGCATGATTATTTATGTTAACATTCAATGACAAATAGAAAAATCTACTATAATAGATATGTCATTTTTGTAATGAGATCACAATTGTAGAGTTAATATACAGTAATTATATTCCTAGATACTAATAGTGAAGATCTGGGAAAAAAAAAGAAAAGTCCATTTACAATAGCATCAAAAAGCATAAAATACGTAGGGATAATTTTAGTAAAAGAATGCAAGACTATTATTGTTAAATTTTTGTTTAAAAAGGTATGAGAAAAAATTAAATAAGACCTAAATGCAAATTGAAAGACTCATACTGTTAAGCTGATAATTTTCCTAAATTTGATCTGTAGATTCAACAGAAATTTGTTTAAAATTATAGTAAACTTTTCTTTTTCTTTTTTTGGAGAAAGTGACCAGTGGATTCTTAATTTACTAGAAATAGAAGAGACCTAGAACAGCAAAATACAATAACTGAAAAGAGTACCAAAGCACAAATTCAATTTATTTTAAACCACAGTAATTAAAACAGTGTAGCACTGGCATTATATTAATGAAACAGAATGGAGAGTCTAGAAATTGACCCACACTTAGCTGGTAACTTGGCCGTTAGGAAGGTATCAAAAAATGAAATAGAGTACAAAATTGTTTTCAACAAATAGTACTAGAACAATTGGATGATACTTTGAAGATATAAAAGAAAGAATCCCATATTCCACCTTATACAATATATAAAAATCAAATTGAGACTGGACATAAACTTACGTGTAAAATCTAAAACTATAAAATTTCTAAAAGAAACTACAGGAGACAATATTCACAGTCTTGCATTCATGCAAAATTTTCTTACAACTCAAAAAATGGAAAATATAAAAACTGATAAATTGCACTTCATTAAATTGAGAATTCTCTGTTCATTAAATGACACCCCTAAGAAGTAAAAAGGATGAGCCATATACTGGAAGAAACTATTTTCAATACATATTCTGGCAGATAACTTACATTCAAATTACATAAAGAACGTCTAAAATTCAATAAAAAGATAAACCTCATAATAAAAATAAATGGGCAAAAATCTGAAAAGATACTTCACAAATAAGATAATCCTTAAGGATTTTAAAAGGTGTTCAGCATCATTAGTCATCAGAAAAAAATGCAATAAAATGAGATACCATTTTTCTACTCACTAGAATGGATAAATTAAAAAGAGTGATGCCAAGTTTTGATGAGGATATGGAACAAATGAAGGTCTCACACATCATTGAAAATAGGTGAATATTGTACAACAATTTGAAATAAAAGTTTGGTAACTTTTTATGCCCTCATCCAAAAAAAAAAAAAGAAAAAAGAAAAAAATTCACCCATATGCCTTCCCTTGATCTAGAAATTCCACTTCTAGTTATTTACCCAGGGGAAATCAAACACATATTCACAAAAAGATTTGTACAAGAATGCTCATAGCAGCTTTGTTTATAATAGCCTCAAACTGAAAATAATCCAAATGTTCATAAACACAAAAATGGATAGGTCAATTGTGATATACTTATTACATTGACTATAACTTAATAAAAAATGTGCTACTTCTACACTAACAACATGGATGATTTTCACTAACATAATATTTATGGAAGAAGACAAACCAAAAGAATACAGACTCTATGGCTTCATTTGTATGAATTACTAAAATATGCATAACTCATCTATGGTGATATTAAACAGGACAGTGATTCTCTCTAGTGAGGACAAGTGACTGACCAGAAAACTTCATAAGAAAATTGTCTCAGATTTTGGAAATTTCTAAATCATATTTGGGCATGCATTTCAACATATATGTTATTCTCAATAATAAAGAAAAAACAATTAAAGCTCATGCAATAGAAACTAAAAATGTATAATAACTCAACCATGATAGATGTTTATTTCTCATGCAGGTAACTTTAATTTATATTTTCTTTAGAGAACATGAGTGTCCATGCATGAGTATCTATGTTTGGTGGTCAGTTTTCCGTCAAGAAGTGATTCAGGGATTCAAGCATCTCCCATCTTAAGTTGCCCAGGCCTTTTCTATCTATGCTTCAGTTATCTTCAGAGTGTTGCTTTCAGGTTTCTTACACTCATCTACTCCAAACCAATAGAAGAGATCGAAGGAGTACTGAGGAAGGGTGTTTCTTTTGATCTAGCTTTGGAAGTGGTACCCATCAGTTCCACCCAGACTCCATTGCCCAGAACTCAGACATACGGCCGAAGAAAGAACAAGTGCCACTGGGGAATATGATTTACCTGTGGTCTGAGAAGAGGAGGTCTTCTTGGTATCCAGCAGCCATCCCTGCTATATACAAAGTGAAGTGCTCCTCAAGGGAATCACTGTGATATATATTTTTCTCTGCAGACACAATGGTAATATTCACTTTATAGTTGGGCTGAAGTCTTAACAAGTTTAAGATCTTTTAAATTATGACACAAGAAAAATAAACAAATAGTAACAATTGTCATACTTAAAAAAATTTAAACTACTTTATTTTCACATAGAAATCATGATATTGAAGTTTTTCCCAATTAATGTTTTTCTTTTTTTTAAATTAGCATTCTTTAGGTCCTTTGCCTAATGCATAACTTAAAAGAAGTCCAAATAGATTGACAGTATTAATAAATATGTTTCCTTAAACAATCTTTTATTAGGTATGACATCAAAGGATATGCTTCAGCTATATCTTCCAGACTGATAGAAGGTTCTGGCAGCTTCTCTGATTGGAGATCCATCTAATCCACTTATTTCTATCCATTTACTTACATAGCCATTCATTTACCTAATACTTATCCAGCTGCCTTCATCTAGGTATATGTGTGCTTTCATTCTAATCAAGTATCATTTACCTTATCTTATGCATAATAACTTTAGCATTTCCCAGAGTGATACAGCATCATACTTCGCTTTCTTAAAAATGACCTGAACTTTAAATGCTAATTTTTTATTCTTATGCCACCTGTCAGAATATAGCCACCTTGACATTTGCATAGAGCAATTCTGTCTTGACCCCATAAGAGCTCATTGCATCTCAAAGATGTGTGCAGAGTCACCCGTGTGAGTTACACTAATATTGACTTTGGGTTGGGACTTTGACAAGAATTCCATGCCTAGAATTCTGCAGAGTTGCCTCTCTACACAGCATATACAATTAAAGACTGGTTACTAATTTACTATTAATACTTTATGAAACATATGACAACTTTAAAAACATTTTGAAAATATTTTTAATCATCCCTGTGAATCTTATTTCTAATGTGGAAGGCACTTAATTGTTTGAAAAACTGAATTAATTTTGGGGTAGAAGAATATTCTATATGAAAATGGACCACTCCCATTAACCTAGTAAGTTAGGTATGATGACTGAAATACATATATTTCATAGACATGTAAAGTGAGTAAGCATAATAGGTTAAGGACTATGCCCACTGTAAATAGGGGAGGTTGAGGACAGGATGTGATCCAAATGCTCCCTAGGTCCTAAACTCCTGACCTTAATTTATGCTAATTAATCTCCCACACCAAACAGTGCAATTTCGTAAATTGCAAGTATGGTAATAGAATGACACTTCACATGACATTTCAAGCTATCCTTATTTCATATCTTTTGCCTTTAATTCCTGTCCTTTTTATAATTTGAAAGGACTTAAATGATTAAAATGGCACCCAATGACTCACCACTCTTCAAAATTCTAGCTGAACAAATGGTACCTTTAATCCAAAACTTCCATGGTCTGCACAATATTTACAAACCAAGACACTTCTGCAATTTTGCACTGAACAATTGAAAACAGCCCTGATTGTTAATAATTCTATTCCATATACACTAGACAAGGGGGAGTTTCGACTCTTAAGCTTCAGCTATTTTTAAATTGCATTTATGCCAGAGAACTCCACCTTAAATTGCTTTTAAAGTAGAAAATATACACTGTCTCCTCTCACATAATTCAAAAGTAGTTTAAAGTTATATTTCTCAAAAAGAGAAAAATGACAAGGGAGCTGTGATCAGGTCTTTGTAGTCTGTCCAAGGGGAACATGATTTGAAAAGTTCTTTGTTTTTTCTTTTTTTTTTTCTGAGAGTAGATGGATCTATGATACAACTGTTTGGAGAAAGTTAGCTGCAGCCTTTGTTGTCATAAATATAATGTTGGTGTGGTATTTGGAGGTCCTGGAAAGGGCAAGAATAAATTATAGTGTGAGGCAAAACGTAACTGTTTGAGCATCGCTTGACCTTCAATGGCTGAGATTCAGTTTTCCAAGGTTACAATTACCCTCAAAATGTTATCCATTCAAGCTATTCTCTTTGAGTTCAAAAAATTAGATCATCATTTCATAAATTACATGTATTCATACCTTATACATGAAAATATTGTCACTGTAGTGATTTAGAGTACTGTCCAAATGAGGTGCTTGCCATTGGTTCAATTTCAAGAGAGGCTACTTAGTTTGACTGTGACCTCTGGTCATAGACTTAACCATGTTTAGAGACCAGAATAACAGGCAATAATTTTGGAGGAAGATACAAACTCCTCAAACTCCTCAAATTTTTTTTTTAGTACAGTATCTCAGTTATATTTCCATCAAGCAGAACACAAACCAGTACATGGTATGTGTTCCATAAATATTTGTTTAATGAACATAAAATACAGATTCAACTATAGAGATGGCATTTATACATTGAGCACATATCTATTGATCACCTCTAATGTGCAGAGACAAATGGGATACATTCACCATTTCTTAATGTTTAAAATTACCTTTTGTTAAATAAGCTGTCTTCGGTGCTCAGAATCTTGGGGTTAAAAAACACATATGCCGAATGTTACCATGTGTCTTTTTAAAAACTATTTTGAAAGATAGATGGAGAAGGATTAATTCTACCTGCAGAAAACTACAAGGAAGCCTTCACAGAAAATGTGATATCAGAGCTGACTTTTATATACATTACATTGCATGATTAGAAGGGAGTTGCTAAACAGAGAGAAGATTACAGAGGAATTCCAGATATGAGAAAGAATACGTCTAAAGACTTGGAGGTTATGAGAAAGCACGTCTCATGCAGGGCCTTATGAATAATTCAAAGTTTGAAGTGCTGAATGGAATTTAGAGTGAAGAGAAGAGGGTGGAAAATGGAAAGGAACAGAGGTTTAAGTTTCTGTTGAAGGTTAGAGCCAGATTAGTGAATTGGGGGACTATCAACAGATTTTAAGCTGGAGCATGGCATGACCATATTTCTGTTTTGAAGAGAATCTTGGCAGCAAGTGAGAGGTGACATAGAAGAATCTGGAGGCAGAGGGCTCAGATAGGAGGCATCATCTATTATGAAGTTCATCCTACCCAATAGGTTCCATATAGTGTCCCTTCAAATGAGGGTCCTGATTTTCATATAGTATGCAGCCAGTGACACATGAATATTAATACATGGAACATAGGCTGAAACAGGCAGTTCCTTTTTTTCTGCATCTCTTTCCAGAACAGAACTCCTAGAATAGACAAATTAAGGCAGTTTAATTTTAGACAATAGCATTTTCTAGATGTGCTTGAGGAAAGAAATCACCAAGTTGCAAGTGAACATCCCGACACTAAACTACAGAAAATTTGGAAAGAAAAACCAGCACAAAGGCCTGGGATATGCTGGTGGTAGGAGAATAAAAATCTGGGGAAATCTGTGCCATCAGGTAAAACTTTCACACCAAGATCAGAAGTTTCCTTTTTACTATGTAGTTTAACATTAGATGATGGGTATATTAGGGGCTTGAGTCGTCTACATTTACCTGATAAAGACATTGACTTTTGGGATAGTCAGATTCAAATGGGTACAAATACAAAGAATGCTATGCATGCCTTTTCTAAATTCTATAAACGATACTCCTGGTTATCAGCTTTACAAACTGACGGACACCATAAACTTGAAAGAGATAAAGGCTTTTTACCAGCATTACCGGTGGGAGGGTATCCCTTCTAGACTTACCTCTATTGACCATTCTCTTATGCATTCTTTGATTGGTAATTTGATCTTCCAAATGTTTTAGGCAGGAGCACTCTTTTGAGTAAATGGCACTGTACTGCTTGGATTGAAACAGCTTCAGGGTGAATCTCGTTTAAAAGTCCATGCCTCATCAAAGAAACCCTGAGGATTTACGCTGCATCAAATTAGTCAACTTCTTACTCCTGGCAAAGAAACAGACGTTTCTTCTGAAACTTCTGACATGCTTTTAATTTTATATGATTGTTTCATTTATATGATCTAGTGCCTCTTCCTGCCCAATATGAGAGACTAAAATATGTTGAGTGTTTTAATTCTTAATACAAACAAACACTTGAGTCCATGCTTTGAGTCTGGTAAGAAGAAAGATATACAAACCCTACCATCAAAAAATTTTAATTTGAAGTAAATACCTTTGAAAAATGTTCATCTGTAATAGCACATTTGCACCAGTAAATAAATGGAAATGACATAAATATTCATCATTTAGGGAATAAATAAATTATGGCATACTTATATAATGAGATTTTACACTGACTCAACTAGATCTATATGTATAGATCTCATATATATATATATATATATATATATATATATATATATATATATATATATATATACACATATATATGGGTGTTGGAAAAGTCATGACACATTTTTGCAATGAAAAACATAGAAAAAATATGTCATGACTTTTCCTACAACCCAATATATATATGTAATGTAGGTATATATGTAATCTCACAAAACAGAACTTCTAGAGAAAAAAAGCAAGGAAAGACATTATATATGAGGTTAGACAATTAAGTTCGCAAACTCACCCTAGAAAAAGTGCAACATACCTCATTACTGAATATCACTAAAGTCACCCCTTGGGAAGCTATGCATCCACGTCAGCACCTAGTCCACTCTTCAAAGCAATTCTGGAATTATTTTAATGGAATGTCCATCACAGCTGTCATCATATTACTCTTGATGGCCTGAATGTCATCCAAATGGCTTCCTTTCAATATTTCTTTTATCTTTGAGTAAAGAAAGAATCATTGGGGGGCAGATCAAGTGAGTAAGGAGGATGTTCCAATACAATTATTTACTGACTAAAAACTTCCTCACAGACAGTGCTTTGTGAGCTGGTGCATTGTCTTGATGCAAGAGCCATGAATTGTTGGTGAAAAATTGAGGTCGTCTAATTTTTTTCACAGCCTTTTTGGCACTCCCCAACAGTAAACTTAGTTAACTGTTTGTCCATTTGGTACAAATTCATAATGAATAATCCTTCTGATATCAAAAAGGTTGGCAACATCATTGCCAATGAGTCCGTGAACTTAATTGTCAAAACTCGTATGCAATATTAAATCATTAAAAGTATTAAAAGCAGCAAAACATGTTGATGGAGATGCCTATCTCTAAAAACATGAATTGTAAAGACACTCGCCAACTTGAGGTAATGGTTACCTCTTGGGGGGAGACAAGATAAAGTAAGAGGTGTATTAAACAATGTATATTTGTTAAAGCAAAAATGATTTGAAACAAATACTGCAATCTGAAATATGTTAAATTTTTGTGGTGGGTATATGTCAGTATAGTACTCTAATATTTTTTCCTATGTTTGAAGTAATAGCATGGTTGAATCCACAGTAATGAAAGCTAAGAGTGTTTCAACCAATAAACCACAAATTATACATATTAATTTTAATGTATTGAAAATGGCCCAGTTGGATGCTCTGCTATAGAAACCACCAGAGTAATCCATATTTTAGCATATTTTGTCTAACACTAATGTGCTAATTGTTTCAGTATTTACTGATTCTCCCCCTACACTTTACAGAAGGCAATGGGAATTTCAAGAGTCCAATTAAATCCCAATGGTAAATAAATTCATATACATGAAAATAAAAATGGCAGACATGTTTGGCTTCAGTGTTACTTTAACGTGCTAACTTGGTTACTTACAAATTCAGAGGGAAAAAAAAGCAGTTGAAAAAGTTGACAAACAACTTGTAAGTAGCTAATAGTAAAAGATTCACAAACACACCGACAATTCACATTTAAACTGCTTTTTCTTTTTTCCCCAAATATGCAAAATCTGGTCTGCATCAAATTAGCCAACTTATTCCTGACAAAAGACAACAGAAGCAAAAAATGTTGATACATGATATTCAAGAAATCCTTTCCTTTTCTAAGCATGCAGTTAATATAGTTTCTGATGGAAATTAGTGTTTAAGAAGATGGACAAATTAAGTACCACACTGGCTTAACACTGCTAAAACCTAAGCTCACCAATAGAAATGGCTGACCCATGTGGGAGCGACCCACACAACTACTGGGTCGTCGGAAAAGTCATGATGCATGTTTGTGACAGATAGCACTAGTTCATTTTTGGAAGTACTAAAGTCATTTGCATCTATGTTGTTGCTATGTCATTTGACAGCTGACAGTTCTAGCTTCATTCTAAAAACAAATTGAGCAATTTGGTTGAGTTTTGGAGATTTTACAAGTTGAAGATGGAAGACCAAACTGTGCATTTTTGCCATATTTTACTGTTTTACTTA